>NC_137457.1:293073822-293673822 GCF_964235325.1 Thermobia domestica | reverse complement strand
TATCGAAAACCTAATAGAATTTTTACATTAGTTACAGCAAAATTTGAAATTATATTTGAAACGTTGCTTATACTTGCCCCCCCCCTTGGAAACCACAACATGGGCGCCCTTGATAGAGACATCACTATTTCGTGATTGAGTCAAGTAATAAGAATAAGGCAATGTACGTAATTTGCGATGAAACAATACCAGACCTCAAAGAAAACAATATACGTCATTATGAGACTAAACATTCTCAGAATTACTCCAAATTTACCGGAAGCCTACGGTAAGAAAAATATGAATCTTTGAAAAGCGGGTTGAAATCTCAGCAACTGTTGTTAAGAAAAATAAATGCTGAACAAGAAGAATGACGGAAAGGGGAAAAAAATGAAAAATGGAGGAAATTCATCAGGACTTCAGGACTTGTAAAAATCATCACAGAGGCTGTTTTTTTTTTTTTTTTCGTTTTCGGTGTCAGCGCACCTGATGGCTGCATCAAAGCGAAATTAATATCTACACGTCATATACCGACATGGCGAATAAAAAGTGACTATAAAGTCTAAGGAAAACACTAGCATAAAAGCTTGGCCTCTCCTCAGTAAAATCATGTTTGCCAACATAATTTGGGGTGGGTAGATCTCGCAGTCCAGCCACCTTCTCGTAGTGAGTTCTGGGTTATTTCCAAAACATAGTAAGTTATGAAAATAAGCGAGGCGCTGGGCAGTAATTGAAGAACTCTTAGCAATTAGAAAAAGAAATATTTTATTTAGTCTTTTGTATCGGTAAACTTTCGAATAGGATTAATAGTCAAAACCAGTTGGAATTCATTAACAGAAAAAAAGGCATTTAGCCTAAAATTAATTTTTGACCAAAAGCATACGTAAATGCCATAGAAAACCACCTTTGAGGCACGAATTTAACATATTTGTCGTAAAGAAAACAATAAACAACCATAATACAGAAAAGAAATACATAAAATAGAAAAATAATGACATTTTTGTTAGATTGTTATGCGCGTTGCATACTCAAATCACTATCTAAACTTGAAGGTCAACGCGCGCCACCCAAATGACCTGCAAAAAATCTTTGATAAAAATCAGGCGTCTTTTTGGTCGTAAATGATCACTTTTCTGCACTACTCACCTTAACATTTCGATTTTTTCAATACTCTCTCTCTCTCTCTCTCTCTCTCTCTCTATATATATATATATATATATATATATATATATATATATATATATATATATATATATATATAGTTAAAATGTACGACAACTTTCGTAAACTAATGTGGTATATGGGATATATGTTTCAGAGACTTTCCAATTATCTGCAATACTTCGGTTTAGAATCAATCGAAAATGAGAAAATAAGTTAAACTCTCCTCACCTACTATTTATGAAATAGGTCGCACGATAACTACATAAAAATAATTCGATTTTGTTGGAATGTGATATTAAATGTTATATGAAGCTTTCCCACAATCCTTACTACTTGGGACTGAAATCAGTCAACAGTTATCTTACCTCCCCCGATGTAAAATAAATATTGTAGTATGTTGTAAATTTAGATTATCTGAGTAAAAAAAAAAAAAAAAAAGTTACTACTTGCGCCCCGAGGTATTAGCGGAGACTTAAGTAACTATGAAAGTTTCGTGGGTAGAGACAGGTGGCTGGGAAGTCATTGGTATACTGAATAAGACACAGGGCACAAGTACCTGTTATTTAGTCAAAAATGGTGCTTCTTTCTTACTACTAGTTGAAGTGGCCTCCGATAAGACAGTTATTCTTATTTTTTCTTAATAGTGAAAGTTTAAAAGCTTTGGAAGAATTCTATGTATTTCAAATAGCTTGGTGTGGTAGAACTTAACAGTGGATCTCCAATTTTTATTTAACAGAAGAAATGGTAAAAGACAAGGCAATGAAAATAAGCAAATTTAAAAAAAATCCGCGCATTACGAGCTATATTATTATTATTATTATTATTATTATTATTATTATTATTATTATTATTATTATTATTATTATTATTATTATTATTATTATTATTATTATTATTATGTCATCTTTACATATTAAGTAAACTTCCCATTGAGAATTTTGTGCTGTAACTGCCACTATCTGATAGATGGTTCGTTGAACCTACGCTTTCTCTGATATAAACAACCAAAGGATTCAGCTGGATAGATATATCTTACACATTAATTCATTTCTAACAATAGTGATCAACGTGATATTGAAGTATACCGTACATGATATTACCACACCATATACAGGTACATTTGGGTTTGCTCTGTGTACTTAGCAGAATGTTTATTTTGCTTTTCACATGTCAAAAGATGATTAGAGAAAGATTGTTACAGTTACACTTACGTAATTTAAGGAGTCCTAATTACTTTGAGGCCATCCTAGCAACATATACGTAAATAATTATGTTAAAAGTGTGTATGTAAGCAAGTTTACATGTGATCTGTCTATTGTGTTGTGGAAGGTTATTTTCTTTTTCTCTCTCTCTTCTTTAAGTAAGTAAGCAGGTACCATCAGGAAAATAAGGATTACGTATAAGTTTTTCCCACATCTATAGCCTATACATACAGTTTACTTACATGAATAAAAACAAAATTGCTAGTTACGTTACAAACTAGATAACGAACGTTACAAAATGCTCTGAGAGAAAAGGCAGATAAACGTATTCGAATTAATGTAAATTTAGGACAAACATTGTACAGTGAATTGTTAACTGAAACAGTAGGGAGATACACGTATATATATTGTATTATATACGATTTACGAGGCATGTTCTCCAAAAAGCTGTGTAATTAGGGTAGTTTACAAAAATGAAAAGAGTTTCCAAATTATTACATAATACCACCATATCATGCTTTGCATCACTTTACAAGCACATTAAAAATAGTATTACCAAGAGTTCCTGATATCATGCCATGTTTCAACTTCTAGACCCTCTTATGGTTGGCGTAAAAATTTACAAGCAAAACAAACATGTTTAGAATAAACAGAAATCTCTGCAAAGTCCTCGAAGGGCGCCATTGTCAATTTATTTTCCAAAGCAGGCATTTGGTCAGAGATGGCGTGGGTCAATGAAAATTTGACCCATAACCTACTAACCAACCAACCGTCGTGACTCACGACCCACTAGTTCCAGACACACCGTGACCCAATCCGACACATGACCCACTCTGACATACCACTCATTAAAACCCATTGTTATCAACTCTGACCCATGATCCACGTCTTCTTCTCCACTGACTAAAGAGTGAACACTTGTAATAAAACAAGGATGTGACATTATCACTAAATCGGAGTTTGATTTTCTACAGTCAATCGTTCAAGCACCGCTCTGTTACAATACCGATGAATCTGACCTTTACGATATAAAATGGTCACGTGTTTGTCATGGGCCATGCATTTCAATTTACTTATCATATATAATTATTTCCTTGTTAAATTATAAATACTTTTCAGCAGAAAATAGGATGAAATTTGGAAGTCTCAAATCAAGATAAAGTGGGCTAACGTTAAAGGAAAAAAAACTGTAAAATACGACTGTCTCGAAAGTCAAGTAGTAAGTCATATCGCTTTTATTATAATTACAAATATCAATATCCAAAAGTGCCTGAAGTTCTTTTTTTACGCTTAGATATTTTCATCTCAGAGAAGTAAATAGAAACAAATGAAAAAGGAAGGAAAATGAAGACCTTGAGATTAAAATTTAGACAAATTCACAGGTGTTCAGAAGATGCAGTTTATAATGCACTGAGCAGAGTGGGTTGGTGGGTAATAGTGGGTTACGGTGGGTGGAAAATCGCAGTGGGTCACGTCCTGTTGATCCACGATCCACTAATACACTCACAAATCTTGACCCACTTCACTTACGATCCACAGTAGTTTCAGCCTTGATTGTAAGAACTACAGTATATACTTATGTTGGTACTCACGGCATTTGAGGTTGTCTCGTTCTAAAATCTATTGTCTCGTTATCGCCCCGTGAGCAACACTAAAAGTATTCCACGTTACTACTTACATTTCTCATGGCTTTCGCTTTTCAGTCTAATCAGGTTATGATTTCAAAACGAGTTAAAACGAGCTGAACGAACGAGCCATTTATCAAACTCGACTCGACTCGAAACTCGACTTCAAAAAACAGTGACTCGGCTCGGAACTCGACTCGAGAAAATTACCTTCAACTCGGCTCGAAACTTGACTCTAATTCTAGTCGAGTCGAGTTTTAGCTCGACTCGTACCCGTTCCTAAAAATATGTAGGCAGCGAACATGAAAAGTTATTTGAACACATTTAGTAGAACAAATTACAGGTCTACAGAAAATCTGTCTTTAGAATTAATTTTCTTTCTTTCTTTTTCATAACTAAAGAGCGTGTTATATTTTGAGTGTTTTCAGAGTATAGCTATTCTGCGATGTGTCTGTAAAGTTATTATACAGGGTGCGGCACGTAAAACCGGCCCGTCGTAATATTCTGGTATATTGTGTTTTTGGCAACACTTAAATAATCTACTTTCCTACCAAGAGATGGCGTGTCGAGGTCGAGTCGACTTACGTGACCTGCAGCAGTCACGTGCAGCCGCAGCCAGTGAAACTTGTCGAAACCAGTTGAGAAAAAGGCCTCGTTGTGTTAAGCCGGGGGAGTGTCAGTGTGTGATAATGCCGTATTCGATACCCGAGCGTGTTGCCATTGTTGAAGGGTTCATTCTCACTGGATCTTTTGTGAAAACAAAGAATTTGTTTCGGGAGAAATTTCCAGGACGTTCTGTGCCAGCAAAAAGCACCATTCAGGAATTGATTGAAAAATGGCGGCGTACAGGATCGGTTCAAAATGCTCCCAGGAACAGACGACCATCTGTCTGCACACCTGAATTAAGGATGCAGGTGGAGGAGATAATGACAAGAAGTCCTCGAAAGTCAACCAGGAGATTGAGTCAACAGGTTCATGCGAGTGAGAGAAGTGGCAGACGTGTTTTAAGGGAACTGAAGTTAAAACCGTGCCGGATACATTTCATTTTATGTGTTCACTTTACGGGCCGGTTTTACGTGCCGCACCCTGTAGTCAATTCGAATCTTGTGTACCAAAAATATAGCGGCATTACTTGAATCATGGTCAACTAAAAGAGATGGTGATCATAAGAATTAATGAAATGGTGGAATGAAGAAAGTAGAAGGAAGCGGAGAACCCTGAGTGTTATCCCCGCACTTACAGTATCATTACAACTGGAAAATAAATTACAGTAAAACCTGTCAACTTGACCACCTCTCTAAGTTGGCCACCTGCTTATCTTGGCCTGGTTTGTCTTGAACCTACATTTTCCCATAAGATATTCGTTACTTATAACTCTGTAAGTTGGCCACCTGTCTATCTTTGAAATTGGCCACATTGGAGCAATGTTTATTCTATAATGATAAATTTACATGCGTACATAAATTCCGGGCCTACAAATATGGCGGAACAAGTTAATGCTGTTCCGCCACCAACGAATTTCGATGTCGTTTCCTTCACATCGTTTTGTGCCGTTTTGAGCGCGTATTTTCATGTTTTGTGCGTCACTGTAAGTGGGTCAAAATGGGCCTCAAAGGTGGGACGAAAATGACCCACTGCTCCGCCACTATCGAATTTCGAAATCCTTCCTTTCGCATCGACTAGTGCCTGTTTTTGGGCCGTTTCGTGCACCTATTTCGACGTTTTGTGCGTTACCGGAAGTGTGTCAAAATGGACCTCCAAAGTGTGAGGAAAATGACCCACTGTTCCGCCACTATCGAATTTCTAGGTCGTTTCTTTCGCATCGTTTAGTGCCTAATTTTTAAGTTTTCTGTGCCTACTTCCTTGTCTTCTGCGTCACCGGAAGTGAGTTAACTGGGCCTTCAAAGTGGGAGTTAAATGACTCACTATTCCACTACCAACGAATTTCGAGATGCATTCTTTCATATCGTTTTGTGCGTGCTTTCTGCCGTTTTGCACGTCACCGGAAATGAGTGAAAACGGGCCTACAAAAATTTTGGAACAAGTTAATGCTGTTCCGCCATCAACGAATTTCGAGGTCGTTTCCTTCAAATCGTCTAGTGCCTGATTTGTGCGGTTTTGTGAGCTTATTTCTACGTTTTGTCCGTCACCGGAAGTGGGCCAAAATGGGCGTCGAAGATGGGACGAAAATGACCAAAAGTTCCGCCACTATCGAATTTCGAGGTCGTTAATTTCACATCCTTTCATGCTTGTTTTGTGCCGTTTTGTGCGCCTATTTCGATGTTTTGTGAGTCACAGAAACAGGGTCAAAATGGGCTTTCAAAGCCGGACGAAAATGACCCTCTGTTGCGCCACTATCGAATTTCGAGGTCGTTTCCTTCACATCGTCTTGTGCGTGTTTTCTACAGTTTTGTAAGCTATTTCCACGTTTTGTGGATCAATGGTAGTGGGTCAAAATTAGCATTCAATGTGGGAAGAAAAATGACCCACTGTCCCACTAGTATCGAATTTCGAAGTCGCTTCTTTTGCATTGTTTAGTGTATGTTTTGTATCTTTTCTGCGCAAATTTTCACGTTTTGTGAACCACCGAAAGTGGGTCAAAGAGGACCTAGAAATATGTTAGAAAAAGACATTCATTCCACTTTCAAGGCTCATTTTGACCCACTTCCACTGACGCACAAAGCGACACAAATCACACACACACACACACAAAATGTGAATTCGATGGTGACGGAATAGCATTAACTTATTCCGCTATACTTGTAGACCATTTTGACCCATTTTCGTTGCCGCACTAAAGTGGAAATAGGCGCATAAAACGGTACAAAACAGGCACTATATGATGCGAAAGAATCGACCTTCAAATTTGATAGTGGCGGAACAATGGCTCTTTTTCCTCACACCTTGATGGACCATTTTGACGCACTTACGGTGATGGTCAAAACATGGAAATATATGGACAAAACGATACAAAACACACACTAAACGATGTGAAGGAAACATCCTCCGAATTCGTTGGTGACGGAACAGCATTAACTTGTTTCATTATATTTGTAGGTCCATTTTAACCCACTTCCGATGACGCACAAAACGTACAAAACAGGCACTAAACGATGCGAAAGAAACGACCTAGAAATTCGATAGTGGCGGAACAGTGAGTCATTTTCGTCCCACCTTCGAGGCCCATTTTGACCCTTTCCCAGTGACGCACAAAACATCGAAACAGGCTCACAAAGGGGTACGCGATGTGAAATTAACGACTTCGAAATTCGATAGTGGCGGAGCTCTTGGTCATTTTCGTCCCATCTTGGAAGCCCATTTTGACCCACTTCCGGTGACGCACAAAACGGGAAAATATGCGCTCAAAACGGTAAGAAACTCTCACTAAACGATGCGAAAGAAGCGACCTCGAAATTCGTTGGTGGCGGAACAGTGGGTCATTTCCGTCCCACCTTGGAGACCCATTTTAACCCACTTCCCATGACGCACAAAACGTGGAAGTAGACGCACAAAACGGCACAAAACGATATGATGGGATGGTAGTTATCCAGCATTTCTTATAAGTACCTTATTTGAAATATGTAAAACAATAACAAATGGACAACACAATATACACACATATTCAGTTTTAATTGCTGATTTCAATTGCAATTAACAATTACAAGTTTCAATTGTCAATTGCAATTAACAATTAAATGTTTCAATTGCACCCTTTGCGATTGACAATTAACAATTAAAAGTTTCAATTGCCTGGTGACCAATTAACAATTAACAATTTACGAAAATTTAATTACAAATTTTATGATTGAATTCAATTGCAATAGAAATTAATTGTCAATTACAAATCGAAATCAATTGCAATTGAAATAAATTGCAATTGATTTCAATTGATTTTGGCCAACACTGATTACCATGTAATGCTGAGTTAAGACGAATGCAAAACTGGAATGAAAATAGTGCAGGAGGCAGTGCGGAGAGAAGTAGATGAAGATGAAATGCAGTGCTCTGAACGCCACATCACAAAGTATTTGTTAGTACTGACGAATGCAAGTTATCTTCTGTTCCTGGGGCGATTCAGGAACTGATGAAGACAGAGGAAGCCCATTTTAATAGGTAGTTACGGTTCATATGATGGATATATGAATGATGAAAGCTCACGTGGTTCGTAGATGTGAAAGATTTCGGGATCCACTACAGCAGCGTTTCCCAACCTTTTTCAACTTGCGGCACACTACGGTTATAACTTGAATTCTCGCGGCACACTCATATATATTATTATGTATTTGTATTTATACCTAAAATACCGTGGTATTTTTTTCTGTGATTACTGATCTCCTTCTCATAGAGAAAAAGATCGATCACTGGTTAATCATTATGCTTATTTTTTATTGTAATTTAAAAATAAAAAATGCAATGTAATGTTGGGTTCAGGTTTTTAAAATATACGCTTTCTTTTTCTAAAGCTCTATCCAATCTTTCACTAACGTAAGAAGGAAGATCACTAAATAACGTACGAACAAACACATCTCTTGTTCTTTTAAAACACAAATGTAGGTAATTTATATGCATGTTTGGTTTACCGAAAGGATTGAATGATATTTTAAAATTTCAAGTTACGAAATAGTCTGCAACAATAAAGAAGCAATAATGGTCATAAAATGATAACAAATACTTTTTTCCACATTAAAAATGTACAGAAAAGTAACAAGGTCTGAAACTTAAAATTGTAGTTTCGTAGTAGAGGCAGTGTTGCCAACAAGTTGATACAAAAAGTCGCTAACTGGGAGATGAAATGACTCCAATCTTGAGTGAAAAGTCGCTAAAAAAAAATTATTCGTGGAATTCCGTCTGTCTCACATTACAAAAACGTAAATGAAAGAATCATATGTAATAACAATAATTTTACTTTTGATACAATATGTATATTTACTTTATGATCGAATGTAATAATAATAATTTCGTTGATATACTTCAACGAAATTAAAAATGAATTTAGCAAAACGAACAAAAGTAAAAGTTAGCACCGAAAAAATATTACATCCTATCCCCTTTTACTCGCACTTCCACAGATAATCAGCTTGCTATTGGTAATATATTATTTATGTCTCTGCAAACTAAAGGGCATTAAAGGTTGGAGTTGGTCCCTGTTAGAGGGCAAGAGATGAAATCAATCAAAATGGGACTATGGACATAAATGCTAGGTACTTTCGCAGCTCGTCAAGACCTGCGCCGATTCAAATAAGCAAAAGGATAATAAATATATATTTGATCTGATTCGAGCTAAATAGTACTTGATTACAGGATAAGTTGTTCGCAACACAAAAGTCGGTAGATTTGTATGTAAGTCGCCAAATTGCCATTTAAAAATCATCAAAAACCTCGCTAATCGGAAAAATTATTCTTTGTCTCTATTCTGGAAGTCGAATCCCCTAGATTTAGCGACTTTTCCCCCAAATTGGCAACACTGAGTAGAGGTCCATAGTAATGTTAAATACAAATATTAATTTTTCCCTATGTTTTGCAATTTGATTGCTATAGAATTAATAATTTTATTTCGATTTCCTCGCGGCACACCAGCGGCTCATTCACGGCACACCGGTTGGGAAACGCTGCACTACAGCATCATCCAGTTGCAAATGATAGAGTCATGAAGTGCTGTAGGGGAGTATCACATAAGTTGAGGGTGCGTCGTGATCCCAATCGTATCGTAGAATATCAAGTAACATGGGATGCTGCTGGTAAATTCGCTTGCAAACATACCGAGTACGAAACTGTTCGAGATGGCGCAATAAAGGTGGAAAGTCAATCAGCTAGTAAAGTAACCGTGTCGAATGCGGTAAGCTGATGCGATGTGCTAGGCGTAGAGCATGGCGCTCTAGGATAACCAATTTCTGATAGAATTTTGGCGATGCCGATGTCCAGGCAGTGTGACCGTATGTTAAGGTACTGCGCATAAATGCTTTATATGTATTAAGTACTGTTATCGGTTTTAATCCCCAGGTTGTACCAACTAAGCGCTTGAGGAGGTTGAGCCGATTTTGCGCTTTGCGTATGATCTTGGTGAGGTGTGGAGTCCAAGTAAGTTTAGAGTCAAATATGACACCAAGATAAGTAAGAGTATTTGACGCCATGGCAGGTGTATGATCTACTTGGAGGTTTAATTGACTTGGACTCCTGTATATTCGTGAACGGCGTCTACGTGGCAGGAAAACAATAGCCTGAGTTTTGATAGAATTAACACTTAACTGCCATATATTACACCAGTGAACGAATGCATCAATTGCCGTTTGCATAGTTTTACCGATGGATTGCACTGTGCGGGCTGTCGTGAAAAAGGCGGTGTCGTCAGGAAACTCAAATATGCTGATATTGTTTGGAAGAACAAGGTCAGCAACATACAATAGATATAATAAAGGAGACAGTGACGAGCCTTGAGGAACGCCAGATTGGATGAAGATCGGATGAGAAATTCTTCCGTTAATAGAGATATATGCTAGTCGCCCTAGTAAGAAAGAATGGATGAATCTGATATATGAAGATGGTAGAAAATAGTTATGGAGTTTGTATAGTAAACCAGGGTGCCAAACTTTGTCGAAAGCTTTTTCTAGGTCAAAGGCTACCAGACAAGAAGGAAAACCTGTGTCGTAATGATCATAAACAGCCGTAGATAGTCGTAATAACCGATCCGATAAAATAAGGTCGAAAACCGGCTTGATGAATAGGAAGTAGGTTATGAGTTGTAAGATGAGCGTGCATGCAGCGGACTAGAATGCGTTCCAATATTTTGCAAAGGCAACTGGTGAGGTGAATAGGGCGATAAGACTGTACGTCAGATGGAGGTTTGTTAGGTTTGGGAAATAGAAGAACTTTTGAGTATTTCCAGTCGATTGGAAAAAATCCAGTTCGCAGGATGAAAGTATATATGGTGCTGAGAAGAAGTAGAAAAGCAGGTGATGCTTGCCTGATGAGAACATACGTAACAGAATCAAAGCCTGGGGCAGTGTTTCGTTTACGGAGCAATGTTTGGCGAATTTCATTTGGTTGAATCGGGGTGGTAAGTTGATTATTGGGTTCTAAAGAGTGGTTGATAGATGGACACAGAGAAGCAGATGTTGGATCTGTACGTCGGTTTATGGAATTTTGTATGCGCTGCGGTGTATGTCAACCGGGGAGAGGTGCAAAAATATCTTGAAAAAATGAAGCAAATGTATTAGCTTTATCCATATCAGTGATCACTGTCTGATTATTGTGAACAATGAGGTATGGTGTGCGGGATACTGTACCGGTGAGTTGATGGAATTTGCGCCAATATTTACTGGGATGTAATTCACTTGGAAGTGTATTGCAAGTTTGAATCCAATGGCGTTTCTTATAGGCAACAATATAATTATGCGTAATTCTAAGGTATTGGCGATGAAGTCGAAGCGCTTCAGAATTACCCGTAGCGAGATACTCACGATGTACACACCAGCCACATCGCCTTCAGAGCATATCAGAAATACCTCGTTACTGGCTGTGAGTATTTGCATTATTTTTTTTTATTGTTTGGTATAAGCAAAGCTTTGCGAAATATATTTCGCATTTACAGCAAATAACTAATAACATTTTATGTTTTCTGTAATCGGTCACAATAATATTGTTATAAACCTGTGAAGTGTCTAACAACAGTTACACAGGCAGCAGTTCTGCCATCTGCTCACACGTGCTAAGGCACAAGAATAACAGATAAAGAAAACAGATGGAAGCATTGCTATCTGTGTAACTGTTGTCAGACACTTCACAGGTTTACAACAATATTACTGTGACCGATTACAGAAAACAGAACATTATTCGCCACTTCGCATAAGTGCCAAATATATTTTGCAAAGCTTTGCTCATATTAAACGATAAATACCAAATGCAAATTCTCTCAGGTAGTAACGGGTTATTTCTGATATGCTCGGAAGTCGAAGATTTTCTAAAAAAACATACTGAATCAAGGAGTCTAACCTCTCCTGTGTTAGTTAATGTGCTAGCGAGGACCAAGTGTTGAAATACGCATTTGTGAGCACGGCACACATACGACACTCAGAGGGTTGACGGAAGTTTTCACTTTCGGAGGGCACCTTGTCTTTTGAACCTCATTTCATCATCTCTTTCTTTTTCATCTTCATTTGGGCTGCGGCCCTAGGCTGTATCATCACGATGGCAGACTCTGGCAATATCAATGGACAAACGAATCTTGGCAAACACTCGGGCTTACCAGCTATATCTCCTATTCCCAGTACTTCATTATCACAACCTGCACACATCGGTCAATCCAGTCGCACTCGTACCCGACACTTTTCTTGGGGTCATGAACCAATTAATGTATCGCGAGATAGGCATCAATCTAACGAATCTACGCAATCCGCGAAACGCATCAGGTCTCGGTCTCGATCACCAGTAGCATCAATGGACATCGAAGTCGATCAACGACAACATACAGGTGCATCGTCTGCGGTATCTCCTACCATTTCATCTCACGCCAATCTCTTTCATTACATTCTTACTGATTTTGATGCTAAGTACACAAACCCTAAAATGATTTGTCTCCAAATCGTTAAGTATGTTCCTCGGGTACGGGACACCCTAGTTCAAATCGTCAAAACCAAAAAGGCTATATCTTAAAGTCTAAAGATCCGAATTTTGGTATCACAGTCCGAAATAAAGCTTCTTACGAAATTTTTGGCAAGAACGCTAAGCTTACCAAACTCGCCGATAAGCGACCGAAACAGCAGCCACCTCCTCGAAAGCCACCGTACCTGTCGGTTGTCATTAGGGGTGTCTCCCCCGATTTAATTGATGAAGAAATTCAAGAGGGATTAACACAAGAGGGGATTTCAGTTGATAAATGTATTCGTATTCGCAATAATAATGGACCAACATATATGGTACGAATTCTATCGCAACGGCAAGATTCTATCGACTATTTTCTGAGATTTGGTGCACCCATATCGCGTTGAACCATCTAGAACGCAGGGTCCACTACCAATTCGTTGCGAAAAGTGTCAGTTATATAATGACCACACCAGTGGCGGAGCCAAGGGTGGGCCTGGGGGGCCAGGCCACCTTGCTCAAAATCTTGGCCCCCCTAGCGCCCCCCCCCCACACAGAGTGATACTGCTATAGGTCGACAAACGGTGAGTTATAGGGATGCGCTCAAGTCGAGTCGAGACAGAATTTTCCAGACAAAATTCGAGTCGAGACACAGCTCTTCCAATAAAAAAATATATATTTTTCGAGTCGAGACATCACTTTTACAGCACATTTTCGAGACGAGACAGACTCAAATCTTGTCTCGTGCGCATCCCTAGTGAGTTAATAGTGGCCGCAAGTTAAACTACTACCGAAACATATCTCGACAATAAAGTTACCAACTGCAGAATATCGTATGTTGCAATAGTTTGCGTTCCGAGCAAAAATCTTCAGGCTCCTTTTTGTTTGTAGTACAGCAAGATCTAATTTATCTAAATCTGTAAGGTGCATGCATTGACCTCAGCATCTGAACGTTCCTTTTAACCTCTGTCCCTTATTTGGTTGTCTTTGTTTTCGAAAAAAAAAAAGCAAAATCGGTCTGCATTCTGATTTGCTTCAATGTTGAAAGTCATACTAAAATAAGAGATGTTTACTTACAAATAGCATGCACTGCAGTGAAACATTTCACTTGTGTTGGACGAAAGAAGTCTTCGTACACTAAGTAATTAATTTCCATCGATTATGGCGACATAGAACAAATGCATAGCATCCATTAAATAATTTGGTATTATTATTATTATTATTATTATTATTATTATTATTATTATTATTATTATTATTATTATCAAATAATATCGAGAGGTCTTGTTTAATATACAGTAAAAGAAGAGAGCAGAAGTTTTTATTATTTCTGTCATTCTCTCTGCTGTTCGTATCCTAATAGTTCGAGAAAATTAAGATACTGAATACTACACCAACTGAGTACCAATACCTACTATTTACTACTGGTACTGGTTCTCCTTCTCGTCTACCTTCTGGTCTTGCCTATACTACGTCTAATTTCCTAACGCTCTTGGCCGTGGCAACTTAGTAGAAACCTTCTGCTGCGATGTTAATAAGCGATACTAGCGATCTCCAAGGAAAACGGAGTCAGCGCTTGGTGGACCTATTCTACTAACTAAAGTTTGGGGAAACGAGCCTAACAAAAATCAGTGATTTTCTATAAATAAATTTTTCAGAAGTATTTTCTTTTAAACTATTTTAACTGTAGCTTAATCCCAAAACTGCTACTACTAGAGAAATTTCGAAATTTATCACAGAGCCAGTGCTACAATCTCCTGATTACTAACCATCAGGTAAGGTACCGAGATGATACAATTTGGTCGCGGCAGTAATGGTGTTTTGTGTAAAAGTGTAGTGTTATGACCAGGTAGTATGATCCTGTTATCTGATGTTTGTGGGACTGGTCTACAGATGTTCCATTCAGTAAGTTCAGTCAGTGAATACCAATTTTTATCACAGATTTATATTAATTCCGCGTCAAAATATGCATTTCTGAGAACATTAAGCATTTCTGAGAAAATTACATTGTAGGAATTATGCAGAACAGTAAATCAGTGGTGACATGGATTTTCAACAGGATATACTAATTAATGCCCCTTCTTCAAATCTAATCTCAAAACTAACAAGATTAATTTAGCATCGACTACAGGATAGTAGCGTTATTTCAACTACATTTGAATTTATTTTAAGGCTTTGAAACATCCGAGACTCAGAGGATAGGAATAAGGGAAGGAAGAATCTTGGTAATCTCCTCAGTTGAAATATTTATCCACGAGGGATCAATCACACCATCTTCCGAATCTTAAGCTTATGTTCTACCGCTGAGCTTTGGCCATTCGGTGTGGGTGTGAAGTGTTTGTGTATTTGAATTCACGTTAAATTCTAAAAAAGTAGTGAAGGTAAACAAACGAAAGAAATAAAAGGACCACATATACTTCTTTTGCTGTAAGGAGTCCCGATTTAAATGTCTGCTCTAACACTGATATTAGGGAAAGAAAAACATATTTCCTCTTTTTGCTTCAAAGAGTACTCACTTCATAATTTTAATAACGTAAAGGCACATTCATTACTCAGGTTTAGAGCTCAAGGGTAAAAGTAACCAAAAGTAATTGAATTACGGCCAGATCAAAACAAGATCCTGGAACCGGGGCAGTTGCCCGGGCGCCAGCAAGCTAATATGTGTGTTTATTGGTGTGGATGTAGATGAAAGGGGTACTAATTGCAAAATTTGCCCTGAGCACCAAATGTCTAGTTTCGTCACTGATTAGGCTACCATTTTTTAGAGCGTGAAATTTTGACATTTTTCTGAAATATTAAGAATACATGATAATTATTGGCAGTTTACTTTAGAGTGAAACTTAAGCTTCAAGAGCAAGGCTTATAATTTAAAGTGGGCTGGAACGGCAAATCACTGTCCTGTTAGAGTTCAGTTCCTGTTTCTGTGCGACGTTTGTCTCGTAAGCACTTTTGTCCACGTACATCACATTTTACTTTATTATTATTATTAATAATAATACAGTTTATCTACCAAACAACTATTATTATTATTATTGTGCGGTATTAAACCAAATCTGGAACTTGTGATATTTATTTACTTCCATCATTCCATCCGGGAAATAAATGTCATCTATACGAGATGGAATGTTTTCGGGTAAAATTTAATATTACTGCTGCCATACTGTAACTTTGAGCTTCGCCTTATTTTAAGTAGATGCAGACATGTCGGAAGATTTGATTCTTGTAGATTCACTAGTTCAAACGCTGTCGAAAATGTGGTCTGGAGAATATGACTCTCAACGAACAACATTCGAACAAATTTATCAAGAATATTTATGGATATGCATAGAAAATGGTCCTGAAATTCCAGAGCCGGAAACAGATAGGCTACAGGGGTTCCTCCTGGAAACGAATTAGACATGCCCCATCGAAATATCACAGATTCGTTTTGTATTAATCTCTTCCTTCATTGGAGGCAGAAAACGAATTTTCTAAAGATAATATACTAAGAGACATTTTTCTGCCTACTATTGATAAAGCAATCACTGAGACGGAAAAACGCTTTGGATCATGTAGCAAAATCATTAAATCAATCACCACTCTACATCCAAAAGGTGAAAACTTTCTAAATTACAACATTGTGGACCATATGGCCCAGTATTATGAAAGTGATCTGGAAATATTTAAATGTAAAGTCAAAATCCTCCCAAATACAATTAAGTTGTATGAAGACGAGAGAAAACCAAAGTTGATTCCTTGGTGAATTTCGTTGATCTTTGCGTCTACAAAAACGCATTCCTAGAAACTTACAAGTTAGATATAATCTCTGCGACTATATCAGTTTCTAGTGCTACATGTGAAAGGCCATTCTCATGTTTGAAAAGATTAAAGATATATAGGCAATTCAATGACTGATGATAGGTTGAAAAACTTAGGATTATATTGAAGAAAATTGCTAAATCGTTAGATCTTGAAGTTGTTGATAAGTTTGCTGCTGCCCACAAGAATAGAAAGATCCTCTTTTAAGTAGAGGCATGAACCTCTAAGTTATTTTCTTGACCTGTAAAAGTGTATTTCTCTGCTTCCACTTAAATCTACCAGCCACACATATTTTAAATGCAGCAATTAAATTACTACTTACTTATATTGGAAATCAATTGTATTAATGTATCCTAGTTGTTTAAAGTAGTAAATTCATACATTTTCACCGTAAAAGAGTAAAATCATGAACAACAAAGATGAAAACATTCACCTTGAAAACACACACACACACACACACACACACACACACACATATATATATATATATATATATATATATATATATATATATATATATATATATATTGCTATATATATATATATATATATATATATATATATATTGCTATATATATATATATATATATATATATATAGGGTGTTTAATAAGTGATGGTCATAAATTAAACCATAGATAGTACTCGCCAAAACTAACAAAAAAGTCTTAGTAAACATATGTCCGCAAACGCATCGTAACGGAGATAGGGGCTATCGAAAGTGTGGGAAAATGAAGTTTAGAGACGAATATCTCAAAAAGTATGAATTGGACAGAGGGCGGTCCAATGAATGACTATCGAAGTCAGACCTGCGCTATGCAGAAATGCATGGTAGATTACTCTGCAATGAGCACACAAGAAATTCCCCAAAGAAACGAAGGGATTCCCGGAAAAATGTCCAAGGAAAGGGGGCTCGAGATGAACATCGAGGGCGAGTCTATCCACCAGTAATTCATAAGTCGTAGTACCAGGTCGAAAGCTCGAAAAGATACAAAATGGCAGACAATGTTTATTTGTCTTGTGTTGTTGCATAACTAGCAGGAAATGAGAGATGCACTCGAAGTGTGGTGATGTACGTTGTAAATGGATCCAGGAAGTATTCCGACAACTAATGCATACGTACAAGTGTGGCAGCACTTAGGTAAATCAAACGGTATGCAAGGCACTTATGAAGGATAATGTGCTAAGCAGTTAACGTAACGAATATGCGCCAACTGGATTGTAATGGGAAAAACATGACAACATTCGAGTATGTGGGAGGCGAATCTGAAACATTCCGCATGTTGAACGCGTAAGTGTATTACAACAAGCAAAAAATGATGGACATGTCTTTATCCATATCAACAAACAGAAATCGTCATGTTGGTAATGTGTACAGTATAATTCATAAGGTAAACAGTAAATACCCAGATGTGTAACCACAGAAGAGATGCATGAGGAATTAACTTACCTCTATCATTAAAGTAAATGTTGGAAGTGTCGTCCATTCATGTGAATGCATGTTCGTACCCGTCTTCGCACAGATCCACGTACTCGTGATAACATGTCGGCATCCTGTTCAATTCGTCCGCAACATTGTTCCACCCTTTCTTGAAGGTCTTCTAATGTTGCAACAGGGATAGAATAAACTTGCGATTTCACATGGCCCCAGAGAAAGAAATCTAAAGGATTTAAGTCCGGGGAGCGCGGTGGCCAAGCAATACGACCCGCACGTACTATCCACTTTCTTCCGAATCGGGCATGTAAATGTTCTCTGACATGGTTAAAGAAATGTGCTGGCGCTACATCATGCATAAATCACAGTCTCTGACGCCTATCCAGAGGTATATCTTCGAGTAGGAGTGGCAAATCATGTTGGAGAAATCGCAAATATAAGATCCCAGTTAATGCATTAAGATGAAAGAATGGTCCTACTAGCTGATCACCTAAGAGTCCTACCCACACATTTAAGGAAAACCTATGCTGATGTCCTAACTCCACTATTGCATGTGGATTCTCAAGGGCCCATACATGAGAATTGTGAAAATTTACAGTGCCATCCCGGGTGAATTGTGCTTCATCAGTAAATAGGACGTCATCAGTGAAATGAGGATTGCCAGTAATTTGTCTGCGAAGCCACTGACAAAACTGCATTCTCGCCGGAAAGTTTGTGGGGGTCAGAGGTTGGACACGTGGCAGATGGTATGAGTACAACTGCTGTTCATGGAGAATGTGCCATACGAGAGCATTGGATACGCGTTCGGCAAGTCCCACACGTCTTGTG
Source organism: Thermobia domestica (assembly GCF_964235325.1). Classification (NCBI taxonomy): domain Eukaryota; kingdom Metazoa; phylum Arthropoda; class Insecta; order Zygentoma; family Lepismatidae; genus Thermobia; species Thermobia domestica. Next base: position 293,655,215 of record NC_137457.1, on the reverse strand, counting down.
CTCGTTTCTGGGTTTTCGTCCACTGCCTGTAGCACCCGTTCTTCTAATTCAGGGGTATGTACTGTCTTTGGCCTTCCCGGTCTGGAACAATGTGTAAAGTTCCCATGTTCTCGTAGCCGCTGATGTATTCTGATGAATGTTCTTCGGTCTGGTTGCTGTCTCGTAGGGAAAGTCTCGCGATATAACCTAGCGGCCTCTACCGCATTCCCGTTTGCTTTGCCGTACATACAGTCATGTCAGCATACTCAATATTACTGTAGATTGTATCAATGGCAAAGTGAACAATAATTTAGCAACACACTAATAGCACTAATTAACACTGCACAACAGTATCCCTGTGGCTTTGCAACACTACTGAAACTATTGCACTGTTCCTTGCAATACGGTGAAGTAAGTACACCCACAACACTGTAAAGGCGGGCGCATTTGACATCTCTTCAATACACAGAACTACTACATTCACTGTAGGCGAGAAAGACAAGTGAAGACAACGAACCTCTACACTCTGAATCATTCTCCCAAGCGACTACTCCGGTACGACGAAAGCATGTAGACCTGTAGCAGAACTCTTCAGGCAACATAATAAACAAACGTGGAAAGGCAAGCGTGTTTCCAATTCACGTCTGTAATCGAAACAATGTAGTGTTCTTTCATTCCATATTTCCTGGCTTACCAGCTGATTGACAAGAACTGCGTGCACAGTTTTTTTCTTTACGTATACGTACAGGGGAAACCAAATAATGAGCAACCTACATGCGCTCGATTGATTGAGTTATTGTTGCTTTAAACAAGCTTAGGAGCTTTGAAGGATGGGACCTACGATTTGGAAAATCTGGGATCAGAACCACTGCATTTAGTGGGCACTTCAGCGGATTTGAACCCGCAACATCATGCACCCAAGGTGAGCTCAACGTCTGTTGGAACTCAGATTCAGTATTTCCAGCTGGCTTGCATGTTCTGCCAGTGTTCCTTTTGGTCATTCCAATTATTTTCGCGCATCGTTTGTTTACCTTGGTATTGGTACAGTAAAGGACTACCCTGTACATGTGCATTCGTCTTAAGAATGTGCTCTGAACTAGTTCACAACATGCATCACCACCTTTCTTCATAGGCTTTATCATTTCCTGCTAGTTATGCAACCACACACGGCACGTAAACATTGTCCGCCATTTTGTATCTTTTCGAGCTTTCGACCTGGTACTACGACTTATGAATTACTGGTGGGTAGACTCTTCCTCGATGTTCATCTCGAGCCCCCTTTTCTTGGACAATTTTCCGTGAATCCCTCCGTTTCTTTGCGGAATTCCTTGCGCGCGCATTGCAGAGTAATCAACCATGCTTTTCTGCATAGCGCAGGTCTGACTTCGATAGTCATTCATTGGATCGCCCTCTGTCCGATTCATACTTTTTGAGATATTCGTCTCTAAACTTCATTTTCCCACACTTTCGACAGCTCCTATCTCCGTTACGAAGCGTTTGCGGACATATGTTTACTAAGACTTTTTAGTTAGTTTTGGCGAGTACTATCTACGGTTTAATTTATGACCATCACTTATTAAACACCCTATATATATATATATATATATATATATATATATATATATATATATATATATATATATGAAAAAATTCATTCATTGGAGATGGCCCCCTCAAAATTTTCTTGTGCCCTTCATTGCCCCCCCCCTGAGAAAAATTCTAGTTACGCTACTGGACCACACTACGGCCAATTGTCGTAATCAACCTAAATGTGGTTACTGCTCCGGGCCTCATGACACTAAAACCTGCCCCAACTTAAAAGGACCACCAAAATGCAATACATGTGGCAGTGGGCTTCACCCTACATATAGTTATCGGTGTAAGGGTAAACCAGCACCCATACCTGAGCATCCGAAACTAACTGTTCCATTAAAAACAGCTGACAAAACCACACCACCTACACAATCAATATTACCTCCGCTAACTGTCGAAGACCTCATACGCTATGTTAGCCTGGTGCTACAAAACATCTTTCCTTTTCAGCGAGCTCTTATTATTCAACACATCATTTCTGCTGCTAAATCAATTTTTAACATTAATCTTCATGCAACTTATTCTAATAATTATGTGCATTTTCACATTGGAACCCTGGAAACCGATGTTAAAAACCATCTGCACAGTCTTCTTCATAATGGGGATTTCCTTTCTTTTTGTCAATATTCGATCTTTTTGTCAACATAAACTATTACTAGAAACTTTATTACTAGAAGATCAAATTAATGTTTTTGCTTTAAACGAAACCGCCTTAAAACCGAGTATGTTTGCTCGTATTCCTGGATATGAACTAAAGTGCTGCGACTTCCAAGATGAAGCTCAACGGGCCCAAGGAGGAGTAGCAATAGGATATTTTCCTAAGTATCCAGTTCGAGCATATATTCCACATGCTTTAGCTAATCTCTCAGAGTACCTACTTATCAGCATATACTTTCCATCAATCATTATCAATTTTAGTACAATCTATGTCAGACCACGTCAACCTATACCATTAGAATATTTCCGATATATAGCCAACAATTTTCGCAATATTGTAATCATGGCGGACATTAATATCCATAATCGAACTAATCGCGAAAAATCCGACTTTCAGGAGTACATAAGTAACGATCTTCAGCTCCATCTACATGTTTTGCCTGCACACACCAGACCTATTAGTCAAACTACACCGGATGTCGTCATTACCTCTATGAATCTCCTTGACGATTGCCAGCTTGCAGTACTAGATTCTATTGGAAGTGATCACCATCCAGTTAAATTAACATTCACTCGGGGACAACCCCCACGCCCTGTATATGCACCTCGTCTCATTCCGAGGTATGATAAAGCGAATTGGCCTCATTTCCGGGAAGAACTAGAGCACTCTATTTCCAGCATAAAGTCTCCAACTACTGAAACTGAACTTGCTTCCTGTCTTTCTACTATTACTACAGCAATTCAAACCAGTGCCCATCAGCACATTCCGTTGCAGCAAGTACAGCCTCATAAACCGGCCCTACCACCATCATATCTTACGCTCATCCAGAAAGCCCGACATCAACTTCGGGAATATTATCGAACCGGGAATGAGGCATGTCTTCGGCAGCACCGCCAATGGCAACGAGCTGTTCATAGCTACCTTGTTGCATATAAACGCCGCAATTGGATCAAAACATGTAACACCTTATCCGAGGAAGCGCATCCATCTCGCTACTGGAAGCGATTTCATCAACTGACTGGCAAGAACACCACAATAACTTATCCGTTAGTTGCAGATGGCATTCCTCTGTTCTCCGACGAAGAAAAAGCAAATGCCTTTGCTTCACAGCTCCAGACTGCTTTTACACCAACAGCGGCCTCTAAACGCTCTGAACGAAAATACCTCTCTTGCATTCCCGCTTTACAACCTTCAACAAATCATATCATTGATCCGGAGCATCCACTCACTGCCCCCATTACTACAGATGAACTCCATACTGCATTAAAGAGGAAGAAGAACACAACACCTGGGATTGATAATATCTCTTATCGACACATAAAAGAAGCTCCATACTCATTTCTGCTCATCCTGGCAACAATATATACTTTCATACTCCAAACTGGTTTCTATCCACCTGACTGGAAAGTTTCAAAAGTTTGCATGTTTCATAAGCCTGTACATTCTGTTTCTTCATACAGACCAATCCAACTCACCTCTGTATTCAACAAGCTCTTGGAAAAAATCATTGTCTGCCGACTTCATAAATACCTTGAAACTACTAGTCTCCTACTTATTCATCAAGCAGGATTTCGGCCTAGTTTCTCCATCCATGATCAATTCTTACGTCTCAGCACCTTAATTACAAATCAGTTTAACAAAGGTTTTCCTTCCTGCCTCATTCTAACGGACTTGGAGAAGGCTTTCGATAAAGTGTGGCACAATGGTCTAATTCAAAAACTCCAGTCATTTAAACTCCCCATCTGCTATTTAAGGTTAATCTACACTTTCATTACAAATCGGATTGTGTATGTTGCAGTTGGTAATACACTCTCTTCGCCTATGTTTCCACTTACTGGAGTTCCACAAGGATCTGCACTCAGCCCATTATTATATATTCTTTACGCTTCAGACATTCCTTCAGTACCACGTAATGTTTTCACTTTCCAATATGCAGACGATACAGCTTTTCTTGCACTTGGCAGCACTGTCCAGCATATTACCCGTGCTCTACAAACAACTCTCGATAACTTCATCAAGTGGTGCCAGAGATGGCATTTAACTATCAACAATGACAAAACGCAAGCACTGGTCTTCCTAATACCTAACAGACGTTCCAGAGTCTACCGAAATCCGACACTCTTGCGAGTAACTGTCGATGGGTATCTTGTACGCCCTACCAACACTGCTACGTACTTGGGTGTCGTCTTTGATTCAAAACTGACTTGGAATGCACACTTGCAAAAACTGAGAGCTAAGGCTACTATTCGATTAAATCTTTTACGTCGTCTTACAGGCACATCTTGGGGCCTCAAACTCGATGTCTTACTCCATACCTATAAGATGTTTCTCCGACCTATTCTCACTTTCGGACATACGGCTTGGTCCAATGCTTTTATTTCCTTCTACGAAAAACTTAGCATATTAGAGCGTCATGCTATTCGACTAGTTCATCGGATTAAACTTCCGTATCCTACGTGGCTCACGTATGAATATATAGACTTTCCGAAGATCACAGACCATATTGCACAACTACGAAATCGTTACATTACGTCTCGCATTGAAACGGGCCATCCACTATTCTTGGATATTCTTCGAACTGACGCTCTCACTGATGCCGCATATCGTTACAAGCATACCCCATTGAATATACTCATTTCCTTATATGTCCGCCATACAGACCTCACAGTAGCAGAACGCGACATTTATGCCATTTATATCATTCATGCTCATATTCCTCATGTTTTTCCATCTTAACACAGAGATCCTCACAACTAACAAGGGCTTCCCCCTGTGATCATTAGTCCCGAGTCGCCCCGGGACAGGAGATTTAACCTGCATCTGTCTGACTAATTTCTATCTGTTTGTGATGTGACGGCACTTCATCTCATCTTTCATTTTCATTATCGTACATTTTCACATCAGCACTATCTCACATTATATTGGTATTCTTGCACATTTGCACCTATTTTCTTCTCAATTATATTTCGCTATTCACGTGATAACCTGTATTTATAATTTTTTTGCCTTATTTAATTTATTTGTCCTTCGTTGTATATTCACATGTGGTATTTTCATTGTACTAACTTCTTTTGTGTACCTTATCATAAAAATATAAATGAAAATAAATAAAGTTCAGAAATGGAAATAAAAGAAAGAAAAAAAGAAAAGAAAAACATGCAAATGATGCTATAACCCTTCTCAATACTGATGCACAAATACCGCTGTAACTAATCAAACTTCACTTAGCCCATCCCATTCTTTCAAAAACTACATTTGTATAGAAAATCACATGCCACAGAGAGGGCGTAACCCTCTAAGAGGCAGGAAAAATCTATAATTTTCCAGCAACATATTGAATTGATGAGTCAATTTTCCTATTCTCCTTTAAAAAAAAATCTCAAAATATCTTTTGCTCCGAGGGAAACACTTGTATCTCATTAACAAGAGGTAGTTAACTACAAAATTAAAATGTGCATATGTGCCAAAAAGAAAATTAAACAGTATATATAAAAACATTATGTAGTAATTTTTTCTAGTACTGTAGCCCTATATTGTTATGATTACTGTATATACATTATTTAAAAGTAGCTGTCGTGTCTTGCTTATTAGAATTTTACAATCAAGTAATATCAGAAATCCTATTCTAAAAATGCACCAATCACACTTATTTTCTATAAGTTGGCCAGTTTTCAATGGAACCGATGGTGGTCAACACAGACAAGTTTCACTGTACTTCAACTGGCAATGCGCTGGTAGCAGGAATTACGAAGGGCATTTTTTTTTTTTTTTGTAACGGTTTGCGTCAAAGCAAAGCAAAATTTGCGATTTAGTTTCCGATGATCAGCATATAATGACTTTCTTTTAAAATTTTTTGCATTGTGTTGCACCCAGTATTTTGTGAAGACAAATACGGAATATAGCCATTACACTGTCCGTCTAATGTTAACTCATGTGACAGTTTCTTCGTATTTAGTATCTCTTATGCTCGATAGATGACACTATAATTGCAATTGCCTCATATTTAAAAATATTTCAAGGCACAGAATCTATTGAAAAGTAATAAAAGCATAATTGATAGAAGATAATCTTCATTTTGGAAGAAAGGAGTGTAACAAATTTAATTTGCAACATATTTTACAAAATTATACTCAATATTCCAAAACCCATAGCGTTTAATAAGAAACAAAAGAATAAATTAAAGAATAACAGTGCCGGAATACAAAATGACTACCTGCAATTGAAATCTCGTGACCACGAGATTATTTTTTGGTGGGAGTATTAGTAGAAGTTACTTCGGTAATTCCTAATTCTCCTAATAAATTGATCAGGTGATACATTACAGTCACAAAGTAAGAAGAAAGAAACTCGATCACGATCTCCTTGCAGTCAAGCATCCAATAGTGACATAGATGATCAAAATATGGACATTGCTTCAAACCAACCTCCACCAATTTTCAATTTTCTTCTGACCAATGCTGACACTAAATACTCAAATCCAAAACATATCCTAATCCAACTGATGAAATACTATCCAAGAGCCGATATATCAGAAATAGTCTTCACTCGAAACGGAATCATCATCAAATCTCCAGACCAAAATTTCGCTACTACGATCCGAAACAAAGCAGGCTTTCACATTTTTGGCTACAAAGCCAACATTCAAGCTCTCTCATCAACCAGAAAAAAGCAACCACCACCACCTAGACGTCAGCCCATGTTCTCAGCAGTAATAAAAGGCGTTCCACCGGCCTATTCTGACGAAGAAATCCTTGATGAATTACGACTCAAATGTTATGAAATACATAAATGCATTCGTATCAAGTGTCAGTCAGGCCCCATCTATCTTGTTCGAGTCCTCACAGCATCCAAAGAAACAGTAGACGATCTGCTTCAAAATGAAGCCTATATCTATCGCAGACGACACAGAGTAGAACCATCTCGCACTTCACCACCACTTCCTATCCGCTGCGAACGCTGTCAAACATATGCTTCTCACTTGACTAAAAACTGTCCAAACTCACCTCGCTGTGGACACTGCAATGAGGACCATACTACTATCAACTGTCCTAACCTCAAAAAACCACCTCTATGCAATACCTGCCATCAACAGCACCCAACCTATAGCTACAAATGTCATCAAAAACCTGCTCCACCAACTGATAAACCTGACCTATCCGTTCCAATCCGCACGAGCGATTCCGCTACACCACCCGCTAATTCCTTACGAGAACCCATTACGGCAGAAGACTTGCTCCGCTTCACGACGCTTATTCTTCAGAATATCCACCCTTTCTTACGCCCACACATTCTCATGCAAGTCGATCACATTGCCCAACAACTATTTGCCCTACAACTTACTGCCACTTATACAGGTCCACACGCTCACTTTTCCATAACATGTACCAAAACAGATCCAGAATGGCCATCCCTGTAAATACAAAACCCATCCAAACAACCTTTCTCATGTTATCAATCACCATGGCAGTCACCTTCCTCTTTCTTAACATTCGATCTCTTGCTACTCACAAAAGAGTTTTTGAACAACTTCTCCGAGAGGAAAAAGTACAGGCTTTTACCCTAAATGAAACCTATCTCAAACCTACCGATTCTCTCCGCATTCCTCATTTTCAATTACAACGTCATGACTGTCCTAGACCTTATCAACGAGCGAATGGTGGCACAGCAATTGGAACCTATCATACTATTCCTGTGCGTCCTCATACTTTCCCAAAACCACATGATCTCCCAGAATATTCCATAGTCACATTGTATCTTCGCACAAAAATCATTACTCTCTGCACCATATATGTCAGACCAGGCCACCCTATTCCCTACGAATTTTTTCAATACATCGACAATACGTTCAGACATTATATAATCATGGCAGACATCAATATTCATAGTCGCCCACAGACAGAGAAACCACATTTTCACAACTATGTTTCTAATATTCTAGCCGTCGACTACCATCATCTACCATCACCATCACGCCCAATAAGCAATACTTCACCCGACATTGTTATCAGTACTCCTTCTCTGACTATTCACAATCTCCGAGTTCTACCACCTTCCGGCAGTGATCATGCTCCGATACTCCTTGATCTAATTATCACCGCACATCCCAAAACACAACCCCCGCCAATTCATTTCTTTGACTACACTCGTGCAAACTGGGCTAATTTTCAAACCGATCTCACAACTTCATTACAAAATTTACAGGAGCACACTAGTGAAGAAGAACTCTATAATCTTGTGGACCAAATCACAACATCCCTTGACACAGCCACCCAAAATAATATCCCTCTTCGTGCACGTCATCCGCACAAACCTCCAATACCTCCACAATATCGATCTATCATTGCTGCTTCTAGACGCTCTTTCCGTGACTTCCAACGTACACGTAATTCTATATCATTAGAACATCATCGTCGCTGGAATCGCATGCTCCACAATTGCCTAGATGCCTATAAACGAAAACTTTGGATCTCAGCCTGCAACACACTATCCACTGCCTCGCACCCTACCAAATTCTGGCAAAAATTCCATCAGTTAACTGGCAAGAACCGTCATACTTCATACCCTATCATCTCACATAACAACTCTCTTCAAACCGATACTGACAAAGCAAATGCTTTCGTCTCTTTCTTTCAAGACATTTTTACCCCAACCGTCCAACCTCTTCATCCAACTCTTACCCGCCGTGCTGCACATCTTGCAAATCCGCACGCTCCTCAACTCCAACCCAATCTTCACCACCAACTTACCGCTTCACCTCTTAACGATCTCATAACTCCTGAAGATATCTCTTCCACCATCCGATCAAAACGAAACACAGCCCCCAGCTTTGATCACATTACCTATAAACTCATCAAATCATCTCCTCCCATCTTCTTTTCACTTCTCACAACCATCTACAACTTCATTCTTCGCACCGGATTTTACCCTCCCCAATGGAAAATCTCAAAAACTCTCCTTTTCATCAAACCAAACAAACCTCCTACTGCACTCTCATCATACCGACCAATCCAATTAACATCAGTCCTTAGCAAAATCTTTGAACGCATTCTAGTCAGCCGTCTGCATACTCATCTTTCCGACCATAATCTCGTCCCCCTACATCAAGCCGGCTTTCGCCCACATATTAGTATTTCTGACCAGCTTCTGCTCCTCACCACTGCTATAACAAATCATTATAATACCTCAAAACCATCTTGTCTGTTACTTTTCGATCTGGAGAAGGCCTGTGATAAAGTTTGGCATGCCGGCCTCATCGCAAAACTTCACTCTTTCAATCTTCCTATCTGATACATTCGATGTATACTGTCTTTCCTTTCCAATCATATGACTTATATTAATATCAACCAATCCCTTTCCTATCCGATCTTTCTTCACTGTGGCGTCCCTCAGGGATCTGTCCTTTCACCTCTTCTATATATTTTATATGTCGCCGACATGCCCCCTCTCCCACCAAATGTCTCAGTATACCAATATGCAGACGATACCGCTTTTCTTGCCACATCTAATACTGTTCAAAACATCAACAGAACACTTCAGCAGGCAATTGACGCCTTTACCTCCTGGTGTTCAAAATGACGCCTCACCATCAATTCTCTCAAAACACAAGCTCTTATTTTTCTCCCACCTCGTTGCCACTCACGAATCCATCGCAATCCTTCACTTCTTCACATTCATGTAAATGGTACTTTCATCCGCCCATCATCACAAGTTACCTACCTTGGGATTATCTTTGATTCTAAACTCAGTTGGAAACCTCACCTACAAAAGATTCGATCACAGGCAACGAACCGCTTAAACCTCCTTCGACGGCTAGTGGGCACAGCCTGGGGCTTACATACCGACACCGTCATTACGACTTACAAAGTATTCCTCCGACCTGCTCTCACACATGGCCATATCTGCTGGATCTCTGCCCCTGATGAACTATATAAGACTCGCCATCTCCGAAAGACATGCTCTCCGACTTGCTTATCGTATCAAACTACCAGCACCGACTGCCGACCTCTATCGCCGAATCAACTTTCCACCCATACTTCCGCACTTAGAAACACTTCGCACTAAATATATTACAAAAGTCATTGCAGAACAAAATCCGATATTCCTAGACACCTTTCAACAGGACATAATACATGATACGCCCCCACGTCACCAAGCCACTCCTCTACAACATCTTCTCACTCTATACCATAACACGGTGGCTCAGTGGTAGAGCGTTCACCTCCGGTGCTTGGGGTCCCTGGTTCGATCCCAGCGCGCACCGTGTGGATTTTGTGGTGGACAAACACCGTGCTCGTGGGTTTTCTCGGGGTTCTCCCGTTTCCTCCCACTTTCTTCATTCCACCATTTCGCTCATCCCTCATCATCACCGTCTCCTTTAGCCTAACTGGCATAACCGTGGGACGTAAGACTTAAAAGATTTCATTTCTATATCATAACACTTTAGACGACGATGACCCTCAAAAGGCCGACTTTGCCATTTACCATCCACCTCATCTTAGTCCATGCATTTATCCATCTCTGCGCTAGTGTTCCATCAATGTTGCTAGCAGCGGGCTTCATCTGTCTTCATCGGCCCTGTGACGCCCCAGGGCAGAAGATAACCATTCACTCGTCCATACTAACCTTACCCTTGTGTTTTGTGACATTCACTTGCACTTCATCTCATCTTTCATAACATACCAATAGCCCGGCCTCCAGTTACAGCAATAGTGAATAATCAATGAAACCTACCTACTGCAAATTGGTGTCTCCAAGGATATATTATTTAAAAAAATATATATATATATATATATATATATATATATATATATATATATATATATATATATATATATATATATATATATATATATATACATAAATTTAAAAATGCCCACAACTGAATGAAATAAAATAAAATAAAATAATGCTCGAAACCCTCAATTCCCCCTATAAATAAAGAAAATTCCCTATACCTCTAATCCTAGTCCTGAAGACCCTTTGACCGGCTTAACAAAAAATGCCGGAATATCTTTTGATGTAGTCAGCTAGTTACCATTTTTTTATTGCTAGCCGAAGGCTAGCTCCCTTGCGAGGGTTACGCCCTCTATCCGGGGTGAGAAGTGCAGAGACTGGGGAAGGAAGTATATTGGAGATGGTCTATGGGAACTGAAGAGAAACGGAAAATTCATTTATTTTATTTTTAGATCATAATTTCAGTTTATTGTTTTTTATTGCATTTTATTCAATTTTATTCAACTGTTCAAGGTGACGGAGAATGGTAGGAAAAGTGATGCGGTCGTATAGCTCCTGCGTCGGACTGGGAAGCTTGATCCTATAAGCCAGACGAAATGCGTGCCTTTCAAGAACTTGTAATTTCTGATAGAAAAAAGGTAGTGCAGCAATCCATGCAGGATGACCATATGTTAGTTACTGGGCGTAAGAATACCTTATACGTATTAAGGATTGTAGGGGGTTGCAATCCCCATGTGGTACCAACTAGACGTTTTAGTAAATTTAGCCGAGCATACGCTTTGCGAATGATTGCTTGAAGATGGGGCCGCCAAGTTAAGTGATGATCGATGATGATACCAAGGTAGATAACCTGTTTAGTAGGTGATATTCGTGTGCCGTGAACCTCGAGATTGAGTAGAGTGAGGTTTTTCTGAACCCGAGAACGTTTTCGAGGTAGTATGAAGACGATAGCTTGAGTCTTAGTCGAGTTAATATGAAGGCGTTACTTAGTACACCATCGGAGAAAAGAGTCTATTGCTAGGCGGAGAGCAGAATTGATTTGTTGAATAGTTCTGGCCGTGCAAAGAAAGGCAGTGTCATCTGCATATTGAAAAGTATGAACATTGGGAGGAAGGGTTGGCATATCAGCTACAAACAGAAGGTATAGAAGAGGCGAGAGAGCGGAGCCTTGAGGTACACCAGAATGGATAAAGATCGGATGTGATGAGGAACTATTGATGGTAACATAAGATAGGCGGTTAGAAAGAAAATGGAATATGAAACGGAGGTAGGAGAGCGGAAACCTAAAACGGTGAAGTTTGAACATGAGGGCTAAATGCCACACTTTATCAAAAGCCTTCTCTAGGGCAAAAAGAATGAGGCATGAAGGCCGAGCAGTGTTATAATGATTCGTGATGAGGTTGAGAAGTCGGAGCAATTGATCATTAATGCTGAAATTAGGTCGGAAACCAGCTTGGTGTACAGGCAAGAGATTATATTGAGAAAGATGGTGATGTAGTCTGATGACAATGATGCGCTCAAGAATTTTGCTAAATACGGAGGTTAATTGTATTGGACGGTAAGAAGCAACGGAATCTGGAGGTTTGTTGGGCTTAAGAAACATAAGAGTGGAAGAAGTCTTCCAGTCACAAGGGATGTAGCCGGTCCGGAGAATAAAAGAGTATATATATGAAAGAAGCAGAAGAAGACAATAAGGAGCCTCTTTGATATGACGATAAGTTATGTGGTCGATACCAGGAGCTGTGTTGCGCTTGCGGTTTACGACGGTGGCGATATCAGATGTAGAAATTGGAGCTGTGAGAGGATTGTCGTCTGGAAGAGTGTGTGCTGCACTGGGTTGTAGATAGGGAGATGATAAGTTCAAACGATCACTAGGATGTCTTTGAACAAAATCAGATGGGAACGGGGTGAAGGTAGTCTGCAGGTGGTCTGCAAAGGCGTTTGCTTTCTCTTCATCTGTGTGTAATGGTTGGTTATTAACTAACAGCGGATATGGTGTGCGAGTAAGCTTCCCAGTTAACATATGAAATCGCTTCCAATACTTAGTAGGGTGTGAAGTTTCAGCTAAGTTGTTACACGTCTTCACCCAGTTGCGAAGCTTATGTGCCTTGACGTAGTTACACACAGTGCGCTGAAGTTGGCGATGATGACGAAGAGCTTCTAGATTACCAGTGCGCTGATATTCGCGAAAGAATTCGCGAGAACGATGTATGAGAGGTAGGTAGTTTGGCCGTAAACGTGGTTGGTACCTGGATATTTCAGTTGTGGGTATATGAAGGTCAGAAGCGTGATGAATGGAGTGAGTGAGTTCAGAGACCCGTGCGTAGAGATCATCTTCGGTAGTAGGAGGCTCGATGGTAACCAAATCTTCAGCAATAGTAGGGCGATAGTCATCCCACTTTGCTTGATCAAATCGTGGAACACGACGAGGTTCAGGGAGCAAACGAAGAGTAGAAGCCTGCGGTTGATCGATATGAAGTTTGATGGGAAGGTGATCACTACCTATGGAATCGAACACTTCAAGAGTGCAACGCTGGAAGAGATTGCCAGAAGAAATAACTACGTCAGGTGTAGTATTCGTGATGGGCCTGGTTGCTTTAGGTATATCAAAAACATGGCCGGTGGTATGAGTAGTAATGAAGTCAAGGAAGCTTTGCTTCTGATTATCTGGACGGCTGTGAATATTGATGTCGGCCATTATGATATAATATTTAAAGTTATTGGAGATGTAAAGAAAGAATGAGCGTGGGATGGGGTGTCCAGGGCGTACATATATGGTAGCTACGGTAACGTAAAGGGAGTGGAAGTACAACGTCGTAATGAGATACTCTGGAACATTAGTCAATGCAGGATTATATTGACGGTAACTAATCGAAGAATGGAAGCCAATGGCCACTCCCCCATTTGCTCGGCGTGCTGCGATGGTAGAATCAGTACGGAGTAGGGTGTATCGAGGTATCCTGAACGTCATAGACGGAGTAAGAAGAGTTTCGTTCAGAAGGAAGGCCTGAATAGTTTCTTCGAGAAGGAGCTGTTCGAAGAGAGTGTACTGGGAAGCAAGTGATCGAATATTAAGAAACAGTAAAGAAATACCCATGATTAAGGTGCAGCAGTAGTGTTGGAAGTGGCGGAGGAGACATGTAATTCCTCAAGAGGGGTGGCGTGAAAATAAACATGAGGTCCAGAGTAAGTAGCTTGAAAAGAATATTTAAATATAATGCGGGCTGCATGATTGACCACCTGAAGAATATGCTGACGTAGAAACAGGTGAATGTTCTGCAAAGCGATGGTAAAGAATGAAAGGAGTTGCTGTACGGAAATCGCTTCATCAATAGGTTGTGGTGCTACATGTTGTTGAACTTCTGGTAGGACGGGTCGCAACGGAACAGTGAGCTCCGGATTTAAAGGTTCAGCCGTTGACCGTGCTTTGCAGCGATAGCTATATGTGGGGTGTTGTTCCGGGCACGTAGAGCATTGAGGTGGCTTCGTCAGGTTAGTGCAAGCTTTTGTTTCGTGGTTTCCGCTGCAGTACCCACACTTGCTTGGCTGGGTGCATTTCGATGTTGGATGTGAATTGTATGCTTGGCAGCGCTCACACCTCAATGGTAAAGGTGGTGGCGATTTCGATGGCTCTACTCGATGTTTCTTTTTATAGATGAGGGCACCATGAGTGAGAAGGTCATCAATAGTAGTTTGAGAGTTGGTTAATATTCGTACCATGTAGGTAGCTCCTTGATCGTTTTTAATACGAAGACATTTTAGAATGGAGTGTCCCTCAAGAGTAAGTTCTTCCATGACTTCGTCGTCAGTTAGAGAAGGGTCAACCCCTCTAATGACAACTGAGAGAGCCGGGGTTTTACGTGGTGGCGGTGCTTGTCGAAATGCCTTGGGTTCCAGGCGCTTCATACTGGCGTGCTTACCAAAGATTTCAAAGCTGCACTTATTTCTCACAGTAGTTAAAAAAGTAGAATCGTAAGATTTGAATATTATTCCGTTACGAGTGCGAACTATCTGTGCTACAGAAGCGCGTGGCAGATATTTTACCAGTTGTTGGAAGGCTAGTTTTGTATTGTCAAACTTGGTGTCAAAATTGGTCAGTAAAAATGAATACAGACACGGTTTGGAGGTATCCTGAAGAGATGGGAATTCTTTGTCGTCGTCTAGATTCATTGAACTAATAGACTGTTCGGAGTCACTAACAGTGTGGTGGCGTATAAATGGCGGCTGATGAGAAGTGCTGTTAGTTTTGTCGGGAGTGCGAGAGCGGGATCTATCGGTATTCTTCCCTTGAGATGACGCTTTCTGCTTGCGGTCGGCTCCCTTGCCCACCGAGATAGGTTCAAGAGACGGACCCGGAGGTTGCGGTGGTAGTCCCGGATGGCCACCTGATGCCATCCCTTGAAATGTTAAACGACTCTGACAATGAAGATGAGAGGAAATGCAATGAAATGAGGTGCTAGGGGAAGCCCACTGTGGCTCTCACTTGAGGCAGCAATACGTCCTCGCGGAGATGTCGGTCAGTGCGATCACTGGCCCTCCACAAAAAAGATGATGAAAAGAATAGGTGATGATGGCCACGGGCTCCCACTTGAGTCAACAATACGGACTTCAAGGGGATGTCGATTGTCTGTAGCAGAACAATCCTCCCTGAGTGGACAAAAGAATATTAGTAGCTCACAGACCGTTAGTAATTCTTCTCAGACCTATGAATCGAAGATCGATTCTGAATTCTGAGTTTATGTTGCTAGTTACCACTTTTTTTTATAAGCTAGCCAACGGCTAGCACCCTGTTAGAGGGTTACGCCCTCTTTTAGGTAAGGGAAATTGGACCAATTATTGGATCAAGGATAATGGTTGGTCTAAGGGATGTTATGAAGTAGAAAATCTTTATTTATTTAAACATATCAACAAAACAGAGGACTTAAGGCCATTTGCGGCCTTAACATATTGGATGGTACAGGAAAAGAAAACAAAGAAACAAACAAAATAAATACAGTATATGCTGTGATACACATAATCAGGAAATTACACAATATACATATACATATTGAAAAAGAAACAAAGTATTATTCATATTATGAAGCAAGGGTGATCGATGAAAGGAAAGTAATGATGATGTGAAAATGATGCTAACGGCATATGTTTATATATAAGATAAAGGCTTCGATATAGGAATAAGTCTTGTGATTATGGAGATGAGGAATGAGATGAGGTGCAAATCACGCCACAACACGCAGGTTATGTAAGAACACAGATGAAACCATCTTCTTGCTTAGGGGCTACTCTAGGCTATAATGGAGACAGAGGGAAGCCCATGTTAGTTAAAGGGAATGTCACTGTGCACTATATGATGGGAAGATGAGAGGGTGATGAAGGTGAGTATGAAAATCGTCAAGTAGAGTAAGATCAGGATGATTCGGTGGAAGTGTGTAGCAGTACAGTGTGAATAATAGTGACAGGGGTGTGTGCAGAAAGCGAGAAGGTGTGGGGTGTACTGTTGAATAATGCATCGTATCCAACAAAAGAGGATGATGATCTTGGTAACGTCGAGTGATATAATTTACCCGGAGTTTCTCAATGTGGTACTGTAAGGTAGGAAATGTAATCAGACTGTAGAGGTATTGTGTGGGACTGGGTAATTTAATCCGGTAAGCAATTCGGAAGGCATGTCTTTCAAGTATGAGTAGTTTCTGGTAAAAACTGTCTGGAGCAGATACCCAAGCTGTATGGCCATGTGTAAGGGCCGGGCGCAAGAAGGCTTTGTAAGTATTGAGTACAGTGGCAGGTTTTAAGCCCCAGGTTGTGCCAGTTAAACGCTTCAGAAGATTTAAGCGATTGTAGGCTTTACTAGTAATCGTAGTAAGGTGTTTCTTCCACGTAAGATGCCGATCGAATGTTACACCTAGGTATGTCGCTATCTTACTGGCTTGTATTGGAACGTCATCTACCTGAAGCGTTAAGCGGTTTGGATTACGGCGTACTTTGGTTGACTTTTTCGTCGGTAGGAAGACGATGGCCTGAGTTTTAGAAGCGTTAATTAATAAATGCCATTTTTTGCACCACTGATAGAAATTATCTATGGCTGTTTGTAAAAGTGTATTGATTTCCTGGACTGTATTACAAAGGGCAAGGAATGCAGTGTCATCAGCGTACTGAAACATGTGCAGTTTGTCTGGAAGTTGAGGCATATCCGTAACAAAGAGGAGATATAAAAGAGGCGATAACGCAGAACCTTGAGGGACACCAGAAAGTATAAAGATCGGATGTGATAGATGATCGTTTATGGAAACGTATGCAAGACGGCCAGTCAGAAAGTTGAAAATAAATCTGATATAAGGTATTGAAATATGAAGGCGCATAAGTTTGTAAATGAGTGCTAGATGCCAGACTTTGTCAAATGCTTTTTCTAAATCGAATAGTACCAGACAAGAGGGTTTGACGCTATTATAATGTATGGTGATCAGATTCGTAAGTCGAAGAAGTTGGTCGTTGATGGAGAAAGCAGGTCTGAAGCCGGCTTGATATACCGGAAGAATGTGATGATGAGCAAGGTATGTATGGAGTCGTTTGACCAGTATCCGTTCGAGGATTTTGCTAAATGTGGAGGTAAGCTGAATTGGACGGTATGATGAAACATCATCTAACGGTTTGTTCGGTTTAGGAAACATAAGTGTTTTCGAAGTTTTCCAGGGTGTTGGAAAATATCCAGTGCGGAGAATGAACGTATAAATGGTTATTAAGAGTTAATAGTGATAACGGGCATTCTTTGATATGGCGGTAAGTGACCTTATCAAAACCGGGTGCAGAATTACGTTTTCGGTTGACAACAGCTCTGAGTTCATCGATTGTAATTGGTGAAGTTAACGGTGTGTCAGGTAAAAGGGAATGGCATGTGTTAGGTTGTAAAACGGAAGAATTCACATTAACTTTTTCGGCAGGATGGGAAGAATCATCGGAAGGTAGAGGTGTGAAGATGCGTTGGAGATTGTTTGCAAAAGCATTTGCTTTGTCTACGTCCCCTTGTGCTGGTGAGTTATCGATTAAAATAGGATATGGAGTCCTTGTATATTTGCCGCATAGAGCATTGAAACGTTTCCAGTACTTTGAAGGGTGATTAGTATCTGAAAGTTTATTACATGTTCTAATCCAACATCTAAGTTTATAAGCACGAATATAATTCCTCGAACTGTGCGTTGTAACTGTTTATGATGGCGAAGGGCATCTGGATTATGTGTGCGAGTATATTCACGATATAGCTGTCGAGAACGTGTTATCATGGTGAGATAGTTTGGCGGCAAAGTGGGCTGATATGGGCGGGAGGTACTTGTAGGTATGAAACGTGTACTAGCTTCTTGGATTGCGACAGTTATAGTGTCTATTGCAGTGTAAAGCTCGTCTTCCGTTGTAGGTTCTGTGAGGTGATCTGTGTTGGTAGAAAGGTATGATCTGTAGTTCTTCCAGTTTGCTTTATCAAAACGAAGGCTGGTCGAGAGAATTGGTTGCGCTTGAGTTGTGTTAGAGCTGTGAGTGTTAATGGTCAGTTTTACTGGCACATGATCACTACCAAGTGGGTCTAAAATTTCGACAAGACTATGGGAGACTAGAGTTGTTGATAAAATGACTATGTCCGGCGTTGTATTTGAAATGGGCCTAGTATGTTTCGGTAGATCTTGTATGATACCGGTCGTGTGGGTGATAAGGAAATTTTTGAAGTTAGTTCTTTCGTGATCGGGCCGGCTATGCATATTAAAATCGG
The DNA here is from genome assembly GCF_964235325.1 of Thermobia domestica. Taxonomy (NCBI): domain Eukaryota; kingdom Metazoa; phylum Arthropoda; class Insecta; order Zygentoma; family Lepismatidae; genus Thermobia; species Thermobia domestica. The sequence continues at coordinate 293,636,496 of NC_137457.1, read as the reverse complement.
CCATAATGATGTAGTGATTGAATGTGTTCGATATAAATTGAACAAACGCTGTTGGTAATGGGTGTCCAGGACGAATGTAAATAGTTGCGACGGTGATGATGATGTTTCGAAAATATAGAGAAGTAAGGACGTATTCTGGTAGATGAAGAGTATTGCAAATATGTCGTCGATGTGGAATTTTATGAAGGAAGCCAACGGCCGTACCACCATGAGCGCGTTGGGCAAGTAGTTTGCAATCCTCACGTAGTAAGGTATAGCCAGGTACACGAAAAACCATTGATGGCGTTAAGAACGTTTCGTTCAACAGAAAGGCTGTAACGTGTTCTTCAAGGAGCAACGTTTCAAAGAGAACTTTGTTTTGACGAAATGAACGGATATTAAGAAACAGGAACACTCGAGCCATGAGAATGAAAATTTGGCAATAAGGTGTGAAAATGGACAGTGTTCCCAGAATAAGTGGCAGTAAAGTTAACATGGAATGTGGACTTTGCGGCTTGAATGATTTGCTGGAGAATGTGAGGTCGTTGGAATGGTTGGATGTTCTGCATAGCCAAAGTGAAGAAGGTCAGAAGCTGGTCAAGGGTTATCGGAGCGTCTGTAGAATGATGATGTGTGATAGGTTGTTCTGGTGTACGAAGAGGTACTACCAATTCAGGATGGTCCCGTTGTGGATCTGGTTTGCCCTTGCATTTATAGCTATAAGCAGGATGTTGCTCCTGACAAGTGGGACAAGTCGGAGGAGACTTTAGGTTTGTGCAGGCACGGGTAGAATGTGGGCCGGAGCAATAACCACACTTGTGCGCGTTCCGACATTCGGAAGTTGAATGTGTGTTATATTCCTGGCATTTTTCGCAGCGCACGGGCAAAGGTGGTGGTGAACGTGATGGTTCCACGCGATGCTTATGTTGATAGATGACAGCACCATTCGCTAGCAAATCGTCGATGGTTGCTTGGTGTGATGTCAACACCCGAACCATGTAGGTGGGGCCTCGATCATTCTTGATCCTAATGGCCTTTGTGATGGTGTGCCCTTCGTATTTTAGTTCTTCTAGCACTTCTTCATCGGTGTATGAGGGATCTACCCCTCTAATAACAACGGAAAGTAATGGTGTGCGTCTAGGAGGAGGCATCTGCTTACGGCGAGTGTCTTGAAGTGAGGTTAATTGCGCGTTTTTGCCAAAAATGTCAATAGGCACTTTGTTTCTGATGGTTTGGAATAGTGTTTGATCAGTAGTCTTCAGTATGATACCATTGCGGGTATTAACGATCTCGGAGATGGCCGCGCGTGGTAAATACTTTCGAAGTTGAAGTGCAACAAATTTGGAATTTGAAAACTTGCTGTCAAAATTGGTTAGAAGCATAGAATGATTAGTTTGCTGTGGAGTACGTTTAGAATTCTCGTCTGAAGAATCGGCAATGACCATTTCATCTGAGTCTGAATCGGAGTGCAGATGTTGTTTTTTCGATGGAGGCGAAGTGCTGAGGCGGGCGGCATAGCTTTCTTTCTCTGGAGGTGACCGAGAACGAACAGAGCCAGTAGAGACAGTAGAACCTACAGATGTCTGTGAAGTTCGCCGCTGGCGTCTATGTGTAGCACCAGAGTCCTTCCGTGGTTCTGCCTTTCCGGCACGAACGGATGGCCCGGCTACGACGCGCGGGAGACTAGAATGACGACCTTTGCTCTTTAAGCCAGATGTCTTGCCTGAGTCCGCCATCGTAATATCCAAATCGGTGGGCAAAAGCCCAGGAGGTATGAGCAGCGACTTTCAGATATAGAAGATGATAATGAAGTAATGTATGATAAAGGTCTGACTACCCGTTCGGATAGTAGTCAAGGTGGAGTAGAAACCCCTACCAAATCTGTAGCACTGCACACCCTTGGCTTGATCAGTCTGGACTACAGTGCTCGAAGAAATGGCGTGGAGAAGCACCCAGGATGAGGAACGGGAAGGAATTCAAAAAACAGCTGTTCTGACGTCTGGTACGTCACAGCTGATATTAATCGATTGAATGAACAATCGATCGGAAGTATTGGTTACCACTTTTTGAAGAGGAATATTAGTAATAAACACAAGTGTTCCTAATAATGATAATTGATCTATATGTTACGGAAAGCCGTTATTTTACGATCAATGACGTAAGTTGTTTGGTATTGGTGTTATTCAAATTTATGATTAGTACGGAAAGTTGGCATAATATTATTACTTTATGTTTATATTATCATGTATTTCTACATTACTATTCTTGGGGGCACAGTGCTGACATCTGTTGCAAGAGATCACTGATTCCATTCCTCAGAGCATGCGAGTTTGTGGTGATCAACATCGAATCCATGGGCTCTCTCGTTTCATTCCACTAATTCTTGCATAGGCCTAATCATTCGCTTTTCTTAGTCATCCATCATCTTCAGCCTAAAGAATCGTAAAAACTACAAATTTCATTTTTATTTTATTACTTAGAAGGGCGATAGGAGAATTACGACCATTAAATAATTTTTCTTCCCTTAGGTCAGCGTTTCCCAACCTTTTTTAACTTGCGGCACACTGCGGGTGTAACTTCAATTCTTGCGGCACACTCATTGTTATTTGTAAATATAAAATACCGTGGTATTTTTTCTGTGATTACTGATCTCCTCAGAGAAGAAAGCTCGATCACTGGTTTTGCCCCGTGGTAAATCATTATGCTTATTTTTTATTCTTATTTAAAAATAGAAAACAATTCAATGACATATTGGACTCAGGTTTGCAAAACTACGCTTTCTTTTTCGTAGACTGTATCCAACCATTCACTAAGAAGATAAATCACCAAATAACGAACGGACAAACAACAAATCTCTCTTACTTTTAAAACACAAATCTATGTAATTGGTATACATGTTTGCTTTGTCGAAAGTATTGAATGATATTTTAAAATTTCAAGTTACGAAATAGTCTGCAACAATAAAGGAGCAACAATAGGCACAATAATGATAACAAATACTTTTTTCAACATTAAAATTGTACACAAGGGTAACACGGTATGAAACTTAAAATTGTAGATTCATACACAAATCTAGGTAATTTGTATGCATGTTTGCTTTGTCGAAAGTATTGAATGATATTTTAAAATTTCAAGTTACGAAATAGTCTGCAACAATAAGGGAACAACAATAGTCACAACAATGATTACAAATACTTTTCTCAACATTAAAATTGTACACAAGAGTAACACGGTATGAAACTTAAAATTGTAGATTCATAGTAGAGGTTCATAGTAATGTGAAATACAAATATACATTTTCCCTTATGTCTTGCAATTTGATTTTTATAGAATTAATAATTTTGTTTGGATTTCCCCGCGGCACACCAGCGGCCCATTCACGGCACACCGGTTGGGAAACGCTGCCTTAGGTTGTATAACGATGTAGTAATTTTTACTTATTTGACTTCTCTCAGGAGTCACCATAGATTTATTCCAGTAGTACTAGTAACAGTGACTAGGATTAAGTGAAAACAACGCAAACTTTGCGCTTCTGATAGAAAACTAATAGTATATAGACAAAATTACATTTCCATCGATGAAACGCTGCTGAGAATTAAAGTGCCATGTCATAACTACGGGACGAAATCGTCTCCTTAAAAGCTGGAAAGAGAAAGATAAATACGTATTAGATTCTCAATTATTGTACTAGAATTATTTTTATTTTTTCTGTTGGTTTCCGTATGTGGAGAGAATTTTATCAGCCGGTTCCAGGAAACCGAAATTTTAACAACCGGTTCAGGTGAACTAGCTGAATAACACTACTGGGCATTATGTCTTCCACACATTTTAAGTTTTTGGTTGGGGAGTTCGACAGCGGCTGTGCTAGTGATGCTCCGTGAGGAAGGAGGTTAAGTGGGCCCAGTGATACACCTACACCATACTTACACTTTCTGTTCCATTTACACGTACATACATTCCCTTCTTTTTTACACTCTTTCTCTTTTCTATTTTCATTTTACACTTCCCACTTTCCTCTACTTTTTTGCCCTGTTCACCTTGGCTTTTCGCCCTCTTTCCTTGTCTGAACTCCTTTCCTGACTTTGGCTTTGCCTTTTTCCTGATTTTGACTTTTTTCCCGACTTGTGTCCTTTGCCCGATTGTGTCCTGTATTTTATTCTATTTTGCTTTTGAATCATAAATCCTCTGTTTGAGGTACACATTTGACCATTTTTGCATTAGTAGCACATATGACTAGTGAGCCGATGCACCTACCTATTTGACCGATAATGGTCTACGACAAGACAAGTTTTTGCTTGAGGATTGATCCCCGTTACGAATGAAGGGCTAAAATAATAATCAGTGTTCGAATCAATATGAGGAAGGACTCCTCCTCTCGTCAAGTAGCTTTCCCGGTTTGTCAAAGAAGAATTAGTTTCTTGCCAGGAAAATATCCGATGATACAAAGAGATGCAATTGAGGAAAGAAAACTAAGAAGTGTGATATTCTTAGATTTTTCAAAAGCCTTCCAGAGATTTGACTTTGGTATATTAGTAGCTAATTATTTTATCTTCTCCTCCAACTCTATTATATATTTTATTATATATTATTTTAACTTCTCCTCCAACTCTATTACTTGGATAAGCTCATATTTATTTAATCGTTAACAAGCAGTAATGCCAAATGAAGATTTATCTCAATGGTTATATTTACAACAAGTTGTACCACAAGGTACAGTATTTAGTCATCTCTTTTATTTATTATATACTCATGATTAGGGCAACATAAAGCATAAAAAGCAGTAAAAGCATAATGGAATATTTCACTTATGATTGGTACCATATCTGGGATTTTGATTAGTTTAGATATCCAAATTTGCTAATCTTATAAGCATAATAAAGCATAATTTGCAGAAATAAAGCATAAAGCATAATGCTTAATGCTTTTAATTCCAGAACCCAGTGTATGTGTACAATAAAAAAAAAAACATGTTAATATATTTTGTGCCAAAGAAAAAATGATCAACAAAGACCATTATCAATGTCGCAAACAATGGAAATCAACTGCCAATTGCCTTTACGCGTAACAATGGGAACTTCAAATTCCTTCTCTCTGTGCACCTTCCTCTAGTATGCTGTATTGATGTATTTTTAGTGGGAAAAATGAATAGTTTCGTATATATATATTTTAATGCTTGTGTAATAAAAACGAGTAAAATAAAACCATATGTAATAAAAATGGATAAAAATAAAGTATAATTCAAGGAACAGCATATTAAGACATAATTTAGAAAAAGACCACAATAAAGCTAATGTAAAGAAAAGTAAAGCATAATATACAGCCATATAAAGCATAAAGTTGGTTGCCCTGATCATGATCTTCCACAAAGCTATAAACCATGTAAAATGTTATCTATACGTGGATGAATCCAACTTTATGTCTCAGCAAATCCACCAAATATATAAAATTAAGTTATGACTTGCAAAACATCGAGATGTGGTCAAAACAAAAACCACACTCGAATTCAGCCCGAATAAATTATACGTTATTTTCATTGGATCCAAGAGAATTATGTCAAAAATAAACTTGAATGGTATCCCAAGTGTATCCATAAATAACATAATAATACCTGTTGTTGATAAAGTAAGATATTTGGGGCTCTTTTTTGATAAACATTTTGAACTGGAAAAGTCACGTTGACTACATATGCAGAAAAGCTTTCACCTCTTTTCATTCCATAATGAGACTGAAAAAATTCTACCGATCACCATAAAAAAAGAAGGTAGTGGAAAGCTTAGGGCTTTCTAGAATAGAATATTACCAGTGGCGTATTTAGGGGAGGCTTCCGGGCTTAAGCTCCCCCGAAATCTTACTATAGTCAAGCATATGAAATATCTTGCAGAATTTTCACATTTTCAGGCAAAGCCCCCCCCCGACAGTTAGCAAAGCCCCTCCCGAAACAAAATCGTAAATACGCCACTGAATATTACAATACGGTTTACTTAGACTTAAGTGATCATGTATCGAATAGACTGCAAAGAATTCAAAATACATTCGCCCTTTATATATTTAACTTGAAATATTCAGATCATTTAACCAGCTGTTTTGAAAAGCAGAAGAACAGCTTGTCCACACAAATACTATAATACTTTAAAGTGGTGCAACATCGCCTTGGATAATCGTATCTAAATGAAATTGGTTACATTTGAAAGAAAAACTCAAATATTTTTTACTATACCTCATAGACATTGAATGTAGGCCAAACCAGTGGCAATGCAGCCAACAAGACGAAATTTCCATTCACTCTACACACGCTCCAACATATCTGATGAAATTTACTGGATGGCAGCACTGATATGAACTTGCATTTCTTGCAGATTTTGCGGCAATGGAGGTATATACACACAATCCTTTTTGTAACCTCATACAAAGAAGTCACATACCTTTAAGTCAGGTGACCTCGGAGGCCACTTGTAGAAGATATCGTCATCATTTCCCTTTACGTCCAATCCATCTTCCTGGAAGCCGCTCATTCAGATATTCCCAAACATGTAAATGCCAGCAAGGAGCTACGTTAGCACATTACGGCATAACAGTAGAAAATCATAAAAGCTTCTCAATCGACCTCTAGCAGAAACAGCAACTGCCTGCTAAATATCCAACAATGAACCCATATCGACTAATCACAAAGTAAACATGAGCGAATTTACTTTTTCTGTGTTTGACCTCGTTCATTATTGCCATTGTTGTCCGTTAGTTGACATGCACGAAAACATTTCAGTTTTTCTTTCGAATGTTATCAATTTCATTTAAATACGACTACCCAAAGCGACGTAATACCACCATATGATCATTACTCTTTATTATTTTCTTTTGTATTTTTAAATGTATTCTCTTTTCAATGTTCTTGCCATACTCAGTATCTTTTCTTTTACGTATGATAGTATTTTTATGAACACGCTGTATATGAAATTGAGGTACGACGTAGATATGATATATTATTTGAGACATTAATAGGCCTAAGTAAAGAAAAAACAGAGTAACTAATGTCACGTTTTCAATATCAGCACGAATCCCATCAACGCAATACCAGGAGTAACGAAACGCCACTACTTTCTCTGTCGAGACATTAAACTAGTATTGTGTCTAATTCATGCACTGTCACAGCCGTGAAATTATGGAATTATCTTCCAGAAGATATTCGAAAGTCATCCTCTATAGCTATGTTTAAAAATCAACTCAAAAATTACATCCTGTTTCAGACTTACCAACACAATTAACAAAATCAATACTTATATATGTATATTCTATCTAACACAGGGATGCAAATAAACAACAAAATTGTACTAGCCCAAGAAAAAAGATACTAATCCACATCTCACAATAGAAATCAGTTACTTATCTTCGGTATGATATTAAATTCTCGCCCGCATCGATGACCCCAGTGGTTATTTGCATCCCTGATCTAATATATGATCATTACTCTTTATTATTTTCTTTTGTATTTTTAAATGTATTCTCTTTTCAATGTTCTTGCCATACTCAGTATTTTTTTTTTTTTACTTTTCTATTCCATTTTTATTTCAGTGGTAGAGCGTTCACCTCTGGTGCTTGGGGTCTCGGGTTCGATCCCAGCCCCCGCCAAATGAACTTTGTGGTGGACAAACACCGTGTACGTGGGTTTCCTCGGGGTTCTCTCGTTTCCTCCCATTTTCTTCATTCCATCATTTCATTCATTAGTTATCATCACCGTCTCCTTTAGCCTAACCGGCATAAGCGTGGGACGTAAAACTCAAAGATTTCATTCTTTTTATTTTTATTTGTTATTGTTGACAATGTAATTATGTATTAGACCGAGTGAAAGATAACGCACAAGTTTTAATAAATTGAAAATTGAAAATGAAATATTTAGTTCCATATCATATATGCATGAACAGTATATATTTGAAATAGTTTCACCATCTCGTTACAAAAAAAAAAAAAAAAAAAAAAAATCTAACCCTAATAATAATTGTAAAATAATTTAAAACAATGTTTTTATCAGATATGTACAAAAAAGAAGAAAATGATTTTGTTCGTGGAGTAAAATGAAGAAAGGAGAGTAACGTCAGAAGTATGAAGCGCTAAAGTTTTTCTGGATATCAGAATGTGTTTCCCTAGAATATATTATAATCAATCGCGCTCAAGGCTTTTAGTCATACTATCGTTTGCTAATTCCCCAACACAAAAATATTATTTTAGTAAATTTGATTAAAAGAGAGGGAAAATTCGAGGATTTTATAGACTACTGGATCTACAATGTGTAAAAAGTGTTGTTTGACACTCATATTACATCCAAGATTTCTAAGATCTAGCAGCAACTTTTCTACAATATGTCCGTAGTCAGGACTTGGTATGTTACCCAGAAAGTTCTTCTTAACATTTATGAAGCTTTGCCATGCTTTCTTCTCCATTTGGGTCGTGGTATTCTGAAAAAGTTTGTCGTTGAGAAGTTTTCTTGCCTGTGGACCAGTAAATATACCAGCTGTGAGGTTTTCGATGCTCATAATACTGAATACCTTGGATATGTACTTAAAACACTTACGTCCTTATTTAGAGCACGAACTAACTGTATGATGATGCCTGACTTTATATACAGGGGAGGATTGCATTTTTAGAACGCTCCGCGAAAAATTCATGTTAAACATTCTTCACACCAGTTGACGATTTTCGGAATGGCCATTCTTTCCTGACCCAATGTTTACCTTTGCACGACTGTCCCATTTGCGGAGATAACAAGGATTTTTTGTGTAGCCTGATTGATGTCCCAGTAGGAGGCCTTTCAAAATCACCACACAGAAGCCATTGGTGTTCTTTGAAGTTCACACAATCTAGCAAACACTTAACATTTTCATATGTTTCTTTCATATGAATAGAATGTGCAACAGGAGTAGACCCAAGCAAGGGAGCCCATGTTGTGGTTTCCAGAGGCGGGCAATTACAGAGAGTCCATAAAGTCCTGCAGGAAAGTAAAACTCTATAACTTGGAAACTACGTAGTGTATTAACAAATACTTTTTGGTATTTACAGAAAGGTTCAAAGTTTTGTTTCAGCTAGTTAAGGTTCATCGCCAAACCTCCAATTGTGCACCATTCACGTCCAAACACTCTTTCAGTCTTTTTGGGAAACCAACAATTGCGTGTTGGCGGTGCTTTGTCTGAAATGATCAAACTCACAACAGTTATTCTGTTCTTGAGATCGTGCAGATGAGCTGGTTTCTGCGAATACACCTGGGTCTTCACGTGTCCCCACAGCCAGTAATCACAAGGCGACAAATCTGGTGATATTGCAGACCAAGGTGTGGGTCCTCTTCGGCCAATCCATCTCTCCTTAAATTCTTCGTTAAGAAATTGTCGAACTTGAAGGGCATAGTGCGGCGGTGCCCCATCCTGTTGCATGTGGACCGCATTAAGGATGCCTATCCTAGTAAGTTCTGGCAAAAGGAATGTCTGTAGCATATTTAGATAATTGTTACCATTTACCGCTTCTTCCTCGAAGAAAAAAGGGCCGATAATGTGGTCTATTGAAACAGCACACCATACATTAACTTTGGGACTACCCCGCTTGTGCTCCTCGAATTCACATGGATTTTCCATCCCCCAAATTCGGCAGCTGTGCCTGTTTACTTTTCCCGACACATGAAATGTAGCTTCATCTAAAAACAGAAATCGAGACAGAAGGTCACCATCTTCTTGTAAGCGGGTAAGCATGGACTAACATAATTCCATTCTCATGTCACACTCTTCCTCTATCAGCTCGTGCACAAATTTTAACTTATAGGGCCAGGCCTTCAAATTCTTGCGTACGATCTTGTGTAAGTTGACTTCGGTATTCCCAGTTCCAATGACCTACGTTGAAGCGACTTCATTGGACTCCTGGCTACGCTGTCCTGCAACGTGTGAATCACATCGTCACTCGTTCCTGGTCTTCCACTGCGTGGTAAATCTAAGGCACTGCGTAGGCATTTCCCGTTTCTTTGAACTTCTCGTACCACCTCTTGATACTTGTTTCTGCTGGGAGTGTTTTCCCATGCGTTGTCTGGAAACCATTTGGGGGGCCTGGCCCCGATGGGCCCCCCTGGGCTACACCCCTGACTTCATCACACCTCGCAACTCCTCTGGTGAATTTGACATCTGGCTCCGCCATGGTTCATTCAATTACCTGTAAAATAAAAACCGTTCATGGTAGAATCGTGAAATTTGGTACTTAAACATATAAAAGATCAACATTTCACATGACATCAATTACATTAGAGTAGTACATTCGGAAGGGGGTCGGGTCGAGAACGTATCAGCCGAACCTCATACTTGTACATTTTTCTTCGTTAGTAAAAACATAATCTAACATACATATTTTCTTGTGGGCTGATTATTAATGTAATAAAAATCATGGGATCTAAGCACATCACAAAATAATGCTTCAGTAGCTTCATTAATAAGGACATTAATATTACATAGTAAATAATATATAATGTGGTCAAAGTGTACAACAACGGAGTGCCCTCTTTATTCATAGTAGTGTGTGGTGTATCATATCTCTGCCATAGTTAGTGTTCAGCTTAATATGACTGGTTTAATGGTGCGATCCAGTCCCATCGCTTCATTTACGAATCCATTCTGGAAATTATTTCTTTAAATGTATAGTTCTCCATTTTACTGTTTGGACTGCTCATTGGATATCTTCCTGGAATGTCATAAAAAAAAGAGAAAGAAGAAGAAATCAGAAAGCATGTGGTCGTGGTGTGACAGCAGAAAAATAGTGCAAATTTAGTGGAAAGAATGAAAGTTAAGGTTCTGTGCAGAAACCCGGATGATTATTTGCGTGAAACGAAGAAAGATATCTTTAAAGGTAAGTCAAATATAGATTTATTGTTCGGACCCACATATGGGTTAACTTTACAATGCCCACTCCAGCTGGTATACTTACTCAGAAACGAGAACTACCCTCTATTAATTTTATGAAAATGGATCAAAACTTCCCTAATCTTAAGCTAACCCGTTCCTACCCCTACCTTACTTATTCCTATCTTACTCTATTCTACCATACTCTATCCTACTCTACACTATTAATACCCTTTTAAAGCGGACCTACTTATTGATTACTCCCTAAATATTTGTAAAGTTTACAAGATAAATGGCAATTATATTTAAATTGACCAGTGTGTAAATAATCGAAATGTGTTCTCACCTGTGAGATGTGTATGTACGTAGAAATACATCAATGAAAATCTAACTTGTTAAGCACGGATTCGTCCATAAGGTAGCCATTAACAACGATGTACAAAGTGAATAAAAGGTTGATGGTTTACTTTCTGCACACTACATTTTGGAAAATTTACAGGTAAAATTCAGTACTTTGCGTGAAAAATCATTTATGAAAACAAATTTCTGCAAATGATAGAATTAAATACAAAGCAGTACGGCTATATTTTACTGTTACTAGTGTAAAATTATTACAGGTACATTACGACAGATACAATAAGTGAGTGCATATGAAAGATGACTGTATTATATGCCCTTTTGAGTAAACTTTACAATACACACTTCAGCTGCTCATCGATAAGTAGGGTTGCTTTAAAAGGGTATAGCAGAGTAGGGTAGGGTAGAGTAGAGTAAGATACTTATAAGTAGGGTAGGAGTAGGAACGGGTTAGCTTAAGGTTAGGTAAACTTTGACCCATTTTCATAAAATTAATCATGTGTAATTTTTCGTTTGAGTAATATAGTAGCTGGAGCGGGCATTGTAATGTTAACACCCTATTTTTGCACCAACGATGTGTGCTATTGAAATTTGTATAATTGCTGAAACCCACCTGTTTTCACTACCCTCGCTTATGCGTATACTCGCCTTCGCTAGATCGTCTCCTCCCTTCCGACTCACCCCTGTTCTATCGCACGGGACTACCATCTTCGCCCTGCCCTGACTCGGTTTAGATAGCATTCGTGCTTTTAGTGCCCACCTAGTACATGTTTTATTTTGCTATGTAGTTTTTTCCATACATCTGGACGCCGTATATGTATGCAAATCGTATAAGAATTGTGATTTTTCAACAATCACTTCTGATGGCCCCCTTGAATTTTATCTATGCCAAGCATGATCATATCACACAGTGAAGATCATTTAGGAGACAATAAGAGGGAAAGAATTGTAATTTTTCAACAATTATTTCAAGTGGTGTGCCGAAAGTAAGCATGTACGATGTGAAGTTAGTGTTCTAACTCATGGCACAACCATGAAACTGTCTGAGAGTTACGGAATACAAATATTTGTGAAATTTTCGTTAGTAATGTGTTATGTTATTTTGGAATGCAAGTTTACAAACAACAAAAGCATACTGGAATATTACGTTTAACGTCATTTCTGACGTACAAATACATAATCCAACACGTAAGGTAAGTGTTTTTATGGCATATGCATTTTTCTGTTATCATCGTTTATGTTTATACCCACCGTCAGTGACGTGCGTCCACTCGGGCTCCCCTGTTACACTCTTGCCTTGACTCAGTTACATAGCATTTGTTCTTTTTAGTGATCACTACCACAAATTGGTTAGTGTTTTTTGCACAACAGTTCTTATCGTGTATATTCACTGAAACCGTAATGTAATAGTTGACTTGGCCAACGTGCTTCAACTTTAATATTAAAACCACGCTATTTTAATAAATGCTTTATGAAGCCGTTCTAAAGTGAACTGCGTCGAAGAATGCAAGTCCACACCCCAAAAATAATTGTTAAGATACAGAGTCGATCATTGAATAAAAAGTATATATGCAGTGCATTTATTTATCCGTGCAATAAAAATGCACGAAATTTTATATATGTGTACTACGTATTCGTTTTCTGAAGGATGCATATGTGAAATAATAATAATAATAATAATAAGATAGATTGTACTATGTGAACTCATTAACTTCAAGTTTGCTTTGTTTTAAGATTTATAAATTTCAGTCTTAGATTTGATAACTGGAAATCCAAAACAAATAGCCTGAACAGTATTTTTGGAAGTATTTTATTTCACTTTTAACGCTTACTTAGTACAAAAGTCGTTGTGGCAGATTTCTAGAACACTGGTAAATATCCATTGAGTTGTAATAAAGAAAGAAATCAACCTGGCCACTAACCCGCCTTCACTCGCTGTCGCTCTCGCGATATTATTATATGTATTGAGTATAAAGAAAGGAACGAACCTGTCTTCACCTATGCATGTGGACCAGCACTTTAGAACCATTCCAGCCGTTGCTAAGAACTGTCTTCTTCTCTTCAATTTGTCAATGAATGTATACAGTATTAAATACATAAGCGTTAAAAGTGAAATAAATTTTCCTTGGAATAATTGGGACTCATTTTCTTTTATAGGACGTTACACAATAATATAGGATGGGGAAATAGCAAGCTTACAGCAAGAAGTAAAATGTTCGTGATCGTAAACCTGTTAGGGTCGATATTTTGAAAATATTTAACAAACAAAAAATACAGCAGTATAAAAGTAAGTCCGTTCTATATCAAATTCCACACTAAAATCATGAATTAATCTAGGCAATTGAGAGGGGGAGGTTTCTCCATAATCCTCATACGTAGAAACTAATAGCAATGTTAGCACTGGTATAGCATACTGTTACTACTTAATTTTTATTGAGCTATCTAAAATTGTGAACTTCACACAACAGACTCAACGGCACTATTTTCGTAACGTTCCGGCATAGCAACATTAATTAAGGAAGTGGACTCTGTTTTATTTGCAATGATTGAAGTCCATGGAAACTCATTTAATAGTGATTTTAACAACGATACCTACTGTAATATTTCGGTAAGCATCAGGGTTTTAATAAGTATTTTAAACAACTCCTTATACAAAATTTTAAGCTCCGTGTATATTTTCTGAATTTCAGTTCCTCGTAACTATGATCCTAGTTTGCATCCGTTCGAGGCTCCAAGGGAGTACACAAGAGCGTTAAATGCTGTGAAGCTAGAACGTGTGTTTGCCAAGCCATTCGTCGGAAACCTTGATGGGCATCGGGATGGCGTCGCTTGTATGGCCAAGCATCCCACCAGTCTTTCTGTACTTCTTAGCGGATCATACGACGGTGAGGTAAGTTATAATATCCATTGATAAAAAATACACGAGTGAGGGAAATTCTTGACTGTAGCAATTCATTCCATGAATCGATTCGTAACTGATTCTTTGGAACAGTTCCGAGGAATCAGTTCGCCAGAAATCGAATCGGCTCGAAATCTTGGTAGCCTCTGGTTTAATTCTTGTACCTTTACTTTTAACATTGCCTATTTGGACTTACCATAAATTTAGGACTGTGCCAACCATAAATTTAGGACTGTGCCAACTTCCTTTCGTATCATGGTCCTGAAGAAGTGATAAAAATTTTAATGTGCAATGTTCAAAATAATAAGTACTACACTAAGAACCACCCTAAAAAAAGCTAAAACTAGTCATTGTGTTGAATTTTCTTGTAACGAGCGTAAGTATTGTTTTAATTGTTCATAGGGTAACGTTCCTAATTGCTTTTAATTGTGCAATTAAAAAGAAAAGCGTGACGCCCTGTAACTACATCGGCAGAATTTTCTTCTTTTCGTCCGGTTTTCACGACTGGAGAAATGCGACTGATTGGAGAGCATAAAAAATCTATTGGGATCGTCTGTAATTCTTTTAGAATATTTATTAAATGAGGCATGTTAAATCCTAATTTATGTTGGGTTTCTGCATGCTCCCTGAGTGCGTCATATTGTTATCTCTTTCGTCACAAGTTGCTTTTTCTATTCTCATGCTAGGCATATATTTCACCAGTCACCCTCTCAATTATTACTTTTACAAAGAAAACCTCAAAAATTGCTTCTGTAACATATCTGATGGGTAAAAATGCTCCTAATTGATAAATTCAGATGTAAATATCCCATCCTGAACGTTCGATCACCCTTGCAATGTTCGTGGTAGCAGGGTGGTAGAGCAGTGAATACGAAATCCTTTTGTGTTTTTATCTTTCACCTTTTATTACAGAAGGACAATATACCGTTTCAAAAATTCTTTAAGCTCAAAAAGTTATTAAAAAGGATGTCCGGAGACGCGGCTTTGACTTTTAATACAATATAGTTCGTTGAAATGCATACCTTAATGCGTTATAAACCTTATTACTTTAATTAATTATGAAGAGTATATGACATATTGTAATACCTCAAATTACTTACATACTAATCTTACTTGTCAATTTTTCCTCCAATATTTCGAGTGAGAAATTCGGCCTCTCGACTTAGGGGCACATATTGACTTAAGTCATTTTTTTCACAATACATTCACTTCTTTTTTCCGGCTCAGCAAAGATGATTTATAAATGTTGCGTAAAATTTTATCAGTACTTTTGATCGCCTACCTTACCCAATAATTATAGGTTACTCTTATTGTTATATGTATGCATATATTGTTACATAGTAAGTGAATCCTCGTAGTGTATTCAGTAACGCTCTGGCCTTTTGGTGCTAGCGGTGCCGGGTTCGATTCCCAGTGGGAACACTCAGTCGAAAAGATATATTAGCTTTTTCAGGCCGATTATCCTGAGAGCTCCTCCGTGGCTAAGCGGTTAGCGTACGCGCCTTTGGCGTGGGAGACCCGGGTTCGATTCCCGGCGGGAGCTCATGTGGTTCGGATTCCACGTTAATCAGTAGGTCCACGTCCCATATAGCCTCGCTGCTGAACGGGACGTTAAACTCAAAATCAACTCAACCGATTATCCTGAGTGAGGTTTTTCCTGGGTTTTTGTCACTCGTACCAGGCAAATACTGGGATGATTACCTAGCATACAGATCTCAGGCCACTTCCTTCCGTCCCCTTTCTCCGTATAATGTACTTGCCGAGGGACTTCATCCCTCATAAATGACAGGCTTAAGGCCATAGATCCCGGTAATGCCCAGAAATATGTATCTTTCTATATAAAAATGAAACTGACTATGTTTGTGACATCACACCTCTTGAACTACCCGATCGACTTCAATCAAATTTTCAAAATAAATGAGGTTCGGACCTGGGATGTTTTATCATCATTTCACTTTTACGGTGCAACATAGAGGAGGGAGTCGAATCTACAGTTTTCGGGGTCGCTGAGATGAACAGTGATACTTCCGATGCCGTTTAAATCCCAATTCAATTCTTTATGTCCAAAATGAAACGTATTATCCCCCATGCAAAGAATAAGTATTCTGCTAGTAAATAAATGTTGTTATGTAGTAAAATAAGAATAATAATCTGTAACTATTGGGAAAAGTAGGCAAGCACACGTATCGATAAAATTTTACCCAATTATCACTGTTGAGCCCCCCCCACACACACACACACCAAAAAAATCGTGTTAAAAAAGGACATAAAGTTAATGTTTTCTTGAAATACGAGGTAGCCACAAAGTACCGTCTATTTGAGATATTCTTTTCTTTACTTTGTTTGTTCTGAGATTGTCATTTGTATGAAATAATTAAAAATAATGTGTTTTTAGATAAGACTTTGGGACATCCCGTCTCGAAGATGTATAAGAAGTTTCCAGGCGCACGAAGGCTACGTCCGAGGAAGCGTGTTTACTCCAAACGGTCAGCAGTTCATGACGATTGGAGATGATAAAACAATTAAGACATGGAACACACATTCCGAAGATGATGATGAACCAGTTAATACTGTTATTAGTAAGGTAAGTGTTCATTGGAAAGATCTCTTGAAAGTTATAATTTCACTTTTATTTTAACTATTTTTCGGATAGACAGCATCGGGTAAATGGGTAAAGTTAGTTCTTTTAAAGATAAGTGCAGTAAAATACTATAAGATACATAAATCAAATATGAATAGTCTTACCTAGTATTACGTATTTTTATGCTTTACTCAGTGCTCTCTGGCACTTTTATCAATGACATCTAGAGGTTACTGAACTTTACACATACGTTAGAGCAGGGTTTCTCAACCTGGGAGTCGCGACGATAAGCGGAAGAGATAAATATAAATAGAATGTAATACCGGAAAATATTTTTTTAAGTATTATTTTGAATTTTGTTCTGATAGGCGTACTTTTATTTTTATACATACTGTTAAGAACAACAAAAAATGGTCTATTAAATACGGGTGCAGGGTTGTTTAAAAATCAATTTAAATGAAAGAGGTACGATATGAAACTAATGAGAACTGCATATTGAAATATAAGAAAAATACAAATGCAACAAAACCTGCATATTGAAATAAAATTAAAAGCTAATGAGATACCTGAGCATGGTATAATTTCACTGGTGCGGCAATGTCCGGTTCAATCTTCGTGACACACATTAAGTCATTTAAAATACTGAACAACTTTTTTTAAAAACTGCCCAAGTTTTTTTTTTTTAAACCAAAATTAGAAATAACTTTTTTTTTAATCATATGTTCCAAAATTAAGGGAGTTACGAAGTTGTAAAAATTTTCAAACGGCCTCAATTTTGAAACAGTATAAAGGATCGGATTCGATATTTGTAATATGAATGAACTGACCAAATTTAGTTTTAGTCTATTCACTTTTAGGGAAGTTACTATATCCTCTGTATGCAAGAAATGGATTCTACTATTATAGAAATAGAGAGAGATCTCCGCAATAGGTATATTAAAAATCCCACATAAGGTTATTACAAACCAGAAATTATAAAGGGGTCGCTGGCAAGAGGATGTCATAAAATGGGGATCGTAATAGGAATTAGGTTGAGAACTCTGCGTTAGAGCAAAGTAGATAACCTCACTTCTCAAAAATACGTCTACTTTCTTCTTTTCAAAACCGTCTACATTTTGCAATTGTGTGCAAGCGCAGATGTAAACCAGACGGTGATGTATCTATCAAAGTTGTGATCTTGAAAGGACTTGATTGAAAGCCATGTGAAAAACTTTTCCCATTATTGTTATAATATCTAGTTGTCTAGTATATCCAAAGAACTGCATCTTTTGTGTTTAGGTGATAGGCGATATATTTTCGATTTTAATTTTTCTAAATAATATTCTTCATCGAGGTTTCTTTATTGATAGTTTTATTTCCGTAAGAATCCCTTACCGTAACACTAGAAATTTTGGCCCTTTTGTCTCTAAATTTTCTACTTTAAAACCATCTATTTATTAAACCATTGATACTGCAAATAAATTTTATTGTGTTCTAGACATTTTCCAAACTAAATTTCTTAAAGTTCGTTCAGAACTTATTCAGTTATTAAAGAATGTTACGTATTTAATTTAGGGTGCTGCCTTTCAAGAGCTTTTTTCTTTCTTTGTAAGGTTTGTTCTGAATTTTAACTATCTCTTTCTTTTTTCCCTTTCGTCTTTTCTTTATCTTCTAGTTTTTTTAAAAAAAATTCTTGCATGATCGGATACTGCATCCTTTTTTTTTTTTTTTAATTTTAGTTGAAATGTGTTCTGTTTAATTGTATTAATTCATTTACTTGTAATTCCTCCTTTTTTAATTTATGATCTGTCATATTTCATCCTAGTATGTAATCATTTCTGAGTTTATTATATGTTAAATTTTGATTTTGACTGCATTTGCTACTTACGTGTTGCGTGTGTAATTTGCCTGTTGCCAGATATTTTGTGACATTGTTGTATGGATTTGGTTGCATGAGTTGCTGTCCGGGTGCACCTGTGGCTGTGTATGCTGTTTGCTACCTAGTAAATAAAAAAATTATAATAGTAACTAACACTCTATGGCCTATGGAGCCCGGAGGTTCATTGCTGTGTTTGCAAAAGCTCTCCATTGACTTCTATCCTTAGTCAACTGGATTCAGTTTCTACTTTGTATTGCTATTTCTGCGAGATCCATCTTAATATTGTCCTCCCATCTGGGCCTGGGTCTTCCTAATGGTCGTCTTCCGATTGGATTTCTACTTAAAATTTCGAAAGCATTCATACTTTCTTCCACTAGCTACATGACCTATCCACCTGAGCCTCCTAGACTTGATGACTCTAGCAATATTTGGTAAACAGTAGGAACTATGCAGTTTTTCTTTATGAAATTCCCCTATTCCTGTTCCTCTTGGGTTCAAATATTCGTCTCAGGATTTTATTCTCAAATACTTTCAGTCTGCTTTCTTCCGTCAGAGTAAGCGACCATGTTTCGCAATCATACAGCACAACAGGTGTTTACCGTTTTATATATTTTAGGTTTCAAATTCCTCTACAAAATTCACGACGACAAAAGATGTTGAACTGAAAAATAACACGAATTTCTTGCATTTAGTCGACATTTAATTTCTTCGTGGAGATAGTTTTGGTCTCTTAATGCTGATCCTAGATATTTGAAAGTATTTGATATTTTGTCGCATCCATAATTTGCAGTATTACGATCCCGGTAAACTTCCGTGTATTTTTCTTTTCTCTCCATTTTGTTCCAAACCTGTGTCTCTGCAAGCGTTTAATAAAACCTTTGCATGTTTTTTCTATGGTTCTCCTATCGTCCCCCAATTATATTTACGTCATGGTAAATATCATTCAGCTCTAGACCCTGGTTACTGTCTTTCATTTTCCTTACAGCGTACTTAAGAACAAAATTGAATATTAACAGCGACAACGCATCTCCTTGTTTCAGGCCATTGTCGACGTTGTTTGTATTTACTAATATGAGACTTACAGTATGGGAGGGGGGGGGGGGAGATATTGCAGTATATTCATGGTAAATTACTAAAAATCACCAATATGGAAAACAGTATGATATGACTACAATGAATCGCTCCTTACTTTCTAAGATGTCGTCGGTTGAGTGTAGTAGACATGTTAAGAGAACTTCACAGAAGTGTATTTAGAATACACCTGTAAGATACGGAAATATGAAATTTGTAATATGTAACCAGTTAAGTGCTCTGTCACATAGATATATTTTGTGGGTTGACGTAATAGTGTGTGATACTTATGTTATAATTGAGAGTTTAAAATACGTAACAACATGTTGATATACCAAATTTATATATAATCCCAGTTTCTGTGGAGGTTGCTGTTATACAAATTTAACGTTGACTGTTAGCCTTAATATGACTCAAATATATTTCTTTCTACTTCTGACGACGTTTTCCAAATTTTACCTTCATTAAGGTGTGTTTTGACAAGCCAGAAATCGCAGAATCTTCATCCCTTGCATTTCAATGCACATAAAAAATTATTGATTGACAATCTTAATAAAAATATGCCAGGCTTTATCTGTGTTAAAATTATTTATTGTATTCAGTGATATGACTGTTAAAGTTTCGTTAACAAAATTTGCTTATGCTTTTTTTAAGTATAATAATTTTTTTCTCTCTCTCTCTCTCTCTCTCTGTTTATATATATTTTAGACTGTACTATCAAGTATTACCCATCATCGCAAATTGGATGTGTTCGCCACATGTGGAGAAACATGCCAGATCTGGGAAGAGACTCGCAATGAGCCCATCAAAACGTTTCAGTGGGGTGTTGATAGTTTGTATTGTGTACGATTTAATAACGTCGAAACGGATGTTTTAGGTTAGTAAAGGCATTGAATTCTATTTGGTGTGCAGCGTTTATTTAGTTCTAAATTTTAAGCCACTTATATATTTTAAGCTATTGTATAAATATATATATATACATACATACATATATATATATATATATATATATATATATATATATATATATATATATATATATAATACCAAATGCTCTCTAGGTATAAATATAACGAAAAAGAATTTTCACAGAGTGAAAATAGGTGACTGGGTTGAGAAACGAAATTCAGGTCTCCAGTTTTCCTCGCCAGTGTAAAGTGTCTTATACAAAGTTAACATGTAAAAATTACGAAATGCTAAAGCGTTAACCAATAATCGATCTCCTAGTTGTCGATTCTAGATCTGCCAAAACTTTTCTTCTTCTTTGTTCTAAGCCTTTTTCCCAGTTGGGGTCGGCTTTTTGGATCTCTGTCCTCAACCTGTAACGGTATTGTGTAATTTTTATATAATAACTTGTATTTACGGGCAAAATGTGCTTTTAAAATATGCACAAGCTGTTCAAAAGGAAGAAGAAGAAAATATAAAGAGAAATAGATGTAATTTCTTTTCTGTTATTCTGATTGATGTTCTGTTGTGATAGTGATATGACATCTTTTGTAAGTCGTCATAGCAACGAAAAACATATAATATATAGAGAATCCATCTTGTGATATATACATGTACAATATTTAAAAGTGTGTAAATGTTTAATTTATTACGAGCTACAAATAAAGAAAAGGTAATATCTAAATGAAGTGTTTAGATGGGTTTTGATAAAACAGTAACCTAGATTATATAAATATACGTACTGAGGGCTATAACGACATATAAAATATGCAAAACAAGCATTAAGCTAATTACAAACTGGTGATTTTCATAGTAATACACATTTAGTGGTCGTTATACACCTATTTTTGTCTTGTGTCATATCCACTGTGTTACCACACTGCACCATATTGTTCTTTACAAGATCTCCCCACTTCTTTGGCCGGCCTCGGATTCGTTTCCCACTCTACTCGGTGAGCTAGGAATTTCAAAGGTGGTCTTCTTACATGCCCAAACCATCTCAGTCTACGTTTTTGCAGTTTGTCTACTACTGGTTTTACCTTAAACTGTTCCCTGGATCACTTCATTCTTAATTTTGTCCTTCCGCATGACTTCACACATCCACCGCAACAACTTCATCTTTGCAGCATGCAACTTCTATTCCTCTCTCTTCTTCGTTATCCAACATTCCACTCCGTATAATAAGGCAAGTCTCACTACTGTTTTGAATTAATTAATCAGAGAATTTTCCAAGAGGTAGAGACAAGTGTAATGAGGAAAATGGAAAAGCTAATAAGTAAGTGCTGAGGGAATTTTAATGCTATTTACTATTCTCAACATAATGAACACACGTTTAGCCATCAAATATAGTGATCTTTCATTAGACTATGGGCTAGGTGACCACCAAATTTCGTTCAGATCTGGCCAGTAGCTGCCGAGAAGTAAAGTACTACATACATAACACACATACACCTGGAGTGAAATTATAGCTGCCTATGATTTCGCCAGAAGCTAATAGATGGTGTGCTTGGAAACGAGGCACGTGATCTTAAAACAATCTGAAAAGATGATATGTAAAAGGACTTACATTGTGATGCACTGGCAGCTGTAGGAGATTGTAGTAGATTCGAACGCGGAGCTACACGAAGACTTACGTCACTGTAGACTAGTAATGATTCTCTTAAATCTGGAACCAAAAGGCGAACGAAGGATTGAACAATGTTATTAATCCAGAGGGTCGTTTTATATGTGTCTCAATGTGTGTTCCTCGTGCCTTTGGTATTTCTTTGTCTGAGAGCTTCACGCGCGTAGTAAAACTAAATAATTTTTAGGCTTGTCTCAGTAGTCCAAATTAGATTTTCAAAGCAACCCTGGCTTAGCCCATTCAACTCAAACAGTTGGTATTTTTATATTCAAGCCAAACTTAAAATATTTACATAAATTTACGAAACACAAAACTTGCATATTTACAAATTATAATTTTGGTATACTACAACAGATTCTAATATACGAGGATGATTTAGAAAGTAATGCCTCCAATGCGATACCTTTATTTGTGTTAGAAGATAGCACCATTACAGGTATCAGTGGAAAGCTTGCAATATCAGCTACAAATGGTGACATCAATTTTCAACATAGTCCCCATTACAGGCAACACACTTGCGCCAACGCGAAACAAGTTTTTTCGTGCCGATGGCGAATAATTGTAGTTTCTGCTGGCGACATCACTGCCGAACTACTACTTCCACCTCCGCATCACAACTGTAGTGTTGGCCCTTAAGTTTGGGGAAGAGCCAAAGGTTGCAGGGCGCAAGATCCGAACTATAAGCAGAATGAGGCAGAATGTCAAAACACTTTGTCAGCAGATGGGACAACTTTGAATTTTTGGCGGAGGAGAGGGCGTGTGGCGGTACTCCATCAACTGACGATTCGTTTTCGGGTCGTAATGGTATATCGACGCCGGTGATGAATGTTCCTGGGCGAACAAACAACCTTACGCAGTCAGGAATCCAATGACAGCCGTTGTTTCAACCGGACGTCACTACTGAAACCCATGGATTACTCCATTACTCTAGAACGAGAAGAGATAGAAAGGTGAAACAAGTAACATTCTATAGCTTAAACATCAGTGCACTGAAAGTTCAGAAAGTTTGCAGTGCTATTGGTCAAGTCGTGAGCTTGGAGGCATTACTTTCTGAATCACCCACGTATAAATTATGCTGTTCAACATTGTTTTATGGTAAATGTCGTGAAGCTTACGTGAACAAATTAAGGACTCTGCATTGCTCCATTTGTAACACTGGACGTTAATACAATAACTACATTAAAAACATACTTACATGAAATATGCAGTCAGCTATGACACCGGCGTCTTCGTCGATATTTTTGGGTTAGAGAGGTATTAAAAATTGATAGGTAAGACAGAAAAATCCATTGTGGCATAGTCGGCAAAACACTTACTTTTTTTAATTGTGACGTCATAAATTGAATCCTAGATTTCTGACGTGTATGAAAAACCTGGAAACTTCCACTAGTTTACTTAATAAGAGCTTGATATGGCTTATTTTGTAAATTTTTAATATTGTTTATTATTCTTAAGATTTTCACTAAAATTCATTCTTTATTCATTCATTCCCCATCATCACCGTCTCCTTTAGCTTAGCCGGCATAATCGTAAGACGTAAAACTCAAAGATTTCATTTCATTTTCACATTAAAATTCAGAAAAGTGGTCAGTAGCGTTATGAACATCCTTACTTGCACGTTTCCTGTTCCGAATGGTAAAATAATTAGCATACGTTGCCATAAACTCAGCACTCATCCTGAAATAATTGAAATACAGTATTACCTCCGGAATACGAACACCCCAGAACTGGAACATCTTGCATGAAGTATGAACGAAAAATTCGAGCAAACTTTGCCCAGGAATACAAACGCTGCTTAGGAATCCGAACGCCCAAGGTATTTTTCGTGTGTGTTTGTGCGTACGTTTCTCCTATGCTTGGTCCATCAATACGTTTTGTCGTTCGATTCGTTGCCCAGGGCGGTTCGATCCCAGCTCGGGCTGGCTCTGAGATGGAGAAACACCGTGTGCATGAATTGCCTCTGGAAACTTACGTTTCTTCCTGCTGCCTTCATTTCCACCCTTTCATTCATTCTCATCATCTCGTCTCATTTAACCTACATAGCTTAATTGTGGGATTTAATACTGAAAGATTTTATTTAAGTTTGTTACCGGAAGCTATATTGAAAGCATCTCATGTGCTTTCTGGGCTAATTTTATCCATTTGTACCTGTTTTGTGTTTATACAGTATGTTTAAAAACAACACCGACAACGTTTGGGAGGTTATTCCTGACACCAATTTAAGACAAAAAGTATAGACCAACCTGGGTGCACAAATGCTTCCTTTCAGAGTTATAGGCAGTCGAAAACATGAAAAAATGAACTTTAAAGGTCCATAGCTCAAAACTATGGGACTTACCGTAGTCGGGTCAAGACTTCACTGAGGAACTAGTATGTGCCCTATCCAGATATCCATATTTCAGAATTCTGCGGTAATTCCGCAACAGTTTTTATAGAGGTAGTTGGTGAGCACTTCAAATTATATACATGTAGCCAAACTCCCTGTATAAGAATTGTTGCGTGACTACCTTAGGATTCTGAAACATGGATTTTAGGATAGGGCACATATTAGTTCCTAAGTGAAGTCTTGACCTGACTATAGTAGGTCTCATAGTTTTGGAGCCATAGACCTTTAAAGTTCATTTTTTCTTGTTTTCGGCAGCCTATAACTCCGAAAAGAAGCATTTTTGGACCTAAGTTTGTCGATACTTTTTGTCTTATCTTGGTGTCAGGAATCACCTCCCAAACGCTGTCGGTGTTGTTTTGAAAAACCCTATATTATATATATATATATCGCCGCCTGAGATTCAACACCACGTATCTCCAATTTTGACGAATTTGAGTTTTTGATGCCATTAGAATCAGTATATGATGGCGCACAATCTGGTTAAGTAGTACACCTATATCACGACGAATGGCTCTGTTATTCCCTTAAAAGTAGTACCGCGTATAATGAGGCTAAAGCTAGTTTTCAAACAGTTTTTTGTCTCTCCTGTAAAATTGGTGAAATGTTACTTACGCGGTGTTGAATCTCAGGCGACGATATATATATATATATATAAAATAACGTAGCGTATTAGCTATGGATTATAAAAGGTTTTTATTCAAGTATATATTTTATCTTAAAATCCCGTGTCTTTACTTCTAAAATCATTTTGAAAATTCGAGTTTGTGGGACCTTAGAACGGATTAATCCAGTTTCTGTTATTTAAAAGGAAAAAAAAAAAAAAAAAAAAAAAAAAACTGTTAAAACTGTCTTGAAACTCGAACAGGGATCTGGGACGCATTAAGTTCATATTCCAAAGTATGACTGTAATCCTTAACAATATCAAAGCCTAAATTACCTTGCAGCAGATTTTTTTGTAAAGAAAGTACTAACCAATTTAACGTATTCTTTGTTACATCCAATATATTGGGCCAGTATTTTAAAACATCTTTCGCTGTTACCATAAGTTAAATCTATGAAACAATTTTTGTATTGCAGCTGCGTGTGCGAGTGATCGTTCCATCATTTTGTATGACATGAGAGAGGCTAATCCTCTTAGGAAGGTTGTCATGGAACTACGCAGCAACAATCTATGTTGGAACCCTATGGAAGCATTCACTTTCACCTGTGCTAATGAAGATTACAAGTAAGATTCCTTTTTCGTTCGTTTTTAGTGTGATTTCTCATTAATTTTATTTTTATGAAGCTCTACACAATAAGCAAGCAAGCAAGAAAGAAAGAAAAAAAAAAACTCAAAATGACTACCATGTAACGAGTTACTTGTGTATTATTTCAACACCAAGTACATCGCCTTCCGAGCATATACGCAACTAGTAACTGGCAGTGAGAATTTGCATTGGTTTTTATTGTTTGCTATAAGCAAAGCTTACGCAGTATATTTGACATTTATACAAAGTAACGAACAACGTACTAAGTTTTCTGTAAGCGCTCACGAAAATAGTTTTGTAAGCCTATGAATTTCTGACAATATTTACATGAGTAGCAGTGCTGCCATGTGTTTTCTTAAGTGCTAGAAACTTCGTGCAATAATATGCTGTTCGAAACTTTTTGTGCAATAATACGTTGTTCTTTACTTTTAGTGCAGTAATACGTTGTTTGTTACTTTTTAGTGCAATAATACGTTGTTCGTTACTTTTTAGTGCAATATGTTATTTGTTACTTTTTTAGTGTAATACGTTGTTCGTTACTTTTTAGTGCAATAATACGTTGTTTCTTTTAGTCCAATAATACGTTGTTCGTTACTTTTTAGTGCATAATACGTTCATTACTTTTTAGTGCAGTAATACGTTGTTACTTTTAGTGCAATATTACGTTGTTCGTTACTTTTTAGTGCAATAATACGTTGTTCGTTACTTTTTAGTGCAATAATACGATGTTCAATACTTTGTATTAAGCTTTGCTCATAGCAAGCAATAAAAAATTAATGCAAATTCTCACTGCCAGTTACTAGTTACGTATGATATGCTCCGAAGGCAATGTACTTGGTGTTGAAATCACACACAAGTAACTCGTTATAGTTGTAGTTATTTTGAGTTGTTTTAACATCTAATTTTTTGCTGTTTATGGGAGCACTGTGACTAGAGCGCTCATTTGATAATCTCTGACTTGATGTTCTTGAACTGAAGACTTATTAGTTGTGTATATTCTGAAATGCTTGACTACCCAGAAGAAACACGAATCCACATGAAAACTAATAATATAAATAAAGTTGGCTCTGAAACTCTAGGTAAAGATCACTGTATTATTCCAAATATCAGTTGGAATGATTTGTAACGGTAATCCAGTGAAATTTCTGAATAACGGACACTAATAGGACATTATCATTTGACCATAAATGAGATGTGTCCGTCACGGATAGGCTACAACAAATTTAGATTACTCACAGATCGTGGAGTGATTGCATGCAGTGTGAAGTAAATACATTAGTTATACATGTAAATATAGGTTAATATCAAAATCTACACCTATTTGAATTATTTGCGGGAGTTTGACAACAGGATGAGAGTCCGTCCCTCGGTTACTGTACAGGAAAGTCTTGAAGGAAAGCAATTCATTTTACTTTACTTTATTTATTTATATATTTTGTTTGCAATAGACGGAGCGACTTTCTCGGTTGAGTTCGTTAATGAACTCAATCCGTTAACACATTTAGGGGTAGTTCTGGCTTCTAACGGTGGCTATCCATGTCACATAGATATATGTGCTGATGTTATTTATTATTTTAGGTTAAAAGGTAAAACTATTTTGAGGTTGAAAATATTTTTCAAGTTAATACATGTTTTTCATTATATCTGAAATATATAGGTGAGATAAAAGCCTCACGTACTTGGGGTATCAGTGGGTATATGAAACCTAGAATATCGTTCTTGGAGTATGAGAGAGTCTGTAAAAGCTAGAGTGTCATTCTTAGGGTATGAAAGGGTATATGAAAGTTAGTGTCGTTCTTGGGATATGAGAGGGTATATGAAACCTAGAGTGTCATTCTTGGGGTATGGGAAGGTATATGAAAGCTAGAGTATCGTTCTTGGAGTCTGAAAGGGTATATGAAACCTAGAATATCGTTCTTGGGGTATGAGAGGGTATATGAAACCTCGAGTGATGTTCTTGTTCATTGAATTCTTCACAATGATTATTACTGAATGCTTCAGCAACCACTGTAGATTCTTTCACGAATGTAAGTTTCGCGTAATCTACTATTTTTACCAGAGCTTATTAAAGATTTAAGTAAAACACTTACTTCGTTGATTGCATCTGTAAGAGTTTTCCCGTGGGCTTTCGTCCACTTATTTTGTAGCCTTGTTCACCAGTTTGAGTCATTCATATGAAGATCGAATTAGTCTATAAAAACATTTTGCACTGCAAGAGTTCTAAAATTGAAATAATCCTTTTGATTAACTGGTTGTTTAGATAGATTTTTTACAGCAAATATGCTAATTTTTAGATTGTTTAGATAGATTTTTGTAGCGTATATCTAATATGATGTTGTGTAGATATTTTTTTTACAGCGAATATGCTAACAATATGAGGCTGTTTAGATTTTTTTTTTTTTTTACAGCGAATATACTAACAATATGAGAGTCCTATAGAACACTAAATAATGTGTCTCTCTCTCATAGGCCCTACTTTTTTGTATTATTATTATTATTATTGATGTAACTTATAGATGTCGATGTCGTTAGCATACAGGCAATTCGCAGATGAGCCGAAGGCTTGAATCTTTAAATAAATCTGTAAGATTTTGCACTTCCATGTCTTTCTGCTACATACAAACAGAATTGAAAATACCAGTCCTGTCAGAATTTATCTTTAAAAACAATTCACATTTTTCAACTGACAATACAAACAGATTATATTGTGTTATTCAGAAGAAAGAAGGAAAGTTTAGTCTGTAGTTCCATCTAACAAATTGTTCTGTATGTTGCATTTGATGCTGTAAATACTGTTCTGTACATTTGCCCTGAAGTTATTTTCAGCATTTTAGTCGAGTATTATACTTAATTTCAGTTTGTATACCTTTGACATGAGAAAATTAAAGTATCCTGTGAATGTGCACATGGATCATGTTTCTGCTGTTACGGACATCGATTATTCACCCACAGGAAGGGAGTTTGTCAGTGGCAGTTATGACAAAACCATCAGAATTTATCCCGTTGATAAGGTAGGTTTAGGCTATTTAAAACTTTTTCTTTTCTTTCTTTCTTTCCAAACTCATGTGCATAAGGCAATATATTAACACGCTCAGAAATTCTTATTATAATCGTTGTGTAAGTACATCACAAGTAAAATGAGTGTAAATTCCTGAACGTGTTAATATATTGTCTGTTCTTTTTACTTTCCTGGTATTTTTATTATTCTGTTCTCCTGTTTGTAACCTTTCAGGAATTACAGTTACCTGTAAGTAAAATAATGTTTTTCAGTTGCCACACTGGGGGCCGCGGTGGCTCAGTGGTAGAGCGTTCACCTCTGGTGCTTGGGGTCCCGGGTTCGATCCCAGCCCCAGCCAAGTGAACTTTGTGGTGGACAAACACCGTGTGCGTGGGTTTTCTCGGGGTTCTCCCGTTTCCTCCCACTTTCTTCATTCCACCATTTCATTCATTACTCACCATCACCGTCTCCTTTAGCCTAGCCGGCATAATCGTGGGACGTAAAACTCAAAGATTTCATTTCATTTCATTTCAGTTGCCACACTGGCATTTCTCCCAAAGTGCACTTTCAATTAAACTTTCACAATGACCAATCGGACTATAGCTGATAAAAACTTGTTATTGGCGTGCTTTTCAGCGAGAAATATTTTTTTACTGATAACTGTTAGTTTCGTTTTTTTTCAGGGCCATTCCCGAGAGATCTACCACACAAAACGAATGCAGCGTTTGACATGTGTGTTATGGTCATTAGACAACAAGTACATTCTATCAGGCTCAGATGAAATGAACATTAGAGTATGGAAGGCACGAGCGGCAGAGAAACTTGGAATTGTAAGTATCTGACATGATGCGGAGTTCACAATTTTAAGTTGAGTAGCTTTTGGTGACGTAATGTTTATAAGCAGTATGATAGATGGAAATTGTTATTTCTTTTTGAATTTCTTCATTAGGATTTTTTTTTCTTTCTTTTCTTCGAGCTCTCGAATGTAATTCCTTGATCCTTTCTATAGAAAATTACGAATTGAAACAACATGGTGAGGAAAGTAAATGGAATAATATTTCTCTCTCTCTCTCTCTCTAAGATTTCTCACATCAAAATAAGAAAAAAGTTCATATGGACCTGTGCTCAAAAAGCCTGTCTTTTTATTTTTATTTATATACACGAGGAGTAATCAGAAACTAAGGTTACAAATCCTGCAGTGAAACGTGTATTTATTATTTCTTACAACCAATACATCCAACAGATAGTACATATATTAGATTATTTTTCGACAGTCTTTCCATATCGGTTGAAGCACTTGTTGCATCGTGGGATGAGTTTGGAGATTCCTTGTTGGTAAAAATCCTGTCCTTGCATGTTTAGCCACGTTGTCACGAAATGTTTCACCTCCTCATCTAAAGCGAAGCGACGACCTCCTAGGTGCTCTTTAGAGTGCGGGAACAGGTGAAAGTCACTTGGAGCGAGGTCCAGGCTGTAGGGAGGGTGATTGATGATGTTCCAGTGAAACTGCGCTTCTCGTCGGTAACGTATTCTCTACCGGTCACAAACTTTCGACACCATTCTGCGACATGCTGACGAGACATTACAGTCTCTCCGTAAACCTTTACCAGCTCTACCAGTGAATTTCAACACGTTTCGCCCACAGAAATCGAATAAATGAGCGGACTTCTTCGCGAGACCAGTTTTCCAAACGAGTCGCCATTTTGTGTTTACCTACAACTAGCATTGTAGGTGACGAGTGGCTGAAACTGCACAGTTGCCAACTCCATGTAGTGAAATTACCGCACACTCCTCATGCCTCTGTAACAGTTGAACCTCCAGAAATATCAGCCTTGTAACCTTAGTTTCTGGCCCTCCCTAGTATATATATTGTTTTTGCTCTATGCAAGTCAATATTGGGTAAATCTCCGGTGTTAAAAAAAGGATAAGAGTAGAAGGGAGTCTACTTCTCGGATGCAGAATCGGTTTAGAAAAAAGCTTCTCGCTATTTCTACCATTTTTGCTCTATGAAGATCAATAGTGAAACCGAGGGCATTTCTGGTTTTAGTAGAGTGAGATGCTGGTGAAGACAGTATTTTTTTTTCTTGAATCGATTCTAGAAAATCGCTTGTCACTATCTGTTATCGTGTCTGTTCTGTAGTAATCAACGCTGAAACCGAAAATGGTTAATTTCTACCACTTCTGGGTTGAATATGGTTACAAATAAAATAGAACTTTTTCTTGGAATGCTAAATGGATTCGAAGAAGCAGCTTGTGGATATACCATACCATTTTTTGTTTTGGTACCTGTTAGACAGACGGACATAGGCGTTCTATAAGGCTTTCCAATACTTGGTCATAGCATAGTTTATTTGAAGCCTGAAAAAACTCCAGTTAACAACGATACTATAAAATAGCTTAATAAAAAAAGTTTGAGAAATAAGAGTATGTATTTAAAGTGGAAAAAAAAAAAGCGATGAGTTATTTAAGTGTACCTAAGAGAAGAACTATTTATTTAAAATGCGAATTAATCAAAATTATTGAAAACTACAGTTCATAGGTTAAGTTAACGTCAATTATCTTTGAAGTCATTGCGTACGCCTGACAGAAGGTGCACATACTTAAGAAATCTCTATATCCAAATGTGTAAGGAATAAGACCTTGTAAAATAAAACGTAGCACCCTTTACTGCTAGAAGAAGAACGAAGTAGTTTTCGAAGCATGACAGAAGTTTATTCACTTTTATCTGTCTTTAGAGAATGGAAATGAGTGTAAAGAATTTTGATAAGTGTTCTTCATAATCTTTAAAGTCACTACATTAAAACATAGGTCGTGTTTGCACCTTTTAGGTAGTTTTATAAAACATTGTTTCTCTCTCTCTATGTATGTATATATGTACACTCATGTCCAAAATTATTGTCGCATGTCTATAAATATGTTGTTGTAGGGATATAATTTGATAAGGAATTTGCCCGGTATTTCTTATAATGTTAGTATGTGTATAATCGGCAAAGACATGTATGTGGCAAGTTTCATGTTAAAAGAACAGTAAATAAGAACAATAAAACGGAAATAAAACTTTCTTGTTCATTTAGCAACATTTTGCTTTACTCATTCTAATTTTCGTATTTATGATTCTTTTCCTATAAAATTCACCACAAATATACATTTCCCGATTATACACATAGTATCAGTGGGGCCGCGGTGGCTCAGTGGTAGAGCGTTCACCTCTGGTGCTTGGGGTCCCGGGTTCAAACCCTGCTCCCACCAAGTGAACTTTATGGTGGACAAACACCGTGTGCGTGGGTTTCTTCCCTTTCCTCCCACTTCCTTCAGTCCACCATTTCATTCATCTCTCATCATCACCGTCTCCTTTAGCCTAACCGGCATAACCGTGGGACGTAAAACTCAAAAATTTCATTTCATTTTCACATAGTATCAGTATTAAAAGTACCCTGCGAAATCATTATCAAATTATATTCTTACAAGAAGACAGTTATATATATGCGACAATCGTTTTGGACATGAGTGTACATCGTTAAGCCAATCAATATATTTGTGCCAAGAATGAATACTTAAAAAGTTCTGTATTTCATAACAAGGTTTGTCTAAGCATATCCACGGCTTGATTGTCATTTCTTTCTTTATTTTATTTTATTTTATTTATTATTTATTTATTTATTTATTTTTGAACGATTTCTGTAATACGAGTAGCGAAGTTACAAGGTCCACTGAATAACCGGAAAAGTTGTATAAAACATACAAAACTTCGACAAAGTTTGTGCTGCTTTGTTATTTATTTATTTATTTATTTATTTTTGAACGATTTCTGTAATACGAGTAGCGAAGTTACAAGGTCCACTGAATAACCGGAAAAGTTGTATAAAACATACAAAACTTCGACAAAGTTTGTGCTGCTTTGTTATTTTTTGGTAATGTCCTAGAACAATTATCAGATGGGCCTGGCACGTGATGCTGGGAATCAATGAAAGAAGATAATGGCGGCACTCTTGCAGGTTTGCACCAACATGGAGCAGCGGAGTGTCGGATTAAGTTTCTGTTTGCTGAAGGGTTGAAACCAATTGGGAATTCACCGTCGGATGGCAGTGAACTTTTTATACTGATTCCCAGCATCCCATTCGAGAGGCAGGCGTTCCAGATTATCTGATAATAGTTGTAGGACACCACTAAATAGTAACAGTGTTGGGCAAATTTCAATTGAATTAACAATTAACAATTAATCTGTAAATTTAATTGTTAATTGGAATTAACAATTGAAATAAGT
Organism: Thermobia domestica; assembly: GCF_964235325.1. Taxonomy (NCBI): domain Eukaryota; kingdom Metazoa; phylum Arthropoda; class Insecta; order Zygentoma; family Lepismatidae; genus Thermobia; species Thermobia domestica. Next base: position 293,603,428 of record NC_137457.1, on the reverse strand, counting down.
AATGGCTAATTGTTAATTGCAGTTGGACATTAAAAAAGGAGAATCAATTGCAATTGATCAATTGATTGAAAGTAATTGCAGTAGAAAGTAATTGCAATTGAATTCTGTAATTCAATTGCAATTGAAATTAATTGGCAATTGATTCAATTGCAATTGATTTCCACAGCAATTACTTTCAATTGATTGATCAATTGCAATTGATTTTTACTGATTAATTTTCAACACTGTAGTTCAGAGAGGGCGTGGGGCAATGAAAACTTTAGCCACGACCAATTGACTCACCACCCGTCGTGACCCACGACCCACCGTGACCCACTCTGACCCACCACCCACCATAAACCACTCTTACCCACTGTGACCCACAGACTCACCAAAACCCATTGTCATCAACTCTGGCCCATGATTCACGCCCTCTTCTCTACTGACTAAAGAGTTTAAACTTGTAATAAAACAAGCCTATAAAATTATCACTCATCGGAGTTTGAATTTTTACGATCAATAGCTCAAGCACCGCACTAATACAATAACGGCGGATCTGACCTTTCTAATATAAATAAAATAGAGTTTGTTCGTGTGTCTATCTGTCTATCTTTGTGCGACCTGTGGACGAGACGAGTGGACCGAAACTTTCAAAATTTGGTCACGGGTAGCTTGGTCTAGGCCCTAGACCAAGACGAAGAGTTTTTTTTTTTAATTCCTTACTAGGGGGTCTCCAGGGGACGTTTACCGGGACCGGCCTGGGGACCAGACAAGTCGACCGAGAGTTACCAAATTTTGGTCAAAGATACCTTGGTCCAGGTCCCACACCAAGGCAAAGCTTTTTCGAAAAAAATTTGAAGCAGGGGGCGTTTACCGGGACATGTAAAAGTAGTAGAAAATGAACGATATCAGTGTCGATTTCATAGTTTTCGCGGTCGCTGAGATCAATGGTGAAACTCCGATCGCATTAACTTCCAAATTCACCGTATTCGGCTACGGGCCGTGGGTCAACGGGGGGGGGGGGGGGGGGGGGAATGCCGAAACGTACAAGTAATCCAAAATGAGGATATTAGTGTCAAATCCATAGTTTTCGCGGTTGCTGATATCAATGGTGACACTACCATTAGCGATGACTTTCAAATTCATCCACCGTTGTATGCGGGCCTTGGGTCACCAGAGGGGGGAATTCCGAGACATGTAAAAAAATAATCGAAAATGACCGATATTAATGTCAAATTCATAGTTTTCTGGGTAGCTGAGCTCATTGGTGAAACTCAAGACCGCGTTTACTTTCACATTTAGCCCACATCAGCTAAGAAACGGGGGCATTATAACGGGGATCACGAGACATGTAAAAATAATCCACAATGACCGATGTCAAATCCGTAGTTTTCGTGGTCGCTGAGATCAATGGTGATACTTTCATTAGCGATGATTTTCAAATTTAGCCACCATTGTATGCGGGCCGGGAGTCACCGGGGGTGGGGAATTGCGAGACATGTAAAAATAATGGAAAGTGACCGATATTAGTGTCAAATCCATAGTTTTCGCTGTCGCTGAGATGAATGGTGATACTTCCACAGGCGTTGACTTCCAAATACAGCCCCCATCGGCTGCGGGCCAGAGGCATTGTTTTTTTTTTCAAAATTGGAACCAGAGGATTATAGGGACTTTTACCGGCATATGTAAAAAGTAGTAGAAAATGGCAGATGTTAGTGTCACATTCATAGTTTTCGCGGTATTAGTTGGGGGTTGGTGGGGGTCAGAGGAGATTTTTTCACAATACGAACCAAGGGGGTCTGAGGGGGCGTTCACCGGGACATGTAAAAGTAGTAGAATTTGTGTCGAATCCATATTTATCGGGGTTGCTCAGACCTATAGTGAAACCCCCGATAGTGTTTACGTTCAAATTCAGCCCCCATCGGCCTTCCCAATGAAAACACATATACGTTGTTGGATATATATTCACACAAAATATATCCAATGTTAGAAATGTTTCTTAATTGTTCTCCCGTTGTTCAGTTTGTTTACATTGATATTTTATCTGATCCGTTCGAAGAACGGGCATAACAGCTAGTACGAAATGGTAAAGTGTTTGTTATGGACCAAATTACAATGAATTCAATTATATATATAATTATTATAATTATAACTAATAATTATTTCGTTGTTGAATTATAGAGCTCCCCCGTGGCTAAGCGGTTAGCGTACGCGCCTTTGGCATGGAAGACCCGGGTTCGATTCCCGGCGGGAGCTCATGTGGTTCGGATTCCACGTTAATCAGTAGGTCAATGTCTCATATAGCCTCGCTGCTGACCGGGACGTTAAACCCCAAAACCAACTCAAAATCAAATCAACTTGTTGAATTATACATACTTTTCAGTGGAAAAATGAATAAAATTTAAAAGTCCCAAATCAACGTAAAGTAGACTAACGTAAGAGAAAAATGTATAAAATTTTCCATATAATTAAGCTTACAAACTTAAAATTTCCATGTAATTAAGCTAAATTTCCATTTTTGTGTCGTTTTGTGCGCCTATTTCCTCGTTTTCTGCGTCACCGGAAATGGGTCAATGTTATCCTACAAATATGGCGGAACAAGTTAATGCTGTTCCGTCAGGAACGATTTCGAGATCGTTTCCTTCACATCGTCTTGTGGGTGTTTTCTACCGTTTTGTAAGTCTATTTCCACGTTTTGTGATTCAATGGTAGTGGGTCAAAATGGGCATTCAATGTGGGAAGAAAACTGATCCACTCTCCCACGAGAATCGAATTTCAATGTCGCTTTTTTCGTATTGTTTAGTGCATATTTATACCGTTTCTGCGCATACTTTCACGTTTTGTAGGCCAACGAAAGTGGGTCAAAGGCGACCTACAAATATGGCAGAGAAAGACGTATTCATTCCACTTTCAAGGTCCATTTTGACCCTCTCCCACTGATGCACAAAGCGACACAAATCGTGTATAAAAAATGTGAAGGAAACGACCTCATTTGATGGTGACGGAACAGCATTAAGTTATTCCGCTATACTTGTAGGCCATTTTGACCCATTTTTGTTGTCGCACTAAAGTGGAAATAGAAGCACTAAAGTGGAAATAGGAGCACAAAACGGTACAAAGCAGGCACTGTACGATGCGAAAGAAACGACCCCCCAGATTCGATAGTGGCGGAACAATGGCTCTATTTTCTCACATATTGATGGACCATTTTGACGCATTTCTGGTGATGCTCAAAACGTGGAGGTAGGCGAACAGAACGGTACAAAATACACACTAAATGATGCGAAAGAACCAACCCCGAAATTCGATAGTGACGGAATAGTGAGCCATTTAACTCCCACTTTAAAGGCCCGTTTAACTCATTTCCGGTGACGCACAAGACGAGGAAGTAGGCACAGAAAACTTTTTAAAAAATAATCACTAAACGATGCGAAAGAAACGACCTAGAAATTCGATAGTGTCGGAACAATGGGTCCTTTTTGGTCACACTTTGGAGGTCCATTTTCACACACTTCTGGTGACGCGCAAAACGTGAAAATAAGGGCACGAAACATTCACTAGTTGACGTGAAAGGAAGGACCACGAAATTCGGTAGGTATAGTGGCGGAGCAGTGGGTCATTTTCGTCCCACCTTCGAGGCCCATTTTGACCGTCTTCCAGTGACGCACAAAACGTCGAAATACGCGCACAAAAGGGTATGCAATGTGAAATTAACGACCTCGAAATTCGATAGTAGCGGAACTCTTGGTCATTTTCGTCTCATCTTGGAAGCCCATTTTGACCCACTTCAGGTGACGCATAAAACGTAGAAATAAGGGCACGAAACGGCACGAAAATCCACTAGTCGATGCAAAAGGAAGGATATCGACATTCAGTAGTGGCGGAACTCTTGGTCATTTTCATCCCACCTTCGAGGCCCATTTTGACCATCTTCCAGTGACGCACAAAACGTCGAAATAGGCGCACAAAAGGGTACGCGATGTGAAATTAACGACCTCGAAATTCGATAGTGGCGGAACAGTGGGTCATTTTCGTCCTATCTTGGAAGCCCATTTTGACCCACTTCTGGTGACGCACGAAACGTGGAAATGGGGGCACGAAACAACACGAAAATTCAGTAGTCGATACGAAAGGAAGGACCTCGAAATTCGTAGTGGCGGAGCAGTGGGTCATTTTTGTCCCACCTTCGAGGCCCATTTTGACCATCTTCCAGTGACGCACAAAACGTCGAAATAGACGTACAAAAGGGTACGCGATGTAAAATTAACGACCTCGAGATTTAATAGTGGCGGAACTCTTGATCGTTTTCGTCCCACCTTGGGGACTCATTTTAACCCACATCCCACGACGTACAAAACTTAAGTAGACGCACAAAACGGCACAAAACGATCTCGAAATTCATTGGTGGCGGAAGAGCAATAATGTGTTCCGCCATATTTGTAGGCCCATTTTGACCCACTTCCGGTGATGCACAAAATGTGGGAATAGGCGCATAAAGCGACACAAAACACGCACAAAAGATGCAAAACAAAGTACCTTGAAATTCGTTGGTGGCGGAACAAGTTAATGACGCCGTGAGCACCAATATAAGTATATACTGTAGTTCTTACCAGTTGGCGCGGTGGGTCAGTGGTAGAGGGTTCACCTCCGGTGCTTGAGGTCCCTGGTTCGATCCCAGCTCGCGCAGTTTGTACTTTGTGGTGGGCAAACACCGTGCTCGTGGATTTTCTCGGGGTTCTCCCGTTTCCTCCCACTTTCTTCATTTCATTCATTTCCTATCATCACCGTCTCCTTTAGCCTAACCGGCATAATCGTGGGACGTAAAACTAAAGATTTCATATCATTTTTTTGTAATTCTTACCATCAAGGCTGAGAACTGCACGGTCCATTTTTTTAGCCAAAGTAGAAGCCCAACCGGAATAGTGATGTCAACCGACTCGGATCGGTTCAACTGAGCGTACAGCTTGAACTGGCTTGGTTGGGATTACCCATCGACTGGGCTCAATTGAGCCAATGGCTTGAACAGGCTCCGTTGAAACGAGTCCATAGGCTGGGTTCGAGTCAGCTTAACTGAGCCGATGGCTCGAACCGGCTCGGTTGGGGTAAGCAATCAGCTCGGTTCGGCTCGGCTCGTGTGTGCCATCGGCTCGAGCTGGCTCGGTTGGATGAGCTGTTGGCTCGGCTCACTTCTCGGTTCGGCTCGATAAGTGAATCAGCTGTGAGCGAGCCGCTTGAGCTGTTGACAACCCTAAACCCGGGTCGAGCAGTTTTGAACATGTTTGGCTGGAGTCCCATAACTTTTAATAATTTTTGGCTCGAGCCCGAATACTTGCTCCTCCTGAACTGAAACCAAGAACCTCGTGACCGATGTCCTTGCTTCCTGAAGATTTCTTGACGACCGAGATCAACAGTCAACTAATTTTTAGTATTCCGATACAAACCGCCTATATTCCATGTTTATACAGGTACACGGTGTTATAATGATAATTAATTATAGTAGTAGTAGTAGTATCATTGATAATTATATTGTCTATGTAGGATACTTGAAGATAGTAGTACTTGGAACTACACAAAGAATTTAGCTCGAATTGGCTCGACTCGACTGGAAACTCGATCCGAATTCGAGTCGAGTTGGGGGAATTTTTTCGAGCCGAGATCTCAAGTCGAGCTCAAAGATGTCTGCTTCGAGTCGAGTCGAGTTTTAAAGAAAATTCGCTCGAACTCGTTGGTGCCCATTCCTATTGTATGCATGACGGGCATATAGAGTCTTTCGAGGGGGATAGAACCATAAACATAATATATTTTAAAAAATACTTAGTTTCCCGGCTTTCTTCCCATGGGGGGGAAGGGATGGTAGGTATCCAGCATTTCTTATAAGTACCTTATTTGAAATATGTGAAACAGTAACAAGTGGACAACACAATACACACACATCTTCTTATCTTCAGTTTTAATTGCTGATTTCAATTGCAATTGACAATTACAATTAACAATTACAAGTTTCAATTGCAATTAACAATTAAATGTTTCAATTGCACCCTTTGCAATTGACAATTAACAATTAAAAGTTTCAATTGCCTGGTGACCAATTAACAATTAACAATTGACGAAAATTTAATTGCAAATTTTATGATTGAATTCAATTGCAATTGAAATTAATTGTCAATTACAAATTGAAATAAATTGCAATTGAAATCAATTGCAATTGATTTTCAGAGCAATTACTTTCAATTGATTGATCAATTGCAATTGATTTCAATTGATTTTGCCCAACACTGAATAGTAATAATAAACAAATAAAAATAAAATATTTTTTTTTTAAATTGTCGAAGTTTTGTATTTTTTATACATTTTTTTCCGGTTATTTATTGAATGGATCTTGTGTTATTGACGATGATGTGGATACAGAGATGTTATGACATGGGTCAAATGTGGTTTGTGAATAGGAATAGACGAACAACGAGGTCTGGCTAATAATTAACGGGACTGGTGCCAAAACTACGGTTTATTGTTAGAAACTAACAAATTAAAGGTGATCCCCTTTAACATACTCCCCTCTCCTCTTTATACACATTTACATACGGATTTTCCATTGTTGGAAGCAGTTGTGGAAATCTTCAGATGTCACCGTCTTGAGTACCGCTGCCATTTTCTGCTGAACCATCTGAAAATGAGTTCCTTTGAGGGCGGATTTCCGAAAAAGATAAAAATCGCACAGTCCAGCGAATAAGGTGGGTGGATGTTTCAACACTGGAGTCTTCTTTGCTGCTAGAAATTGCTTAACGGTCAAAGCAGTATGCGAAGGAGCATTGCCATGATGGATAATCCATTCATTGTTCCTTCACAAGAGGGAACCTTTTCTTTCTTATGCGTTCTCACAGCTTCACCAAAACCTGGTGATAATACTGCTTATTTACTATCTGACCTAATGATACCCATTCAATCAGAAGCAGATCATTGATGTCAAAGAACACAAAGAAAATGGGTTTCACTTTCGATTTGCTTTTTGCGTGCCTTTTTCATTTGCGGTGATGAGGGAGTTTTCCAGTGCATGGATTCCCTTTTCGTTTGAGGATCATACTGAAAGATTTACGTCTCATCACCAGTGACGATTTTTGTGAACAAGTCCGGTTCTCTTTCCAAGTGCTCCATATGTCACTACGTACGTGCTTCGGAAGTTTTTCTGCTCCTGCGTGAAGTTTCTTAGTAACATTTTAATGCAAATTTCGCGTATGTTCAAATGATTGCGCGGACAGACTCTTTATCGATGCCTACAATGTCTGCTATATTCGAATGCTGAGCCTGTGACCTTTCCAGACAGTGTAAGTCACTTTTGCCACATTTTCCCTCTGCTATTGGTGTGACCTGACGGTCTTTCATTAACATTCTCGCGTCCCTCGCTGAAACATTTGTGCCACTCAAACCTTTGGGTATGTAACATCGTATTACCACACACATCTTGCAACAGTTTCAGACGCTCACTCGGTGATTTTTTTTTTTTTTTTTTTTTTTAATTTCACAAGGAATTTCAAGGTGATATGCGGCTCAACTTTCACATTTGCCATTCTTCCGGCAACACGATTGCACACTTCTCTCTCTTCAATCGCTTTCACAGATCAAACCCAACTGAGAGCGGCAACTCGTGTATATAATTCTCGTCTCGAAGGTTCAAAGTGGTTCTAAGCGTATGCGCTCCCCACTGCTGCACGTATACTATTGACAGGGTTGCCAGTCCTATTTTTTAGTCAAGTCTCGTACATGATCTATGTGTGTCTGAAATATTGAATTTACTCTTGTTACGGAATAGCATGGGGCATATTAGGTCAATCTTACTGTGATTTGACATAAGAAAACTCAAATTGGCCAGTTGTGGTAGGTCGTTGACGAAAGTAATATATGTAGTGAAGTATAGATGATTGTTGGTTTCTATATCTAGGTACTCGGTGACGCAAGTGCCATATATACCTATTGTAGTATATTGTAAGTTCTATATATATATATATATTTTTTTTTATTACTCTGAGGTCAGCGTATGTAGCAAAATAATATGTTTAGAAGTAATGGATACTTCTAATCGTAAATAATAACATTTGGTATTGCAATATTTGTAAGTTCTTTCTAATATTGAAAACCAAACAACTGAGAAGCAAAGTACACTAAATAAACTCTCTGTTTCAGTTGAGACCTCGAGAAAAATCTGCTTTGCAGTACAATGAGGCGTTGAAGGAGAAATTTGGTAGTCACCCTCAAATCCGTCGCATCGCTCGCCATAGACATGTTCCCAAACATATTCTTAATTCCCAGAAAGAGCTCCGCGTCATCAGAACGAAAGCCAAGAGAAAGTAAGTATTATATTTTTATTAAAAGTAGGCAAAGTATACATGTTCTAAAAATTCGACAATATCCAAGTGCTCATCATCTTTATTTTATTGCTTATAATTTCTGAGTCTCATAATCTGCTAACTTGTCCAGAGCAATTAGGAGGGGAGAGTTTGTGTTTTAGGTTAGTCAAAGATAAATACAGTATCTAGCCCTCTCATCTGTATGAGAAAAATAATTTCTCCATAAAAATTTCTCCATGAACTATTTTCTTTCTTTCTTCTCGCGTAGGGAAGCGTTCTGGCGGATGGATCACTTCTATCAACGAATTCGATCTCTAACGTAAGCGTTCACCTCTGGTGCTTGGGGTCCCTGGTTCGATCCCAGCTCGCGCCATATGGACTTTGTGGTGGACAAACACCGTGCTCGTGGGTTTTCTCGGGGTTCTCCCGTTTCCTCCCACTTTCTTCATTCCACAATTTCATTCATTCCTCATCATCACCGTCTCCTTTAGCCTAACCGGCATAACCGTGGGACGTAAAACTCATAAAGATTTCATTTCATTTTTCATTTTCGATCTCTAACTTTTCACCCTCTGCATCCCTAACTGCCAGTTCTTGATACTTTTTGTCTCGTGGACACACACTGGTTAAATGTACAGGGAGGGGGGGGGTAGGTATACAGTTATAAGAGTTCTTTTTTTTTCTTTGTTAGTGCTTTATAGTGAACTCTTGATTATCAAGAAACGGTAACTTTATGACGTCACAATCACGATGAAATAGAAATTACAATTAAGTACAATCTGTGAGGTTTTCAAAGTGGCGGGCTTTACATGACTCCTTTACTTGGAAGCCTCGTCCAAACTGTAATCCCAGGTTGAATCAATTGTTGTTCAAGTGTTACGTGGGGTTTTCTGTTGCGTAATAGTTATGTCTATTAACAACGCCTGGAAGATTAAAATTTGCTCGTCTGGCCAACACTTTTCGAATGATGCTGTCATCTTATCTTCAACATTATCTCGGAGAATTGTAATCAGCGATCTCGAATATCCTCTTAATATCTAAGAAGTAATCTTGACCGATACATTTTCAAACTTAAACGCTGAATCAGACGCCCCAGAGATCTACGGGAAATGTTTAACTCACGAGATGCTCTCCTCTTTGGATTTTTTTTTTTTTTTTTTTTTTTTTTTTTTATTTGGGTAAGTGCCTGCGCAACTAACATTTCACTGCCCTGGGTAGTAAGTCTGACCGGTCGATCACTCTGGCGTTATTACAGATGGAGTCAGTTTCATCATATTCATTGCGTAATCTGTAAATTGTTAGTCTACTTGGAGGAGGTATATTAAATTCTGTAGCGCATTTCCGTCGAACCTTTTCAGCATTCTCTGTCTTCCAATATTGCTTGATTATCCATTTCCGGTTGTCAATGTTTAAAGTGCTAACTAACTAACTCTATGGCCTATGGAACTCGGAGTTTCAATGCCGCGTTCACAAAAGCTCTCCACTGACTTCTATCCTTAGCTAACTGCATCCAGTTTCTCCTTTGTATTCCAATCTCTGCGAGATCCATCTTAATATTGTCCTCCCATTTACGCCTAGGTCTTCCTAATGGTCGTTTTCCGATTGGTCTTCCAGTTAAGACTTTGAAAGCGTTTCTACTTTCTTCCATTCTAGCTACATAACCCGCCCACCTAAGCCACCTTGACTTGACGACCCTAACAATGTTGGGTAAACCATAGCCATGATAAAAATGAAATCTTTTAGTCTAACGTTCCACGATTATGCCTGTTAGGCTAAGGGAGACGATGATTAAAGCAAGTGAATGATGATGGAATAATTGTTGGAATGAGAAAGTGGGAGGACCGTGAGCCCACAGACACGATGTTGTCTCATCACAAACTTAATTGGCCGGGGATTGAACCAGGGACCTTATGTACCATAGGTAAGTGCTCTACCAGTGAGCTAGCGTGCCAGCCGTGATTATCTGAAAAATAATAAATATAATAAACATATACTGTAATATAATTATTATATAATATAAACAATAAGCTGTATACCTACTTTTGTATAAAGGAGGTTTAGTTGATAAATCAAAGTCATTACTTTTTAAAAATTAACGTTCCACGGTTGTGCACTTTAGAGTAAAGGAGATGGATGATTAATAAAAGTGAACAATCATGAAGTAATTACTGGAATGGGAATGTGGGAAGAAACGAGAGAACTCTGAGAAAACCCATGGACATGATGTTACCCACCACAAACGCGGACTGCGGCGGCCCACCATTCATTTTTACACAATTACTATTCATATACTGTACGTTTTTTCTATGCATGCATACATGCATTTACTTACATTACTTTGGTGTATACTTCAATATCGTATATATGATTTTGATTCCATGATCTTTCTGTCTTGACTTGAACAATTCTCCCTACTATAGTACTTTATATATAGTTTTAGTTTTATTTGCCGATTTACACTTTGTTTTCGTTCTTAGAGTGCCATTTTAAAATTTTAAATTTCTACGTACTTATTCTACCTTTCCCAGATCTGTCTTTTTTGTATTCTTTACCGATTTTGAATTAAAGTTTTGTCTCTGAGTACGTGTTTCTCAATTTTCACTCTACCAAAAACTTCTTCAGAAATCAGATAACAGATCACGGTTCTATGAAATTATAAACAGCAAAATTAAAAAGAGAACACTTGCATATTGAATTGTTTGCATAACTGTTATTCAGTTCTTTCATCTTTTGCCATGATTGTAATATTTTTTCTATCCGTTATGATTTATTAAATGTATTGATACTTAAGATCAAGGATTGGTACCGCTATAGAAATGTATCTTCACTGAAGCAGACGGTTCTGTTACTCACAAATAGTTGCAATATTTGTCGAGTCCCGGGCTGCTCAAATTTATAGAGGGTAATCCGTTTCCATTCGAACTTGCAGACAGCGACATCTATGAAATCGAGTCTTACGGACAACAAAACTGTTTGTACATGTGTATCAGTCTTTCAGCCATTCTGTAGCAGAGTGAAGGTATTGTAATGGACAGAATGCCGCTAAAAAATATCACTTTTGGAAATGGTACGTCACAGCTTTTTTCCATGGAAACGAGCATTTACCGCACAAAACACACGGAACTGTCCCACATAGAACTGTCGAAACAATGACTTTGCGGTAGGACGGGCCACTGTTAATGTTACAATTAAACGTTATGCACAATAGCCTCTTCCACAACCTGCATCACCAACGAGATCGCATTCAAAAAGAACATCAATGAAACTCAAAATGTATGCGTGCGAAGACCGGGATATAGTAGCCTGTGGGAATTAATTACTACAATGTGTTTTGGACAAAAAATTATAGCGGCCCTATCAATCGTAAATCCTGCAAATTATCCGCAAAGCCAAAGTGCATGCATTGACACCCACGGAATAACGCGGAGCGAAAGAGTAAAGCCTAGAAATTTGATGTCCTAACGGACGAAGCCTGGATCTACTTAAGTAACTATTGAAAAGTTCGGGCCAATCTTTTACAGAGGTCTTGATTAAAAAGACCGATGTAACTTTGTCAATGCTAAGAAATTATCTCAAAAGGTTTTATGGTTGTTGCTGCCTTTTGCGACAGAGGGAAGCTCGAGACTCGTAAGGTCGAAAAAATATCAGAATCAATGCTGCTTATTACCAAGAATATGTCCTATTGTAAGTTTACCAGTATTGTTTGGCAGCGGTACAGATCGTGTGGAACTGCACCAGGGCAGGGGAATAAAACGAACGAACGAAACAACACTGGCATTCTGTCGACACGTAACAGCTGGAACTGGAATCCACGCTACTCCGTTTGAGGATATTTTTGTTAAAGAGTAGATGCTAGTGTCATGGCTTATTGTGGTTTTGGACTGCTCAGATGGCGCCTTTATCACATCGAGTTCGCACGGTAAATAGCCTCTGGAAAGCTTGCAAGCAGGAGTGGGACATTATACCTCTGGTAGAGCTGCAACGAAGTGGAATTGTGATGTCGTGCGAGTGGCCACCACGTCGAGCATGATCGATGGTATAAGGATGGAAACGGAACATTTTTATTTGTCATGTGTACCTTTACTTATCATATACTGACTGTCTGAATATTAAAATTAATATTCATGCTAATGACATGAAGCAAACGTGAAAACTAAATTAGTTCATCATTTGAAATTTAGTTGAATGGATATTTAATACAAATTGAGTGCCATCCTTCACCATATTGAAATTTTTCCGAGGAATGTGAATAATTTATATACCTAACATCGGAGATTAGAAGCGGAAAAATATCTACAGATAGAAATGAAAAAGAAAAAAAAAGAAAAGACCTTGTAAAGCTTCAGAACATAATTGATACATATGTAAGAGACATCAAACAAAAATTATTGTATTTGAAGTGTTGGGGCTGACTATTTAATTTCTGGAATCGGCTGTAAAAAGAAATGTTGGCTTATCTATGCACTAACAGCTGCTTCCCGTTTGAAGCGACGACTGTGTCTGTCCAGATAACATTCCTGGAACTGATTTTCGCAAATGCTGCGCAGTATGTGTGTTGTCGCGCGCTGGGTGTCCGGAATCTCATCAGTGTCCATTTAAAGTAGCTTTCAATTTTGGAAAGAGCCAAGTGGTGCTAAGTCAGGGGTTGCGATTGTAATTTAAGGCGATAAGTTTTCAGTGCCTAGGTTGATCTAAGGCTTTACTATGGTGAAACCTTATTGTTCTCATCTCATCGCAGTTCATCCGAAGATACGAGTGGATGATCATGATACGCGTAATACAAGTCGTCCTACCAGTGAATCACGTTCGAATGATCAAAATTGAGCTTACTAATGCCACTGAGGAGATCTCGAGTCTCGACTCCGCCTATCCCAGATTATGACTGTAAGTGCCAAGTGCACCACCAGAACGAAATGACTCTTGCATATCGCCTATTCGAGAGTGGGATGAACTTTTCTTTCTTAGAAAGGATGTCATCTTCACAAAACAGTCTAACTGTTGTTAGGGGAATAAGTGTTGGTTAAATTTTGGAATGAATTTGTGACCCAGAACACTTTAACATTTTCATACGTGAACCAGGAACTTCTTGAATCAGAGGTGTGAATTTTACCACTGAGCAACCACGCTTCCTACTTTCAAAGAAATGAAATGAGATTTAACGTCACACGGTTATGCCCTTTCGGTTAAAAGAAACAGATGATAATGATTATTATACTTTCATTAATCATCCAAGTATTCTGCCATTATTGGCAGGTCACTTGCTGCAACTGAGAAGCCTCCATGCTCCACGGTCTTCCGCTATCCTCGTCGTCTTTACGTACGATTTCTCTGTTTTGATATCGTCCATTAATTGTAGTCTTCTTCGCCCTCTTCCCCTCTCTCCTGCCATCATACCCTCTAGCACGTCCCATATAATACAGTTCGTTCTTAGCCAATGTTCCAACCAGTTTCTCTTCCTCATCGTAATAATATCCAAAATTGTTCTTTTCTCCCCACCATTTCTAAGACCCCCTTATTCTTTTTCCGCTCGACCCAGCTGTCTCTATTCTTCTTCACACCCATATTTCGAAAGGTTCGTTGGTTTTTTTTTTCATCATTTTTGTGTAATGTCCATTTTTTTGTGGCCCATACAGCACAATACTCCGCACGAAACATTTTATGAATCATTTTCTCAACTCCTTATTCAAGATCCCACAAAATAGTCTTTTCTTCCTCCTAAAGACTTCTTTCGTCATTCCTATTCTTGCTTTTATTTCACTTTCACACTTCATATCATCACTAATAATACTACTCAGGTATCTAAAACTAGTCACCTGTTCTATTTTCTCCCCTCCTACATTTGACACTGACCGCTTCGTTCCAATCACCATGGCTTTTGTCTTCCTAACATTTATTTTCATCGCATATTTTTCACAGCCCTTCCTGACGTTCTCTTCAGACTCCGCAACATGCGCCCTATCATCTGCAAACCGTATAATGAAAGTATATGATAGTGAAATTAAATTTTGCGTGCTCTCCCACTGGAAATCGAACCCGGGACCACGTCCTAAATAGTACACGAGCCGAGAGGACCTCTATATTTCAGAGAGTTTTTAGACTTATGACTAGTATGCTTTTATCTATAGTCATTCGTAGCTTCCGTAATATACCAGAAGACTGAGTCAGTATGAACTTGAAACTGAGTATTGTAGATTTTGGACGGACAGACAGTGAGTACTTAAAAGGAAATTCTAAGATTTTAATTCTGATTTTGTTTCACATTGTGGCTATGACTTTTTGTTTTTATTTTTAAAAACTCTGGTTAAGCGAAATTTTCACCCAGATACCGGTCCAGTTAGTTTCTTATGCTGGATCGGTTCCAAATACGTATAAAAAGTGTTTAGTAGGTATCGTGTTAGATTATGTTCTATATTGCACTTAGACTGCATTAGTTTCAATGCACAAATGCGAAGTACGAGAATGAAATTTTTGATTGATTTTAACTTCCAACTATGAGAATAAGAAATATTTTTAATGCAGTAAAATAACCCATTTGATCAAAAATAATAAAAATGTGGTTCCTTTCTTGTATTACAGGGAAGCCAATCGTCGTGCACATTCGAAGCCTGGAACGGTTCCCTTTATACCGGAAAAACGGCGACACGTTGTGCAAGAACAACAATAATTTCAAGGCTACGTTGTACGAAATCTGGTGTCATGCAAACTTGTTTAATAAAAAGATCATTGGTATTACGTTTTGCTATTATTATTTAACAGCTTTTTCCTTAACAGTGTCTTCTGTTGTGTGTGTTACATGGAGGTGGGTGGACTTTTTTAAGTGTAGAAATGTTGTGAAAGTCAAGATACAACAAAATAATAATAATTTTAGAAATTTCTTAAAATATAGGTTTTGTACAGTCCGCAGCAAAAAACCTGCAACATGAGTATGTAAGCTTATTGTGCAAAGACGAAGTCTTTTGCTCCAAAATAAGGGTACACGGAAGGACGCCGAGGTTTCTCCTGGCGTGATTCGTGCTACTTAGACGTTATGTTGATTCCCTGTACTGTTAGGTGTAGTTTCACAATAAACTTACATGCTCATGTTGCAGGTTTTTAGCTGCGGACTGTACCTACATGTGTGGCTCAAGAAAATTACCACAGTTTATCATCTAGAACCTTTCTATTTCAAATGTGCCTTCGGAAAATATGTGAAACATTACGGCCTCAACCCGCCGCCCTCTTACGGAGGAAACTATCCCTTTGCTTTGGGAAAACAAGTGAATGATCTTGGCTATGTTGCCAATTTGTCATTCAGTCGTTTGGTTTTGGGCAAGTGAAGATCGTAGGCTACTTAGAATAGCGCAACAAAACAGTGCACAGCGAATCCTGTCAATCAGGCAACCCTGTGCACACCTAACTATTGAAGAATCTCGGACAGAGCAACTTGTCCCTGTTCTTTCGAGGGAGGTACGGGAAAACATATATCGACAGCAGCGCCAAACTTGAAATATAGAAAGGATCTACACCTATTGAACGATGACAAATTAACTAAAATAAAATCCTTCGTTATCGAAAAGTTCAAAATTTAACACTAGTTTCATTTGGAAAATGACGGGTTAATCAGCAGCTCAGCTTTAGTGAAGTGACTTTGTTTAGTTATTTTTTAAAATGTTTACTTTCACTGTTAAAAAAAAGCACGATCTTTTCCGTTGAGTAATAATTAGAGGAAGGAGCTTTAGGTGAAAATTTCAAAGAAGAAAAATCAAATTTGTAATGTAAATATTCATTTAAAAAAATACCAAGACTAAAGGACTCAAAATTAACTCATGTATTATAAACTCTGCCTAAAACAAATCCAAGAACACCATGTTATTGAAGTCATAACTTCAAAAACTGTTAAATTATCTAACATTTAACATTTTATTTTTCTTCAGTGAGACTGCATCTCTGGTTCACTAAGTAAACATGTGGCGTTCAGAGCACAAGGGTATCAAATCCAATTAACAAGCTTTTGAGATTAAGTTTGTGCGGTACACTTAAGTAGATGGAAAAGTTAGCACTGTTGTTTACAGTATTTGGACATTAATCGTTTAAGCAGCTTCAAATAGAGGTCTTAGCGATAAAATATATTTATATATATATAGAGAGAGAGAGAAATAGAGAAAAGACTTGATTCCGTTATGCACTGAACACGCCATATTTAAAAAAAAATCGACAGTAGTCGTGACTTGCCAGTTGCCATTCTTTATAACCTCGGCGTTACAGAGGAACGTGCAATAAATAAATAAATACAAATCATTATTCAAAATTAGTTCATTCGTAATTTGATTCTATAAATGAAGTTACATGATGGACAAATTATTATTGGAATACCTGTAAAAATACATTCTTTTGTACTCTAAACCAGGAATTTTTATTTTGCTGAGATCATTGTCTTACGTGAACATGTTAATAACTCTACACTTGTATGTTATACAGCATTTTAACTGTAGCTACTTTCAATTCCAATTAGTTTTAACTTGAACGTGCACTATTTATGGCATAAAAGTAACTAAATTTATTACACTTGAAATTTTCTTTTTCTATTTATTTATTTTTGCCAAACTTTCGCAAAAACAGAGGTTACCTTACTATCGAGCTGAGTTAAATAGCTCTTATGCGTTCATTTTGTGTTTTATTCATCACCTGTAAGTCAAGAATCAAAAATCATCAATGTCCACAGTGACAGAGAACAGACATGTTTAAGATATATAAATAGACATCTTTGATTGAACGTGTTATTGAGGAATATTGGCCCCAAAATTTCTGCATTTGACTAACACTGAAATATGGATTGCCAGTGATACTAATTGATTGATGTATTCTTTGTCAGTAGCTGGGCTGTATAGATAAAAATGTGCAGTCTAAAGTGGAATCAGAACTACTGCACTGGGTTTGATACTCTCCTACCACGATCCCGTGCATCAAAGATATGTGCATTAGATCAGTGATAGACTCCCACTGATATGTATTGGCGACCACGTAGTATATGAATGCACTAATAAAACTGCCTAAGAGGTAAACAGAAACAAAGCAAGAATGATACTGTTTTTTATACGTTGACTTTGTGATTGTATTGAGACATGCTAGCAGAACACAATTGCCATTTTTTTTTTTCATGAAGCATTACATTCGACATAAAAGTACCGCAGCCATCTATCACACCTGCTCTTACGTCAGCTCAATTTTGCACCTCAAATGCTGTTACCTGGCTAATTTATAACTCGGCAATTGTGAAACCTCTACAGTAACCCCTATACAGTTTTTTCACCATACAAAACACAAATACAGTAAAACTTATCAAGGTCATTACTGGTTATATATATATATATATATATATATCAACAAAAAAAGCCCACATTATGTAAATGACCAGTTTACAAACTATATTATTATGAACGGCCTATTGCTTTATCAGTTAACCACCGTTGACTCTCACAAAACTACGGGAAACGTAATGCTAGTGATAGCCCAACTTTACCAATTTTACTTCACAAAATACTGTGTTTGATATGAGTACAGCTGGAAGTGACACCTCACAATGGCATTATAAAATATACCACGAAATACTACTCACAGGGGTGTAGCCAGCAAGCTGTTGCAAGGACGCCGAGCTTTTTACATGCTAAAGCAAAACTAAAAGTTTTCTTTCAGTCTATGAAAGCATTAATAACTTCACCATATACATACATATGTATATTATTATTATTATTATTATTATTATTAAATAAAACGAACACTGTTTATGGCAGTCCATTTGTTTGACTATGTTTATCGGGTGTAAATGTTTTATATATAAAAAAATAAGATCAAACTTAGACACTGTTATACAATAGTAGAGTAATGAATTCGCAAATATGGGAATCCAGTTAGACAAATTAGGGTACAGTCAGCAACAAAAGTTCTTTCAGTTTGATGAAATTAGTTTCGTACATAACTTCAGAAAGGAAGGGCAATTTCAGTAGTTTTTAGTAAATTAAAAACAATGTAATTTTCTATACGTGCCAGCCATACCATCGTTATTGCCGAAATAAATTTTACCTTATTATTTCGGAAAGAACTTTTGTCGTTGATTGCACAAAGTGGATGATTAATTTCAATTATTCTAATTATTTTAACGGGTTAACGTGATTTATTTATTAAAAAAAAAAAAAACATTTCTTCAACATTTATTATAAACATTCATCATTTGCTGTACTAAACAAATTTAATGAACATTTAACAGATGAACTTTATTTGGGGATTCGGGTCCCTATTGCCTCCCTCTTCCGCGGCTACACCTGTTGACTACTCAGTACAATTTTTATCTGTCATGTTAACTAGTTAAAATCCATTATGTAATGTACTGACACTGCTCAACAATTCATGACTGATTATTAAAATGTTAACAGTAAACATTAACCTGGATGTAACTATGCAAAAAGGAACAAATTCATAAAATCTGAGATAAAAGATATAGATAGATGAAGGAAGGTTCGAAATTAACTTCTGCAAATCAAACAAAATGGTAATGGCAGTACATCGGCAATGTAGAAGCATGGAACAATTACACCCATCTCTTGTCTCAAACTAAAATGGGCAAAAGCGGTCCGATGTGCCGATTGTTCGTAACTTTTGATACACCCATCTTTGTCTCAATGAACTAAAATGGGCAGCAGGGGTCTGATGTTGCTAATTGTCCGTAACTTCCGATGCACACATCTTTTGTCTCAACGAACTAAAATGGGCAAAAACGGTCCGATTTTGTCGATTGTACGTAACTTCCAACACCATATCTGCATACATCTATTTTAATCACGCTCGAGTCTAGCCATAGGAGCTAAGTACACAGTTCTGACTGGATGGAGTTATCAGTTTCTCGCCACGTAGCATACATGTAACATAAATCAAAGGCCAAATGCTGTCGATCCTCATAGCAGAGCATGCTAGCTAGCGGTCTAGTAATGAAAATTGCTTTTGGCATGGGTTCAAACCCGGCCCAAGGAAAATCTTTTATTTTTTAAAATTTTTATAACATTTTTATTATTAAAATAAGATGAAAACAATACTCATTTGCCCTTATACGTAATATATAATGCATAAATTGTGCTTTTTCCACCATCTACCTAGAGATTTCTAATAGCCCTTATATACAATGACGTTATAAACCAACAGGAGAGTAAGAAATGGGGGCTCTCGCGAAGCAAGGAGTTTTGTAGGGGAAGTTAGAGAGGGGGAGGTGCCCGAGGCATCAGGAGGGAAATGGTAGGCATACGCTTCCTTGGGATGTAGTTAAATTTACATTCAAGTTGCACCATCCAGTCATGACGTAATGTCACGTGGTAATTAGTCCACTTTGCACACACAACTTTACTGATTAAGAAAGTGATTTATTTACGTTACGTAACAGCTGAGCGAGTGAAGGGAGTTAGAAGCCCCGCAGGGCTCGTTTTATTTCATTTTTGCCCCCATAATACCACGTGACATTACGTCACACACTCGGGTGGGTTTCTTCGATTAATATGTATACTACGGGGGCGGGCCAACAGATAAGTCCCGCCGATCAGAAACGTGTATTTAGTTCCTATGGCTAGGGTAAATCGCGAAAACATATGCTGTCTGCACTGCCTAATATCCACAATTACATTACAGAAGAAAGACGAACAGTACTTTTAACCAAGCACACTATGTAATCTGACAGTGTAAAATAGTTGTAAATAGACACTATGGCTGGTATTCAGAAAGAATTCGTTAATCAAGCATTAGCCACTAGCTCTGTACTAAAGAGGGTGCTTTTTGGTATTCAGTCTGCTTGGGTTCAGCTAATAAGTTGATTTGGGTATGATTAACCAATATAACCTCAGCACCACGAATGAGAGAAATAAATGTGGTAATTACGGAAATCTAGTTGTGCGCATGCGTAGCCTGTAAAAATGAAAATACGTATAGAAATACGAAATTCGAAATGTTTTCTTTGTGGTTTGACATCAACAACAATTTATAAATAGAGGAAATACGTAAAAGTCAATTAATATTAGTGACAATAGAAGGATTATGTTGTAATTATAAGGGAAGATAATTTATCGATCAGTTGTATGTATCCCTCAGAAAACTCTCTGAGGGATACATACAACTTCTCTACTCATCTCTCACTATTCATTTTAAGAAACAGTTCTGCTATTGTAGAGGACTCGGCCTAATAGTTGCTTCATAGATAATTTCACCCGATAAGATGAAAGAAAAGAAACATAGGTAGTTAATTACCTTCGTATTCTCATAATGTAAGTTTATTGTGGCTAAACCAGGGTACCCTCTGCTCTAAATTAATTACTCATATGTGATTAACTTAGTTAACTATTACGTGCTAATTAAGAGATTCTGAATACATTTCTGATAATCATGCGTTAGTCAAACCATTACTACGGAGCTAATCATTCGTCAAAACTACTATGCATAAGGCCCTATAATACTACACTAAATTCAACACTTTTAGTTCAAAATCACGATCTTTAATAAATAATCTCTGAGAATTTCGATTGTCTTCTGTTTGTTATACTGTTGTTGACAGCGTTGTAAACTGATAAGTGTGTATTTAGTATGTTGAAATGGAAAGTAATGAATCTTATATTCTGATTAAGCACTAGTATTTACAAGGGAAAATACTACTATTAAGGAACCAAAAGAAAAACTTGAAACGTATTATGAAGACTTTTGCTCCTCCTCATGGAACAGTACAAAAGTGAGTCACAGGATTTGATCGTGGTTGTGCAAGCACGAACAATGCTGAGCGATCGAGGCATCTAAACGAAGTCACATCTGAGGAAATGGTGGATAATTCATGAAACTGTTGACATATTGTCGAGTGAAGGATGCGAGGCAGCTAAAATGGTAAACATCGCAATCGAACGTGTTTTTAGTATTCTACATGAATATTTAGGTATGAGGAAGCTGTCGGCAGGATAGATGTCATGACGACTCACTGTTAATCAAAAGCAGATTCGTATGAGCATTTCGAGACAATGTTCCGACACGAAGCGAAACTCAAATCAGTTTTGAGGCGTTATGTCACTGTTGATGAAACATACTAGATACAACCAGAAAGCAAATAATAGACAAAGCAATGGAATCCAAGCGGAGAACGTGGTTCAGGAAAGGCAATAACTGTTCCATAGGCTGGTTTTAAGCCATTGCAATGATTTTTTGGAATTCCCATGGCCTCATTTTCGTCAATACTACGCCTCCTTATTAATCTTTTCACAAAGAATTGATGAAAAACCAAATCCCATATAGCGAAGAAGAAAATCTCCTTTATTAGGACAATACTCTGCCCTCTCCTCTGCAACTGCCATTCCCAAAGCTGTCAATTACACTACGAACTACTACTACTACCTCATCCATCATATTATTCAGATTTAGCCTCTTTGACTTTTTTCTGTTCAGAGATTTTAGGACCTATTTCGGTAAAAAAAATATTTGCGCGTGATGAGATCACGCTTGACACAAATACATATTTTGTAGGATTCACCACACATTTCTTGGAAGGCATAAAAATGTTGGACAAAGTGTCTCGAGCTAAAAGGAGACTGTCTAAAAATAAATTGATTTTCAGTACGAAATGCTTTTTTTTTCTTCCTCTCATTTCAAAGTCATGGACTTACCAAACTTTCTCGTAAATCTTTCGGGAAAACACGGTTCAACTAGGAGTTATTGATATGTGCAACAGTATATCTGAGGAACCATTATGTTGGAAGTAAGTATTAGATAGCTGTTGTCTTAGCGGTTGTTTTACGAAGACCAAAAATGTTAACATCAGTATTCACATGGTTTCTTCAAAGGATTTCTGATCTATTGATTCTTTGAGCATTCTGAACATCAAATCTTTGTATTTAAGAATTAACATATTCTGGAAGTTACAAACCAAGCTCCAGAACCACTGTCCTTCTCCACCGCGTAGAGAAATTGAAATACAACACACATGCAGTTAAGTAAAATCGACGTGAGTTTATTGATATCATTTCCCGTCATATGAAGAAACCTCCCCATATTTTGTACGATATGTCAATGGACTAACATATTAATTACTGTCACGATTACAAATTGAATGGGTGAAAACTCTAACAGTACGACTTCAT
Organism: Thermobia domestica; assembly: GCF_964235325.1. Lineage (NCBI taxonomy): Eukaryota > Metazoa > Arthropoda > Insecta > Zygentoma > Lepismatidae > Thermobia > Thermobia domestica. Next base: position 293,580,978 of record NC_137457.1, on the reverse strand, counting down.
TAATGTTGTTTCCGAGAATAATGAGTTTCAAGTTGGCTAATCCCATAAGTTTCTTACGAGAAGTGTGATTAGAAATAATTCTATATGTGGTATAACCTTATTCTGCTTAGATAACTTTACCACGAACTTTGTGGTGTGTAGTTGCCATTCATCAACTTATCTCAATTTTAAACTTATTACCAATATGGTTTTTAGCCACTGAATTTACAATCAGAAAGTAGAATGCCCATTGAAACATGCTTTACAACAAAATAATGTCATTATTTTAAGGAAGGGTTTCCTGTTTCATTGATTAAGAAACACAAATTTAAGTTTTTGAGTGCAATAATATTAATCTCGAAATGGATTTGTTCCTTTCTGCACCATAACATAAACTCAGTAAGTATAAACGCTCACAATACGAATCTATATAATTGTCAACTTTTAATATATTCCTCGAACAAGGATTTTAATATATATATATAATATTTTAATATTCTACAAAAGCCTTTTGTAAGGAAATACGATAAAAATGTAACACTTTGACATACTACAAAAATATTTTGTAAGGAAATACGATACAAATGTAACATTTTGACATCCTATAAAAATATTTTGTGAGAAAATACAATATAAAATTTTATTTGGTATAGTTACCAGCAAAAGAAAACATTATTACTATTCAACATTATATTCCTTTCTCGAACAAAACAATTATTTGTTTTGAAAAAATAAACTTTTGTGTGTCCTGTAGCAATGTACAGAACTATAGACGAGCTACTGTCCTAATCTTCTGTGTAGAACAAAAATTTGTGTTCAAATAATTTATCTGTGTAAACAAATAATCTGATAAATTATTCGAATACGATTATCCTTGCACTGAATAACGGTTACAATCGCTATTTCAATTCACAAGAGCGATTTAAGATGAAATTAACAATTAATCTCAGATTCACTCTTCAGAACGACAATTAGTTCTGAAATGGTTGGTTTGGTTAGAAATTGAAAATGGTCACTATGTTCTCAGCTGCAGACTGGGAATGATTTCGATACTCCTCAACCTTTTCATTAGTTGAAAGAAATGTATTTGAATCATTTTATATTAGGACCAAGAGTGTAACATTAGATTTGGATAGAGGTGGCTTGGACAAACAATGGGATAACAATAATTTTATTGAAAAGTGCGAAAATTACGGTCTTCATAACTTTCACGAAATGTAATTACGATTTCGAAAGTAAAAATAATTAAATTACTTCATTTCACGTAGCTGTAAGAGCTGGCAATAATAACTTCTGAAATTTTTCAATGCGACTCTATTATTCGATCATATTTTCGAACACATGCACTTACGAGGAGCGTCCAATAAGTTATCTACCTAAACAGGAAGAGAGGGGTGGAGCATAATTGACGCCTGACACGCACGCCAAGGCCACGATGGGGAACCTCGCTGCGCAATTTGAGATCAGTCGAAGCAACGCACTGGTCGTGACCAGAATGTTTGTTACGTAAGAAGACTTGTTGCACTACTTTGAGGAGGACAGGACAAATTCATGGCTCAACTGGTGACAGGGGACGAAACCTGGATCCACCATTAGGATCCTGAGAGCAAGCAGGAGTCCATGCAGTGGAAACATCACGATTCCTTGCCCCCGATGAAGTTCCGTACACAACCTTCTACAGGAAAGATCATGGAGAAAGACTATTTTTTTTCTTGGATTTCTTCGCTGTCCACAAAGTGGCGACGGTGCGTAGACCTCCATCGAAAAACGGTGATAACCAAGTGAGCCTATCTGCATTCCTTCGTGTCTAGGTAGATAACTTATTGGATGACCCTCGTATTTACAGCAGATATTGATCTAGAAGTGGATCCTGTAACTTAGGAACGAGCAAATCATATTGAGCAGTTTTCCGGAAAAAACACAAAATTAACTTCTACTAGATCTTGTCTCTGTTTTCTCTGAAGTTATTAACAAAGTGAGTATGCCGATGGGTGCGGATGTTATCATTTTGCTGGAGATGTACGGATAAAACTATATCATACGAAGTTATCAGTCAGGAGGCCCATATTATACAACTTTGTGTATGTTTATGTATGACATTACAAAATCTCTCTCTTTCTTAAAAAAAATATTTAAAAAAAAATTAACAACGAGCAACTTTTTATAACTAACATGTTTAATTCATAATGAACAATATTATCTCAATCCCTTGTTGATCAATATACTGATTTCGGTATAAAGGAAATACACCTAAAATCGTTGAGATGTAGTCTCAACATAATTTTCATAATAAATACTTTTAAGAAAACAGAATGTGGTCGAAAAACGCCTTTTTTTCCCATAGATACATGGTTCAGGAAGTCTGTATCCTATTCCAGGATCTCAGAGACGACTAAAAATGTGGAAGAACCGTAAGTCTAACTACACGGGCCAAAAAATTTTCATTCCCACTTCATTTCACAGAAGTGGTGTGGAGAGTGAAGCAGGGACGAATCCCCCCAGAAGAGGAAACTTTCTTATATTATATAAATAAAACCCATCCCAGAGTTTGGAGCTCTTAAAAGTAGCTCCAAGTAGCAGTATTACAACCCACCGCCCCCTTCCCCCCAAGAAGTCCGTCTGGATCCGCCCCTGGAGTCAAAATTTTTACATAGAATGAAGCTTGGGTAATATATCATTTGATAGAAACATTTTGCTGTAACTACAAGGTAAATATGTTCTTTCTATCCACAATATTTCTTTCATCAGGACTTTTGAACCACCACCTCACCCGATCTCTTTCGTATTTAAAATTTTTGTTCATTCCTCCACCCCACTCTACGAAGTGGACAATTTTGGGCTCTCAAAGTTTATTTCTTTCAACCCCCACGCATGCGCACAGTATCGATCGCATCGGATTAGGATTTAGGATTTGGATTTCTGGGCTTTCGGCATCTAAGGCCATTTAGTCCTTCACGATTTGAGGGATGACGTCCCTCGGCGAGCACACAATCCGGGGAAAGGGAAGGAATAAAGGATTGGGAAAGGAAGGAAGCGGCCTGGGACCTATAAGTTAGGTACCACCCCGGCATTTGCCTGGTGTGAATGAGGAAAACCCAGGAAAACCTCATTCAGGGTGGCTGGCCTGAAAAAGCTGTTACACTTTTTCGACCGAGTGACCCCACCGGGAATCGTCGATCGCATCGGGTTGTTTGAAGGTCAACACCAACCTATGATCTTTTATTACTTTGTGCGCATCATGACTCCCGAAGTAAACAGTTTTGGGAAGGCTATGTCGTGACACTTGTATGCCAAGTTTTTGGTGTCTAAAGTTCAATAACAGTGCAAAGGAAATGTGAACCACACTATAGGACCAACCACTATCACGAAGATAATTAAGCAACATAAAAACCAAGAGGTTCCTGCTATTAGTTCATCCATCAACGGTGTCGAATGTGATTGTGATGCAATGACTCCAAATGAAGTTAGGTCGAATGGTCCTATAGGAAAACCGCTCTATACAACGGATGATTGCCATACAACTACAAGTATCCAGAACTGTACACCGTACCTTGCGCAACAAATTAAATCTCCGGAAGGTATTTAAGTTTGAGGTCATTATTTAAGTAAGGCCCATGTTCAGAGAGATGGTCCAATTGCAAACGCTTCTTCGACTATGAGTGTCATATATTCAATGACAAGCAGAAGTTCGTAGCTACGCTGGATGAAGCTTGGATCTATCTATCCGATTGTGGTAAAACTCGCGCCCTAATTTACGCTTCGGCCAACCAATACTCCCATCCAGCATTCATTCGTCATTGTAAGGCAACTTTCTCGAAAGGTTTTATGATCGTAGCGGGATATGCTACAATGAATGATTCACTATTCGTCAGGTGCCAAAAATCTGCAAAATCAACTTTGCATACAGAACCAGCAACGCATATTGACACCTATTTAAGCAGAAGACCTACCTCGTCTGTATGGAAATAGTGAGTCCGCTTGTACCAAGACAAGATCTCATCACATAAAAAAATCTACACACAGATTTCTGGAAGGAATGGAACGAAACCACGGTATCAAGGCTCTTCCATTTGAAGACATACCGCTTAAGTCCTAAATGCAGGTTTGGTCTCCTGAAGAGAGCACTTTCCTCACGTCATATCGCCACTTTTCTCTGCCTGTAATGAGGAATGGCGAAAGATTTGCTTTCCTGTGCTACAATGGAAGTTGTGGGACAGGAGGGCCATTGTTAAGGCACACGCGATCACACTACGGCCAAGAGATGGTTGGCACTATGGTTTTTCCTAAGGTACTTTTGAATTCAAATTTGGACACATGTAAATGACTCAACTTTTCGTACTAAGGCACGTTCCTTGGTGTTATTCCAGATTTTCAATTGTTTGTAAAACTACAGAATGGCTACTCTGTACGAATTTTTCGATCGATGATTATTAGACCTCCCCCGAGCTATCAATGTTTATTAGATTTTTCCTCCATCTATATGGAACACCTAAAATTTGTCGGTGTATTTCCTTTACACTCACTACAGTTACTTGTAAAACACTTCATTCAAAAAAATCTTAAGAGGATTTGTGTCACAGATTATCACATCACATGACTATACAAATTCTTAGGCACTCAAGTGACTCACCTATACACTATTTTAATATACCATTACGTAAGGCACTTAATTCATTGTCAGATAATTCATTTGCATATTTCCGACTTTTAGAAATACAAAGTTCCCACTACGTCTTGAGATTGTCATCCTGATCCACTTTATCCTGCGGTGTATCCTATTTAACAAGACAAAAATATTTCAGAAAAATAAAGTTCCATAAAGGGAAACAAATTTTATTTATGCATTTACTTATTTATTACAACACTTTCATATTTATAGGTGAAGCTATGATCCCTGTTAGGAAGAAAATATCACAATACATTTTATTCTCCATATGAAAAAAGCGAGTTTCTTGTGCAGTGTTGCTTGTTTATTTCCGGTGACGTTACACTGGTTCCTCACAGTGAATTAGCGAGAATGATCAACGAATTGCTTAACCTCTTCGTTTATCCAACGTAACTAACTTGAACCTCCCACCCTTTGAGGACATGTCAAGGTGTGTGTTAAGGAATGCCAATCGGATATAAGTTGCAGCACTCCTCTTTTCCAATGTATTTTCTATGGAGCAAAAATATTTATAATAAGTGAGCAGAATTCAAGAGATAGATGTTGAAACTTTGTCCAAAGAGAAACTAAATAATTAGATCAGTTCATTAATATATATATATATATATATATATATATATATATATATATATATATATATATATATATATATATATATATATGTAGAAAGCAACTTAGCAACATGCTTCCAATAATAATTAAGCTCTTCTTAATAATAAACGGAGTATACACGGTGTCCCAAAAATAATGGCGAAAAATGAAACCACAGATTCCTGGCACCAAAACAAGCAAAAAAGTTTCTACGACATGTAGCCCGGAAGTGGACAGGGGAGAGCTAGAGAGGTTCGAATGTGGGGGAAAGGAACTTCACACCTGCCTATCGGGATAATGATAGGAGCTGGAGAGACCATAGTGGCCCTATAGCTTCGTCTTTCAGATCACCGGATTTGAATCCTCTTGATTTTTGTGTTTGGGAACACCTCAAAAACGTTGTTTACAACTCTGCTACTGACACACTTGCCGACTTACAAAACTGCATTGAACATGCTTGTGAACAGTTACGCAACACACCAGGAGGAACTCACTGCAGCTACGATTAGCACTTGCATAGATGTGGGTGTACAGCACATTCATTTTTCGCCATTACTTTTAGGACACTCTGTATATACAGATAAAGACAGATAGATACATATGCATATATATGTAAATGCCCAATATTCCTATGGATCTTAAAATCAAGATGATATAATGAGATGGAAAATGAAATCTCCAATTTCAACGTGCACGTTTGTGTCTTTTATGTTAAAGCAGGCTGATGATAAATGAAAGCTAATAATTATGAAAGAAATTGCGAAGTGGGAATGTGGAAGGAACCAGAAGAACCGCGAGAAAAACCGATGGACATGTTGTCCATCACAAACTCAAATGGCGTGAAATCGAACTAGGAACCCCTTGCACTAGAGGTTGGCTCTCTGAGCTACCGTACGAATAACAAGCACACAATATATATACACAGAAAAATGTTATCACAATCGATTTCCATTGGAACAAAATTACATTCTTATGAACAGCGATGTATTAGAATCCATTTTATGAGTAGACTTCTTTTCCAGACTTGCTTAAAAACTCTATTTTACCTCTTTGAGATTACAAAACTACAAATACGCTGAATGTACTTAAAATCCCATTACCATTATAATCAGCCACAACTGTCAAACTACTGAGAATTACATTTCCACACCTCTAAAGGGTCTAGTCTCATTTACTAAGGTTTTGCCATTTTATCAGACACCATGCTTTTATCCGTATGTTTACATATTTTTCATATAATAACTACATATACTTACCTCCCTAGGTTTTTCCTTTACCCCGATAACACCTTATGTCTAGAAGGTGTTACAAAAATTTGTCACAATATTTTGGGAATAGATTCCTCACATGGACCTGTGGTCGGAAGTGCGTAGTTTCGTAGTTACAGGGTGCTAAAACCATGGGGAAAAAATGAACTTTAAAAAAACATAGCTCCGCTACTATAGGACCGATCGTATTCGGGTCAAGACATCACTGAGGAACTAGTATGTGAACTATCCAAATATCTATCTTTGAGAATCTCCAGTACTTGCACACTCATTTTTAGAGAGGCTGTTTGGGAGTACTTCATCACTCTACAACGACCTCTCTAAAAATTGGTGTGCAAGTCTTAAACATGGATATTTGGATAGTTCACATACCAGTTCCTCAGTGATGTTTTGACCTGATTCAGATAGGTCCCACAGTAGTGGAGCTTGGAACTTTTAAAGTTCATTTTGTCACGTTTTTGGCATTCTATACCTCCGAAACTATCCACTTTGAGCACAGGCTCATATGAACTTTACTTTTACTTTGATGTGAGGAATCTGCTCCCGAAATATTGACAAATTTTTGTAACACCATATATAGGTGTCTATTATTAAATGAAGAAGATCGTCAGTGTTCACAGGTTGTTTTCTTACTTTTTCTTCTTCTTCTTTCATTTATAATATATTTTTCTATCCTGTATTTGCCCTTCACACAAGGATATATCATTTAACTTGTGATGAAGAGAACACAAGGCCCGAAATTCTCTCAGGAATCCACCCATTTTACTACAGTAACTTAAATGTTTATTCTTAGCCGAGTGACTTAAATGAAAAACACTTGAAACATATATAATTTTAATGTCCTGGTGCTGGTTTGAATTAACAGGAGTACCAGGTTCCATCTTTCCCTTACACGACTTCTCTGAAACATGGAGAACTCATTGATGTGAGTTTTAATCATACACTGGAGTACCGGGTCCCATTTTCCACCAGCTGCTCAATGTCTTCTCAAACTCGGGAAACTCATTTATGGGGCTTGAATTCACTGAAGTAATGGTTCTTACATTCTCCTAGAGCGTAATGGTTCTTACATTCTCCTAGAGCATTGGTTCTCAAACTTTCTGATAACACGGACCCCCCCCCTCTGTTCATTCGGAAAGTGTTTTAGGACCCCCCCCCCTTGCAATGCTATCTGAAATTTCACATGGTATTAAAAAAAATAATGCAATAAGTAATTTATTCTAAAGATGCCTGATTGTTTCCTAGTGAACGAAATTTCAATAGAAAACACGGTTACTTTCAAGACTGAAAATCATTTTTTTCAACAATAATAATATCTCTGTGCAATATTATTGTTTCAGAGTTGTTCTTACCTTTGCTGGAAAGGAAGCGGTTAAAAACCAATATGTGTATGTTATTTTATATATATTTTATTTTTTAATTTTTTTCACATATTGATTGAATCAAAACAATGTTACTTCTCTGTTGCTATCTTCCAAAACGATTTTACATTAACAGCACGTAATTTAAGTTAAGAGTTACTCGCAGTGGCGGATCTACGAACATATTTTTGGGGCGGTTTCTCATCTTTTTTTCTTCTTTTTTTTAGAATTCCCAGAATTGGGGGGAGGCTTGATGTTTATAAGCATAGAAATTATTAACATTTACTTTTTTCTTTTTTTAATCTGGAATTGGTGGTAGTGGTGGGAGCTTTTCGCCACTTGAAAATGAAATCCATGAAATTCCAAGGTGTCGTGCTTAATGTACAACTACTTTTGAAAAAGTGCCCTAACAAAGAACGAATTTCTCCCACTTGAAGTAGTCTTATATAACGGTTGACCGGCTTCAAGGCAGAAATTTAGTGAAGTAGGAAAACATTTAAATTTACAAATGTAGGTATACTTTCTTTGTTTTTAGTAACTGAGAAAATAATTATTGCATAAGAGATGTGAGTTCCATTTTATTACAACACATTTCAATTTTACGCGTCGCGAACCCCCTGGCTAGGTTCCACGAACCTCTAGGTGTCCGCGGACCCCACTTTGAGAACTACTGCCCTAGAGATTTCAATTACCAAAATCATGAAGGTTTCATTAAAACCCACTCAGTAGTTTTTAAATTAAATATACATACCTGCAGCACCAGTTGAAAATTTTATCATTAATATCGAATATACTATAGATGAAGTCCCTTATTTCAAAGGACACCGCAAAACAACTTTATTTCGCGACTTTATAACAGTATATTGGCATGAATATCATACTACATGTGATTAGCTGTGACAACTTACCTCTTCATCTGAATTCGTAGTATCAACAACCACTTTCAAAGGTTTAGGTTTAAAATTAAAATGTTCTCTCATATGCGTCTTGAGGCTCAATTCATCTGGAAAAGTCTTCTTACAAAGATCACAGAAAAAATACTTTGTGTGTATCCGCTCTACAATTTCTGGTCTTTTAATCCTGAAATAACATTTAAAAAAAAAAACAACGAAATAAAGAAATTGTGTGGCATATTTTTCTTAACTAAATAATAAAACTAACTGTATAATGCAAATGCCAATGTATTTACGTTGGTTCTAAATTAAGTACTGGCAACATTGAACGGATATTGACGATCACATTTCAAGCCTTCGATAAACTTCTTACGTTGCTTTGTACTGTTTTCCAAACCCGTGGCAGCTGTCTCATGCCGTCGGTGAAGTTGTTTTTATTGATCTCGGCGATGAACCTATCTACAGTGCGTCGTAAGAACAGAATATCTGGAAACCTGGTGCCTTGGATAGGTTCTTTCAGGAGTAGAAGCAGGACAAAATCGTCTAAAGGGTATAGCAGATGTTCCAAAACCTCCCAAACAATTAGGTCACTGTGTACCTGTCATGAGACAAGGAGCACTGCAGTGTCTCCTTCAGGATAAGTCACACACTTTGGTGACTACGCTCAACTTCTGCGGATACCTCCCTGCTGCAACTGAATAAGTAGTTTTGAAAAGGTCATGAGTCAGACAATGGCGATTTTGCTTTAGTCCAACTTTTTATTTATTTATTTTGGATCCCCAATTGCTCACAACAAATTGTTCATTTCGTACAATGACGAAAATTCTACTTTCTTCAAACAGAAGTAGATCATTTCATGTCTATCAGGAGTTTCAAAAATTAAACAATTTCTTTTTCCAGTGTCTCATGACTTCATTTTTCTGACTCATGACCTTTTCAAAACTACTGACTCAATTTTAAGACGACCACTTGCTACAACGTAACAGATGCTGACTCCAACGAGTCCAGTTTGCTGATTTCTTCTGGTCTGAACGAAATGCCTCGACTCACCGTGCAGCCTTCTGATACGCCAGCGCGTCATTATAATTCCTTCCTGCACTCCTTTATAACACTAACAGCAGTTTTTGGCCACGAACCACCTGTCTTTGTATCTAAGAATGCTCTTAAAGTTTTGAAAACATGCTTTAGGGCACCTGGCCCCATCAATTACGAGCAGCTCCACAATTATTCGCTTTCCCGACTTTTTTGTACTGTTCACCAGAACCATTTCGAACTACTACTTTTCAGACTTTCACACGCATGATCATGCTGTATCCTTGCCTCCTGACCGTGTTGCCAGTATTTTACATACAAGCCAAGTATCACAGCGATAAGTTTTCCAGAGAAGCTCTTGCTCTCTTTCTCGGTCGATCAACGGACGAAAATCGACGTAGTCATGACGGAATTCTCATACAGAATAGTCCATAATTAACCTTATATGAAACGTAGTAGTATTAAAATTAATGGCCAACTAAAGTAAGAAACTGTCCTGCCACTCAAGTCTGCTGCTTCTTTAGGTACTCCAGGATCGACGATTAAAGGTGGATGATATTGTAAATGCTCTAGGCACAAGTGAAAGAGTATTTTACATTTTGACCTAAGAATCGTGCATGAAAAACTATTTGGAAGGTGAGTGTTGCGGATGTTGGCATTTGACCAAAATTGGATCAGAAAAAAAAAATGCAAGGATAAGTTAACTTATTTTAACAAAAATCAAAGTGATTTTATGCATGGATACTACTGATAAAACATAGGTACAGTATTACGCTCTAGAAATGAAACAACTCAGAACAATAATGTAATGCTGTGTTGAGTAATTCATGTCTAAGAAATGTTATTTTTATGGAAAGTAAATTCTCGTTAAAATTGGGTAAAGTTCGCATAAAATACAGGTGCACTCTGCCTGCAATGATATACTCGAATTTCTTCTGCTTCGTAGCTAAGCGGTTAGCGTACGCGCCTTTGGTGTGGCAGACCCGGGTTCGTCCCGTCTCATATAGCCTCGCTGCTGAAACGGACGTTTTAAATCAACTCAACTCAAATTTCATCTGCATATTCCTGATTATATTACTGCAGAATTGTCGCCGAGAACAGTTACCACCAGTCATTTAGTTTTGAATGTCATGTTCAAACAGCCGATGTTAACTTATCAAGGTATCTGCTGCACACTTATGTTGACAGGAGTTAAACTTTTCAATGAATTAATATCTACGAGTTTAACGTTCCTCTTCAACACCTCAGCTACATGGAAGGTGGATCTATAGCTTAACGCATATTCCAAACAACAACAACAACAACAACAACAACAACAACAACAACAACAACATCATCATCATCATCATCATCATCATCATCATCATCATCATCATCATCATCATCATCATCATCATCATCATCATCATCATCATCATCATCATCATCATCATCATCATCATCATCATCATCATCATCATCATCATCATCATCATCATCATCATCATCATCATCATCATCATCATCATCATCATCATCATCATCATCATCATCATCATCATCATCATCATCATCATCATCATCATCATCATCATCATCATCATCATCATCATCATCATCATCATCATCATCATCATCATCATCATCATCATCATCATCATCATCATCATCATCATCATCATCATCATCATCATCATCATCATCATCATCATCATCATCATCATATTATTATTATTATTATTATTATTATTATTATTATTATTATTATTATTATTATTATTATTATTATTTGCGAGAAACAGGCTCCCTAATCAAATAACTTCTTCCTAATATTGAAAAATAAAGCATGAAGGCGCAGTACAATGCACTTACTTCACAACACTCTGAGAATCCATTTCTAAGTACCGTGACAATACTTCTTTCCGTACATTGTATGAAACTCGTCTCCCTGTTTGTAAATATCGTTTTTGTCCTCTCCAATATCGTATGCGAAATTCTGGAACACCAAAGACGCGTTCTGCAGACAGATTCCCATGTTCTTCTGCATGATGAATTACTTCCAATTTAAACTGTGCGGTATAACTGAAAAAAAAATTAAAAACGTTTAAAAAATATATAACAGTTGCTGTGTAGAAAGTGGTTATTTTAAAAATAATAATTTGCATTTATTATCTAACTATATTCTCCATTTATTATCCAGCTATACTTCTCCTCACCCGAATTGGCGTATGGAATCAGCTAATAAATTCGCAGTGCGCTGTTATGAAACCTTCAGGGAGGAATCTAATCATTCACAATTGATTTTGTTCGTATTTGTGGACAATTATGAATGATTAGATTCCTTCCTGAAGGTTTAGTAACAACGCACTGCGAGCTTATTGGCTGACGCCATACGCCAATTCTGGTGACGAGAAGTATAACTGGAAACAATGAACCTATTAATATGTTTGTCTTCTTCGCACGTTTGATACAAGATACACATGTCTACGGATTTCAACGAATCCAAAATCAAAGAAACGATAAAAAGATGTAAAATTCACAGAATTATTTGCTGTCCGATTAGACTTTCAAATATTGCAGATGATTATTCATAATATTGGGTTGAGGCATAATTCCGTAGCGTTATGATTTGACCTGGTAACACTGCACTGCTGTTCATTTGTTTACTATTTTTATATTGCCACTGTTTACTTTGGAGTATTGTCTTGTGGAATACGAGTTGTCAGCAAGATTATTACAAACGACTGTTATTTCTTCGCTATTGAAGATGGAGTGCCAGGTCGAGAAAAGAGAACATTTTCCGACATATTCTGCTGTACAAGTTTAACCAAGGTCCAAGCGCAGCAAATGCAGCTAGGAACATCTGTAAAGCGTACGGAACTAATGCCGTCGGTGAAAGCACAGGGAAGGAAATGTTTTTCTCGTTTTAACCTTTAAACTACGGAGGTAAATTCTTTAACCTTTAAACTACGGAGGTAATTTACATTTAACCTTTAAACTATATTTAAAGCGTTTTCGTAAGGGTTTACAAAGAAGTCCATTTCTTCACTCCTATTTATCGAAGACACATGAAACAAAAAGTGTTATAAACGTTATTGTAGTACCATTTCGAAATCGAAATATCCGTAGTTAAGACAAGCAACAGGGTATTTCGAAAACGAAATATCCCGTAGTAGGTTAAAGCGTATCAGTTTGATTTGCATGATGGAAAACGCATAGAAAAAACATCCGATTTTGATGAGGAACGTTTAAACAGTTTGATCCGCGAAAATCCACGCCAGACAACCACAGAATTGGCTAGTGTGATGGAATGTGACCAAGCAACCATCGTTCCATTTTCTTGCTGTGCTTCAAGGACACAACTTCGAAGATGAAACTGCTCTCCAAACTTGGATTGAAGACTTTTTAAACTCAAAACCAACAGACTTCTACAGACGAGGGAACCAAAAACTACCCCAACGTTGGGAGGAAGTTATTAGCAATGACGGAGATTACATTGTTGAATAACCGCTTCTTTGACTTGATCAAGTTTGTAAATGACTTTTACTGAATTTCATAAATAAAACATAAACAAACAAACTTAACAAACCTATATTTAAAACGCTACGGAATTACGCATCAACCTATTACATGTCTTCACGTAACATGGAAGTGAATGTTACAGATATAAAAAATATTGGGTTTTAAGTTTCCTATTACACGCCACGCGTTCCTTTAAATACCCACACTAAACTTAAAACTAGGCGATGAAGTCACTAAAGTATATGGGAGGCTACATGCTTAAAGGATCGACTTTCAGCTTATATTTAGATTCTAGACTTTCTGTAAGAGTACTACTGACTTCATTACACCTGGTATATCTATCACACTTGTGTACAACGTAGGCTGGCTATCAGCACCTTTGGTTAAATTTTGCCAGAGTGAGTGTCCTAACATACACAGTCTGACCCATAAATTTTAGAACTCAAAAATCTTTCTTTCAGTTTAACGTCCCACGAATGCTGCCAAGCTAGAGAACCTTCCGTAAACTAGATCCAGAATTCAATCCCCTATTCAATCAATCATTCCAATAAATAAATAAATAAATAAATAAATAAAATAAAGAAGAAAAATGAAACTTACTCTTTTGTACTCCTATGAGATTTCATATGGGTTTGGAGGGCTTCTTCACATCGGAACTTAACACCACACATATCACATCCTAACCGAAGAAATTTGTTCGCATGAAATTGTTTTGAGTGTTGCACCATGAGTTCCTTATCTGGAAATCGTTTACTACATTCTGGACAGCTGAAATAATAATGATAATATCAATATAAAGAAACCAAAATTAATTTAAATCCTACGAGTACATTGTTATACATAAACGTATCCACTTTCCTGAAGAAAAAAAAGACGAACTACGTAGTCTTTTTCGTCGTGCTTATTTGAAATGCGAGGAGGAAATGGATTTTTCTTAAAAGAGATTGCTTCCTTTTACGGTAATTAGATGTTTAAATATCTAATATACAATCTATCTAAGGTGCTGCGTATTGCAGTGTGACAAATTACGCAAGTTTATATTTTATCTTCCCCTTAATATTTAATGTTTATTTCTGATGTGTGCAAAAAATTGTTCCTTATATCAATACCAAGTAGCTACTTAATTTTACGTTTAAAATTTTCAAATTCCAGTTTTATATATATATATAAAAGAAAAGTGAAGATTTGGAATAATTTTACAGCATTTATTTTCTAAATGTTGCGAGTAGCTACATGATATTTATGGCAAAGCAACTGGAATTCAGCCTATCAAAATTGTTAAAACATTTAGTATTATTTTTTATTTGCTTGCTATGATAAATATATATCGTGTCCCAGATAATAGCATTAATATTTATTGCTGTACTTTTAATGATGTTTGCTATACATGTCCCCAATAATTTTGTGCGCTGCAACGAGTTCATAGATCTGGATCTTCTCAATATTTTTGTCTATCCATTTTATTTCATCTTTTTGTGTCAAAATTACTAAAGAACGCGCCAAACTGACTACCCTTTGATTCTCTGATCACGTTCAAATATTTGACTTAAATCATATCATGGGGGGGACGAGGTGGCTCAGTGGTAGAGCGTTCACCTCCGGTGCTTGGGGTCCCTGGTTCGATCCCAGCTCGTGCTGTGTGGTGTGGACTTTGTGGTGGATCCCAGCTCGTGGGTTTTCTCGGGGTTATCCCGTTTCCTCCCACTTTCTTCATTTCACTCATTTATCATCACCACCGTCTCCTTTAGCCTAACCGGCATAACCGTGGGACGTAAAATTCAAAGATTTCAGTTTTTCATTTTTTTAAATCATGTCATTTTTTTAAAAAAAAAATGAATTAACTATAGTGCTGCCAAAATGTCTTGAGCCGTGAGAAAAATGCAAACTAAAGCTCACACCCTCGACATACCTACGCGCTGAGCCAATAAGAGTTCAGCTGTTGCTTAGCGAGAGAAAGGGAGTGTAACTCCTTCAGCCAATAGCAGTACTCGGAAGACTAAGTGTCAAGTCAATGTGGTATATCTATAGCACCACAGGAAATAGCCAAACCGGCAGTATTTCATGCAGTACTAGGCTTTCTACGTATTTGTCAGCTGACTTGTAGATTTGATTACGTGTCTAGTGAAAAGGTTATTGTGTTCACAAGTTCTTTTAAAACTTCTGAGAAACACAAATTACAAAAACTTGTCAAACTCAAACTCGCAGCTTATAGTTTGTAAAGTAGTAGACTAGTAGTTTTGCGAAATACGCCTTTTTCACTTTATCTATTATACGTTTACTTAAAAAAAAAAAAAAAAACTTTGATACTCCTGAATTGACCGTAATTGCCATTTTGAGTCCCTTCTGTGCCCCACTACCCTACGTTGCCTTGTTATATGTAGTTCTCTTTATATTCAGAAATAATCTCATATTCATTGATTTATTGCACCACTTAACCGTCATACAACAAAACTGGACATGTCAGTTTGAAATATATTGCAATGTTCTACACGTGTTAGCTGTAAACAACTTCAGACGAGAACCACGAAGAAGACGCTGTCGACCATCGCCGAAGATCAACGATGTCAGCCGACATTTTAGGATAAAAGAAGATACAGCACCGCAGAAAGTGTAACCAGTTCGGTTCGTGGTCTCTGTGTGTTTTATTTGTAACCACCCGGGGATCGTGTCGCTGTTCGTGGTTCTGTCCTCCGTGGTCCTGCCAATAAGTATTCTCCTGAGACGTGATCTTACCTGGATAGGACGATGAAGGACCTCTCCAAGAAGGGATCACAAATTGTTTCCAAATCGCTCGTCGGTCTCAATGATGAGATGAGCATTAGGCGCCGAGAGGTACGGATATCTCGTCTCGAAAACCTCACGAACGATCAGACGGTCATCCAGACCATAACGCACACAAACATCATTCACACAAACAACGAAAACACACTGGATTAAATAACACTATACTTATTTATTAGAATACTATTATATAAAAAAATAAAATAACGAAGAGAAATGAACACAACATTTAACACAGGATATGCATAATAATCTTCATTACTAAAATCACATTTTGCCTTTTTAATGCACTGTAGCCTTTTTTATTATATGTATATATATATATATATATATATATATATATATATATACACGAGATTATGACTGAGATTACACTATAAATACTTTTCTCACACCATTGACGCACTTGGGGGATTAGCACTGAGGGAAAAGTTGCCAGGATAATCCCACGCAGAAATCCAGTTGCTGCGTCAAACAATCCTGAAGCGTTAAGATGAGTTAGGATAAATTAAAAAAAAAAGTATCCAAAGTAGAATGCTAATGTTGGAGGGCACGTTTATAACTGACAGGTACGCACAAGGTATGTGAACCTGGGACTTCACTAGTTTGGGCTAGCCGTAATAAAACGTCCTTCGCCGGCTAATAGCTTGTGCCCTTAACACAAAGTCAGACTTAATTCCCGACGCAACGTGCGTGGTGGCTGCACACAATTCCGGAGTCAAACTCGCTGAGTACAAAAGTTCTAAATACGAGCTGCAGTGGTTGACTGAAGAGTGTTGGCAGTTCATTCCAAAAACCACTCAGTTAAAGCACCTGTATGCACATGCAAACAGAATACGGAAAATAATTTATGTTAATTTTAGTCAACTGGCCACGATGCACGAGACATTGCGATAACTCGGGCGTGAGAAAGTACAGATAAGGAACTACAAAAGCTATGAACTTGGCGTCTCTCTGGTGTATGAAGATCTGGTAGCTAGTATTTCCATAAATGATTAAAGAAAGCACTTAATTCAGTTCCAAATAACTGCAGAATATATACTGTACATATAATAAGTCAGGGAGAAACACTGAGAAGGTTCGTCGCTCAGTGAAATGTTCTCACCAAAAAGCAATGTTTTAAATATATATATGAATAAACAATGAGAGACTTCTTTGTCCAGTTGTGTGGGAAAGAAGCAATTCCCACCGAAGAAAGAACTGATTTGCATCGCAGAATAAAGTATAAATCGGAAATAATAATCACTGTCTTTACGAAATATACAGAGCGTCCACAAAAAATACTTCTATAACCTGGTAGCGGTTATAAAAGCATCAATCTTCACCGATTGATCACTGCCACTACTTTCTAAGACGCTTGGTCTCTGATAGCTTCCCCTCGCTTGGACGTCTGGTCCTCGCAATAACCTCAGCATTCATTCTTTAGGACGCTCGATCTTCGAGAGATCCTTCGCTTGAACGCCTCGTCCTTCCATTAACCTTACCAGTCTGGTCTTTGAGTTTTATCGTCCTCTTTAGACGCTCGATCTCTGAGAGGTACCTTACGTCTACTCCTTTGCCAAAAAACTTTGGACCCTATCACCCTAGGACGCTCGGTATCTGGCTCCCTACAAATCTCATCAAACATCTAAAGAAGATTTATTATTTGACACTGTAATTGTTGTTATTATACATAAGAGGAATTTTATAATAAAAGGTGATTGGAAAGTCGAAATTTTCGTGTACTATTTTTATGCTCTACCCTAAAAGAGAACTTCACAATATACATAAACATATATACAACTATTACATTTAGAATACTCTACATTCACTAATACCTTATAATACATTTTACTTTTACGTATACGAATTATTTTGAACATATTCTTCAACAGAGTAAAAGCACTGTTCTATGAAATACCTTCTAAACTTGATTCTGAAGTTTTTATTTTTATTTTATTTTATTTATTTATTTACTTTACAGAAACTTGATTCTACCCCGACTGAATGTAATTAATTACCCTCACTGATCAGTTCATACGTGAGTTTTATTTTCTTCTTTGTTTTATTTTGCTTGACATTAGTAACGGACTGATAATATCATACTTTATGAATAATTACAAACCTTGCCACCGCTACCACTACCGGCTCCCTGACGATGATAGACCAACATCGCACTCCATCGAGTCACGTTTAATTTGATAATGATTTGCACGACACAGTACTTTGGAAACGCATCAGAAATAAGCACCAAGAGCCTCTTCATGCCTAAATGGTTAAAGTTCTCACTTTTAATCTATGAGGTACAGATATGATTTCCAGTGTTAGAATATATGCATTGGATGCTACACTAAATCGAAAGTAAACGTCTCGTATAACCTCGAAGCTGAAAAGGGACAAATTACAAACAAGTAAAAGCAATTAAGTAACATGTAATGGCATGTCAGAGCACTTTACGGACGAACGTTTTTCCCAACAGACAGTTTATTTCTTCGCAGAAAAGACCCATTTAAATAATTTTTATTTTAAAGACATTTTTGAAAACTACAAAGCTTGCTATAAGAATGAAAAGAAAAGGGAAGGCTATGCCCGTTCTCATGCTTAGTGGACATTAATTCTACGAGGGACATAGCGCATCGCTCGTCCGGAATGTGTTAGATAATACACTATTCTAAGGAAAGATGGGTGGTCAGGTTGTTTTCAAAAAAGACTAAACGTTATTGTATATTTTGTGAAACATCTAAGGGTAAGGTTATACCGAAATACTCCTATTTCATCATTCTCTTTTCAATTTTCCTATCTTGAATCACCCTTCATCCTTCATAGAACAGCGTGTTTATGTCGAGTTTAGCGACCAATTTTTCTCACTGAGAGACAAATCAGGGTTGGCTTCAAAGCGGTTCGGTGCCATCAGCATATCTGCAGTAGAGAGAACACCTGCAACCCTAGTTTACATGTCACTGAGCAAGCATAACTGCTGTTCATCTGTGTGTGTGTGTGTGTGTGTGTATAAGAGAGAGTAGCCAATCAGCGTGCTGTCCACTTTATCATACGATATTAACAAGTTTCATTTAAAACAACGTGTTTGTTTTGCTTTTTCCGCCCCATTGAAGAAGGAAAAGGAAAGGGTGAAATGGGAAAATTTTGGTATAATTGTACCCTAAGGTGGGCAAGATACATGAGAAATCTGACAGACAGGTAAATTCTAGCTGGGTAGCCTTTTGGATTTTTTTTTTTTTTTTTTTTTTTTTAGGTAGACCAGGAAGAACATGCAAGAATAAATAGACAGATGCTTTAGGCAGGTGGGTAATAACCATAATAATCGGACTACCTTGGAACAGATGAACTTCAGTTTTTACGGTGATTAAGCTTCCAAGTTTGTTACGGTATTTAGTTAGTTGGAAAGTAACAGCTATGTAATAGAACATAAGGTCAATATTTTTCTTATGAGTTTTACGTTTCATTAAGGTTATATTTGGCCTTATTTTTAAGCGTCTTAGATGGAAGATTTTATCACAAGATTCTTTGATTCTTTATTAATTCAACGGTTAGAAATTTGAATTATTAGGGAAAGACGAGTTCTGCTTTCATAACTATATGAATATAAAACATATTTCGTCTCTTCGAGAAACTTGAGTATGCAATTCCCACTCACTATACAAGGAGTAACTGATCAAAGTGATAATTAACCAGACTTACCTGAATTTCATCTGATGTTCACACCAATGCGTGACGTAAGAGTCCATCGCCAAATACATTCCACACACTTCACAAGGGTATGTTACTGGTGATACGTTATGCACCTTGGAAACATGATTTTCATAGTTTTTTGCAGGTCCTTCAATCACTAAATCACAAATTTGGCATGTTAATCGTTGTACGTACGGGCAGAAGAACAGGTACCTATGCATTTTATAATAGTCACTACTTTCTGGACGCATATTTTTCTGAATAATTTTCTTAATATTTTCCCAGTCACCGACCGAGAAGTGCCGCACTGCACGACCGTTGTCTGTTGGCAAATACAAAGGAAGCATTACTGGTAATTTTGCAACAAAAGAAAATACACGAATACATTACAAAGGTAATAGACCTTTGATTCCTACTTATTCTTAAATTAGCAATATAATGATCTTCATTTTTTCATTCGAACCTTTTACACTATAGTTTCCCGGGACGTCCCTCTTCAGCGTCTAAGGTAAGTGCTACTTTACATACTTCAACAGTTTTTCTCATTCTTATTACTCTATTATATAAATAAATATGTGTATACAGAAACAAATTTAGTTACTCTGATTGAACAGAATATTCTAGTTTATACGAAAGGGTGCTGAAAATTTTCAGTTTTCTACAGAAATATACAATATTTTTAAAGATAACCTGACTGACAATGTTTCAAACCTTATGAACTTATACAGCGAAATCTTTGAATGATGAAAATCGGTGGAACGTGATTACTTATCCATAAATGAAATTTGTCCACCCCACAGAGGTTACAAATATAGATTACTCATAGCTTATGAGCACTTGTATGCAGTATACAGTAAACGCAATCACTATAAATGTAAATAAACGCTATATCGAAATACTGTACTCAGTGTTCGAATTACTGGGAAGACGATGGGGAAATCTGCCTATGTAAAGAAACACAAGTATCGCTAGGGAACGTGTTTATAAGGGCGTATAACGCAAAATATACTGGTGGTACTTTTATTTGAGTTTTGCGTCCCCTGATTACGCCGTGTAGGCTAAAGGAAATGGCGATGAAAGAATAGAATGAAGGAAGTAGCATGAAATGGAAGAGTCATGAGACAGCGCACGCACACGATGTTTGCCTTAACAAGACCTATATCCAAGTATGTGTGCCTGACCAAAGTTTGCAGCTTTTAAAATAAATATGACTAAAGAAGTAACTACGAAGTGGTCAAAAAGTTTCGAAAATAGTTCTGTAACATGCCAAGAGATGCATGCACAGGTACAGGGAGCATTGACCTTCATAAGTCAGTGTGCCACCAGATATTGTCCTGTATACATCGGGAGATGTGCAGCTGGTGTTATTCTGACCATATGCGTTATCACGTCACGTCTACGATTTCACCATGGATAGCAAGTTAGAAAGACAAGCGGACGTGAAACTAGGCAAGTCCACCACAGAGCCACTTCACAAGATTCAAGGGCACGGTGCTACTGCAATGAATCGTTCGAGATGATTTGAGTGGCATACGTGTTTCAAGAGTGGAAGAACATCACTGGAAGACCACCGGAAATCAGGACAACCTTCAACGAGTACAACACCCGAAAATGTCAAAACCATTCCCCGTCGGTGCTCCCTGTGCTTGTGCGTGCAGTTTTCTGCTGCCATTTGTTGACGTATTACAGAACTAGTCTCGAAATTATTTGATACCACCTCATATATATTAATAATATTGTTACAGTTTGAGCAATTTATCAGGTATCCTCACAATCAAAAGTGCGTTCACATCTTGTTGCAGAGTATGTGATTACGACTTACGTCTCGGCAGATAAGATTGCATAAAAATCTGTGATATAGTTTTTATTTTGGCTAGATAATTAAGGAGCAAGTCTGCGGAGCCTCTGATTCGCAGCATCGGTGCAATATTGTGTCTGAAGAGATTCGGATTCTCAGTTTCTCGATTTCTTGTCTGATACGTTAAGGTAAGCACCACAATATGTATCGGTAACTGGTTAGATATATTTTTTTTTAATTTTTAAAAATCGATTATGCATGAGTAGTAAGGGCCTGACTATAGGAAACTTTTTGGCCCCTGGGTCCCTGCCTCAGGACCCATGGTCCCTGGCCGGGGTCAATGACCTAGGGGTACATAGGACCACCCCCTCTAAATTTTGGCAGGGGTACCTTGGCCCACCCCCTAAATTTTGGCAGGGGTACATAGGACCACCCCCCTTAAATTTTGGAAATTGCCAAATCTAAAAATTTGGTGTGGTAGCCTAGGACCATAGTATGTACCTCTATCAGTATTGGGTGTCTATGTCGTTCCCTTTCATGGGTAAAAAATAGCCAAAAATTTAAATTTCGGGTTTTTTTGACCTAATTTATCCCCTTTGATGAGGTATTATTACCCTATATAGTTATATGGGCGTATACAGGGGTCCATTACCTTTCATAACATATGGGTATATTAATGCACCCCTTGAAAAATTTGGGAGGGGTACCTAGGCCCACCCCTTAAATTTTTGGAAATTGCCCAATTTAAACATTGGGTATTATAGTACAGGACCCTAATATGTATCATGATAAATTTGGGCGGTCCACCTCGTTCCCTTCTAGGGGTACAAAATTGCCAAAATATAAACGTAAGCAATACGTTATACCACGTGTTTGGTTTTTGGTCGATTTTATCCCCTTTGATGAGGTGTTATTACCTTATATGGTTATATGGTCATGTATAGGGGTCCATTACCTTTCATAAGATATCGGTATATTTGTAGACTCCTTTAAAAATTTGGGAGGGGTACTTTGGCCCACCCCTTAAATTTTGGAAATTGCCCAATTTAAACATTTGGTATTATAGTACCGGACCCTAACATGTATTATGATAAATTTGGGTGGTCCACCTCGTTCCCTTTTAGGGGTACAAAATTGTCAAAATATAAACGTAAGCAATACGTTGTACCACGTGTTTGGTCTTTTGGCCCAATTTATCCTCTTGGATGAGGTTCTATTACCTTATATGGTTATATGGTTATGTATAGGGGTCTATTCCCTATCATAAGACATAGGTACATTTGTGCAATCCTTTAAAAATTTGGGAGGGGTACTTTGGCCCACCCCTTAAATTTTAGAAATTGCTCATTTTATATATTTGGTATTATAGTACTGGACCCTAACATGTATTATTATGATAAATTTGAGTGGTTCACCTCGTTCCCTTTTAGGGGTACGAAATTGCCAAATTTTACTACAACCACGTGTTTGGTATTTTGGTTCACCCCTTGGATGAGGTCCTATTACCTTATATGATTATATGGTTATGTATATTGGTCCATTCCCTATTATAAGACATGGGTATATTGATGCACCCCGGGAGGGGTACCTTGGCCCACCTCTTTATTTTGGAAATTGCCCAATTTAAACATTTGGTATAATAGTATAAGACCCTAATATATATTACTATAAATTTGGGTGGTCCATCTCGTTCCCTTTCATGGGTACGAAATTGCCAAATTTTAGTACAACCACGTGTTTCGTTTTGACCTAATTTATTCACTTGGATGAGGTCCTATTACCTAATATGATTATATGGTCATGTATAGGGGTCCATTTTCTATCATAAGACATAGGTACATTGATGCACCCCGGGATGGGTACCATAGCCAATCCCTTAAATTTTGGAAATTTTTCAATTTAAGCATTCGCTATCATAGTACATGACCTCAATATGTATCATGATAAATTTGGGTGGTCCACCTTGTTCCCTTTCATGAGTAAAAAAAAAATGCCAAAATATAAACATAAGCAATATGTTGTATCACGTGTTTGGTTTTTGGCCCAATTTATCCCGTTTGATGCGGTCTTATACCGTATATGGTCATATGGTCATGTATATAGGTTCATTTCCTTTCATAAGACATGAGTACATTGATGCACCCTTTAAAAAATTTGGGAGGGTATCTTGACTCATCCACTCAGTTTTAGAAATTGTTTAATATAAGCATTTGGTATCTTCGTACAGGTCTTCAATATGTACCACTATAAATTTGGATGGTCCACATCGTTCCCTTTCATGGGTAAAGAACTACCAAAAATTAAATTTCGGAGGTTATTGACCCTTTGATAAGTATTTAGCACGTTATATGGTTTATTACCCTTATATGTTTATGTGCCCTTTTAAATTTGGGAATTATCAAATAACAACATTCTAGGACCCATTGGTGTTCCTCTTATGGCCAAATATTCAAAATTTAAAGGTTATTGACCGGCTTTATTATTAAATGCGTACAGGATTTATTACTTTTTCATAAGACATAGGTGTATTTGTGTACCAATCTTAAATTTTGGAAGGGATACATTTCTTATTGTCATATCAATAATTGGTAATTGTTCTTTGGGTAAATCATTGTCAAATATGAGTATGATCACGTGATCAGTTATTGACCTATGATGGGATTAGGAGTCCAGGACATTGGTACATTGAAACTTTGTAGGATAATTTGAGAATGCGTCATTGGTATTGATTATTACAGCCAAATATAAACGTAAGCAATACGATGTACCACGTGATTGACCTTGATGAGGTAGTGTACAGGGATACATAGCTAACCTTATTGAATCTTATGACTCATAGTCTTAAGGGAATACATGCTACAACACTGGCAAAGTTATTGTTGATGCAATTTCATTGGTTGATCACTATCTTTCCTGCAATCTGATTGGTTGATCACTATCTTTCGTGCAATCTGATTGGTTGATGAATTTCAAATCTTTGCTGTATTCAGTTTTAAGTTTTGTTTAACATTTAAAAATCTTGGTTTCATTCAACATTTTGCACTCACTGATAAATATGATCAAAACCGTTTATTTGTTAACCGAATAATTAAAAAACCGGATAAAGTTTGACGGTTAACCGTGAAACGTAAAATTTTTAGTTTGAAATTTTTTTGTTTGAAACTTTTTGTTTGAATTTTTTTTGTTTAAAATTTTTTGTTTGAAATTTTTTTCGTTTGAAATTTTTTCGTTTCAAAATTTTTTTTGTTTAAAAATTTTTCGTTTGAAATTTTTTAAATTTTTTTCGTTTCAAAATTTTGTTTAAAATTTTTGTTTGAATTTTTCGTTTCCAAATTTTTTCGTTTGAAATTTTTTGTTTGAAAATTTTTGTTCGAAAATTTTGTTTAAAATTTTTTGTTTGAAATTTTTCGTTTCCAAATTTTTTGTTTGAAATTTTTTGTTTCAAAATTTTGTTGAAATTTTTTCGTTTCCAAATTTTTTGTTTCAAAATTTTGTTTGAAAATTTTTTGCTTCAAAATTTTGTTTGAATTTTTTTCGTTTGAAATTTTTTTGTTTGAATTTTTTTCGTTTCAAAATTTTGTTTCAAAGATTTTTGTTTCAAAGTTTGGTTTGACATTTTTAAAAGTTTGTGCACTCATTAGTAAAGAACCGGAACTGTTTAGAACTAAAACCTCTGGCAACATTATGGTGCAATAGTACACGTCAGAACCTGGGGTTGTACTTGAAATGAAAAAACACAATTCATTGAAATGGATCATTTTATTCCACTCCACATACATCCATACCAGATAGTGGTTCTGGATATTGTCGATACAATGTATTTTGAACTTCTTGCACTAGTTTGTCTTTAGCGTATAATTTTAACTCCAATTGAAGTCTTTTAAGGTCTAATGCAATATCAATTGGTGGAAACTCAATGTCCATTTGATCACAAATAAACTGTTTATCAATACAGGTATGCACCCACGAACGATGTTGACAACCATCACAATATCTAGATACATGTTGTACAATATGCATAACACATTTTTCAAAATAGTACTTTTTCAAGAATATACTTGTTTTGTTGCACACTTCCACTGCATGTTTCACACACTGAAATACGCTGATAAATTTGTTCCATTCCGTTTGTGTTAGATACACCATATTGCGAGGGACATGAAATGTACTCTTTTTACGTAACAGCACCATCTTCTCTTCGAGGACTGTACGCAGCACCACTTCATGATTTGAGCCTAATGATTTGACTATGGTCACATTTAGCTCATCATGAAAATAATCGTTCATTTGGTCGATTCGTGAACATAATATTTGCCATTCTTCACAGGTCAGTTGTACACCAAATTGTTCTGCTTTGCCCAATCGAATCACAGGTTCAAATGTTCTAGCACTGATACCAATCATCACATGTTTTGTTTGAAATATATTTATTGGATAATAGCTTGCGAAGATGAACTCTTTATCGTTAGAAGTACACATCTTTCCTCCTGAAAAGCACTTGCTCAAATGATTTCGTGGGATGACACTGTATTTGCTGGTTTATAGTTATTGCTGACGTCATTGGTAAGGAATGTGCTGACGTTTGAATTCATGATTTCATCACAGTTGCTGACGTCATGCCGACCAACCAAATTCATACAACTACGTCTGACGTGATGATTCATGATTTCATCACAATGGCTGACGAATCTGGCTGTGTACTAAATTCAAGTTGATGACTTCGACCCAAGAATCCTTTGTAACATAAAGATACAGATCCAGTATTTAAGAAACGTAGCAGTTCTTCTTGTTTTGATGCTTCCATGGATAAATATCTTGCTGGTAAAATTATATTCTTATCATTTTCAAGCTTCACTACGATTCTTAATCCAAACTTTGTAGGGATCATTTGGCTAGCTAAGATTCTATAAGGTACATTCTGTTGTAAATCAGTAATCTTGGTAAATGATTTCATCACATCACGTGTGTTTAGAAACTGCAGACAAGTAGCCATGATGATGTTATCATGAATACTAACGCGAACGATGACGCAAAACTGATGACGTTTCATTATCATGTTCTGACGTGTACTATTGCACCACAATGTTGCCAGAGGTTTTAGTTCTAAACAGTTCCGGTTCTTTACTAATGAGTGCACAAACTTTGAAACAAAAAATTTCAAACAAAAATCTTTGAAACAAAATTTTGAAACGAAAAAAATTCAAACAAAAAATTTAAACAAAATTTTGAAACGAAAAAAAATTTCAAACAAAACTTTCGAAACAAAAAGAATTTAAACAAAAAATTTGGAAACGAAAAATTTTGAAACGAAAAAATTTCAAACGAAAAAATTTTCAAACAAAAAATTTTAAACAAAAAAAAATTCAAACAAAAAGTTTCAAGCAAAAAAATTTCAAACTAAAAATTTTACGTTTCACGGTTAACCGTCAAACTTTATCCGGTTTTTTAATTATTCGGTTAACAAATAAACGGTTTTGATCATATTTATCAGTGAGTGCAAAATGTTGAATGAAACCAAGATTTTTAAATGTTAAACAAAACTTAAAACTGAATACAGCAAAGATTTGAAATTCATCAACCAATCAGATTGCACGAAAGATAGTGATCAACCAATCAGATTGCACGAAAGATAGTGATCAACCAATGAAATTGCATCAACAATAACTTTGCCAGTGTTGTAGCATGTATTCCCTTAAGACTATGAGTCATAAGATTCAATAAGGTTAGCTATGTATCCCTGTACACTACCTCATCAAGGTCAATCACGTGGTACATCGTATTGCTTACGTTTATATTTGGCTGTAATAATCAATACCAATGACGCATTCTCAAATTATCCTACAAAGTTTCAATGTACCAATGTCCTGGACTCCTAATCCCATCATAGGTCAATAACTGATCACGTGATCATACTCATATTTGACAATGATTTACCCAAAGAACAATTACCAATTATTGATATGACAATAAGAAATGTATCCCTTCCAAAATTTAAGATTGGTACACAAATACACCTATGTCTTATGAAAAAGTAATAAATCCTGTACGCATTTAATAATAAAGCCGGTCAATAACCTTTAAATTTTGAATATTTGGCCATAAGAGGAACACCAATGGGTCCTAGAATGTTGTTATTTGATAATTCCCAAATTTAAAAGGGCACATAAACATATAAGGGTAATAAACCATATAACGTGCTAAATACTTATCAAAGGGTCAATAACCTCCGAAATTTAATTTTTGGTAGTTCTTTACCCATGAAAGGGAACGATGTGGACCATCCAAATTTATAGTGGTACATATTGAAGACCTGTACGAAGATACCAAATGCTTATATTAAACAATTTCTAAACTGAGTGGATGAGTCAAGATACCCTCCCAAATTTTTTAAAGGGTGCATCAATGTACTCATGTCTTATGAAAGGAAATGAACCTATATACATGACCATATGACCATATACGGTATAAGACCGCATCAAACGGGATAAATTGGGCCAAAAACCAAACACGTGATACAACATATTGCTTATGTTTATATTTTGGCATTTTTTTTTTTACTCATGAAAGAGAACAAGGTGGACCACCCAAATTTATCATGATACATATTGAGGTCATGTACTATGATAGCGAATGCTTAAATTGAAAAATTTCCAAAATTTAAGGGATTGGCTATGGTACCCATCCCGGGGTGCATCAATGTACCTATGTCTTATGATAGAAAATGGACCCCTATACATGACCATATAATCATATTAGGTAATAGGACCTCATCCAAGTGAATAAATTAGGTCAAAACGAAACACGTGGTTGTACTAAAATTTGGCAATTTCGTACCCATGAAAGGGAACGAGATGGACCACCCAAATTTATAGTAATATATATTAGGGTCTTATACTATTATACCAAATGTTTAAATTGGGCAATTTCCAAAATAAAGAGGTGGGCCAAGGTACCCCTCCCGGGGTGCATCAATATACCCATGTCTTATAATAGGGAATGGACCAATATACATAACCATATAATCATATAAGGTAATAGGACCTCATCCAAGGGGTGAACCAAAATACCAAACACGTGGTTGTAGTAAAATTTGGCAATTTCGTACCCCTAAAAGGGAACGAGGTGAACCACTCAAATTTATCATAATAATACATGTTAGGGTCCAGTACTATAATACCAAATATATAAAATGAGCAATTTCTAAAATTTAAGGGGTGGGCCAAAGTACCCCTCCCAAATTTTTAAAGGATTGCACAAATGTACCTATGTCTTATGATAGGGAATAGACCCCTATACATAACCATATAACCATATAAGGTAATAGAACCTCATCCAAGAGGATAAATTGGGCCAAAAGACCAAACACGTGGTACAACGTATTGCTTACGTTTATATTTTGACAATTTTGTACCCCTAAAAGGGAACGAGGTGGACCACCCAAATTTATCATAATACATGTTAGGGTCCGGTACTATAATACCAAATGTTTAAATTGGGCAATTTCCAAAATTTAAGGGGTGGGCCAAAGTACCCCTCCCAAATTTTTAAAGGAGTCTACAAATATACCGATATCTTATGAAAGGTAATGGACCCCTATACATGACCATATAACCATATAAGGTAATAACACCTCATCAAAGGGGATAAAATCGACCAAAAACCAAACACGTGGTATAACGTATTGCTTACGTTTATATTTTGGCAATTTTGTACCCCTAGAAGGGAACGAGGTGGACCGCCCAAATTTATCATGATACATATTAGGGTCCTGTACTATAATACCCAATGTTTAAATTGGGCAATTTCCAAAAATTTAAGGGGTGGGCCTAGGTACCCCTCCCAAATTTTTCAAGGGGTGCATTAATATACCCATATGTTATGAAAGGTAATGGACCCCTGTATACGCCCATATAACTATATAGGGTAATAATACCTCATCAAAGGGGATAAATTAGGTCAAAAAAACCCGAAATTTAAATTTTTGGCAATTTTTTACCCATGAAAGGGAACGACATAGACACCCAATACTGATAGAGGTACATACTATGGTCCTAGGCTACCACACCAAATTTTTAGATTTGGCAATTTCCAAAATTTAAGGGGGGTGGTCCTATGTACCCCTGCCAAAATTTAGGGGGTGGGCCAAGGTACCCTGCCAAAATTTAGAGGGGGTGGTCCTATGTACCCCTAGGTCATTGACCCCGGCCAGGGACCATGGGTCCTGAGGCAGGGACCCAGGGGCCAAAAAGTTTCCTATAGTCAGGCCCTTACTACTGCATGTCTATTTTTCAAAACATTCGTCTCCAGAGATAAGGTACAGAGAAGAGAAAGAAAAAATACAACGATAATTATCTATCAAGTGATAACTATCTTCAGAAGTGCACTTCATGCAGTGCAAGTAATTTAAACTTTCTTCTTCCCTTAAGATAATTTTCTTCTTCAATCAAGATAAGCTGACTATAAAAAAAGTTAATCATGGTCAAAAACTAAGTTTCAACGGAACGGTTCAAAGTCTTATACATTTCGGTCATTTTATGAATACAAAATGGGAAATTAAAATATTTTAGAAAATTACCCCCTTTACGAGCAGAACGTTCGAAAACATGGCCACTTCTTTAAATTGGGAATTGACCTAACTAGATTAATCTCACTAAAATGAGAAGCTCCTGAGATATTTAATTTTTGGTGTATATGTTAATTTTTCCCCTTTAGGATACGCATTTTAATAGAAATTGCATAATAAAAGCCCTTGCCTAGCCAAGGGCTATGTTCGGAAATTCATTTCAAACGATTCAGTTGTTTTCAAATGATGATGACACAGACAAGGTCGTTGTCATTTTTATATGTTTACAAAATATTAAACACATAGCTTCTTAGAAATGGAATTTTAAAAAATGCTAGGGTACTTATCCATTTAATTTTAATAAGGAATTTTATAGAAATCAGGTTTCATCTCCCTCACTTTAGGGTCTCGTGAGACACTTAAACTACTACCTTCTCATTATCACACATTTTAATGAAAAGTATCATGACAGAAACAGAATTCGAAAATAAGCTAAGCTCAATAATCCATTAAGAACGATCAGCCATTTTCCAGTGATGATGAAAGCTACAACGTCCGTTTGAAGTTGAGAAAAAATAAAATGTGCCCTTTCTGCTTCTTCCAAGTTTTGTTGTAGGATTGGCGTTTACTTACATGTCCATCCTACCGTGACGATACGTTAACCACTACGAAATATGTATAAAATTAGTGTGCCGGTATGCCAGAAGTCTCGGGTTCGAGCTTCAGTCCAGTCAGCCACTTTTTCGCTCTTTGCGTTAGAATTCACACCTATAGAGGATCTAGTGTATAAATTAATTATCAGTTGTTTCCTTCTTTCGTTAGTATGTTTGAAATCACAACCGTCATAAGGTGCTCGATATATGAACACAGGATTGTCCAAGCACAGCAGGGGTCTGGTACAACCCACGTGCTCCAAGATGAAAAATGAAATGAAATTTTTGAGTTTTACGTCCCACGGATATGCCAGCTAGGCTAAAGAATACCCTGTAGCTTCCCTGAACCCTGTAGCTAAACTGGAAACGCATTTATTTCTCCAAGAATTTAATACATAATCCATAGCTGGCCTCATTTATCCCACATTCAACAGCTAATGTGAAGCTATCCCTGAACTTCAGTATATTTATAGGCTCCTAAAAGCTTAGCATTAGACTTTCAATACATTAATATTTCGATCCAAAGATATCTTCAAGTTTTGACGCAAATTGAAACTTTCTTAAAGCCTTTTACTCTCTTAGTATTATTCTTTACATCTACAGAATGATTTCAATTAACTCCAAAATACAACTTCATTCCAGTACTATGTAATGAGAATTGAGGTGAAGTGTGGTCTAGAAACTTGATAGCCCACTGTACTCAAAATCTACCAACGCATTTTACCTGACAATAATTTAATCATTATAATAATTATTAAAAATTTAAGCACAAAGTCCCTGAATAAGTAATATTGAAGGGAAATTCGAGCAGGTTCTAAGAAAATGCAGTTTTGCGCGTTAATTTCAAATTTCAAACGGCTTTAAAAAACTGTTCCTGTGATTTATCAATTTTTTTCGATCACACCTCTCAATTCGCGAGTTCATTGAACGTAATTCAAGGTCAGCCAACGATGTATTATATTGAAAACTTTACGCCACTCTTAACCTACAGAAACTCAAAAAATACTAAAACAAGGCCATGCGTCTATATCCATGGTTAAATCAACGTTTAATCAAGCGAAAAAGAATTTTGAGTTATATTTTATTTTGAAAATAATTTTAAAATATACATATATACATTGTATTTTGATTAAAAATATTTAAATTTATATACACATTATATCTTCACGTCTTCACGAAGAAAAGCAGCTCATTGTCTTTTCAACCTGAAAAATAAGAAATTCCAATAAATAAAGCAACCTCTTCAACATTTACAGTATATTTTAACTTCTTTTCTGAAATAAGTTACGATGGAACTACCTATAACTATCGTGTTCAAATTTACTTTTTTTTTTTTTTTTTTTTTGGAACTAGTCTACGTTGCTTTTCCAAAGGCCAGTCTTTATACATGATATCCGATCGACTCCAGTTGGGAATTTTCTGAACGCGCTACAGAAGTTCGAATACCAGCTACTGTATATGTCTCTGTCTCGTAACTCAGTGCAGAACAAATGACAAGAATTTTCGGAATGATTAAAAAAAAAAAAATCAAAAGATTGCTATCTTGATCAATAGTTAGTATTTGGATAATAATTTAGTTTTATTCTTGCAAATCTTTACAGGATTAGCACGAGTTCCATGCAATTGATTCCACAAGTTCTGCTCCAATGATGAAGTTCATTCCACAAAAAAATTCGCATGGGAAGGGGGGGGGGGGAGAGAAAAAACTTAATCTTTACATCTTGGAAAAAAATTAAAACTATACACATGTTAC
The DNA here is from genome assembly GCF_964235325.1 of Thermobia domestica. Lineage (NCBI taxonomy): Eukaryota > Metazoa > Arthropoda > Insecta > Zygentoma > Lepismatidae > Thermobia > Thermobia domestica. The sequence goes on along the minus strand of NC_137457.1, from coordinate 293,548,470 downwards.
TGTACCCCTCCCTTCTTGTCGTACACCGATTTTTAAACATCAAATAATAGCATAAAAGCAAGAAATATAATCAGGTCACAAATGATAAGTTGCGACGGCCGTACGATAAGCGTAAGTCTTGAGTCAGCTTTTTGATGCACAATACATTCCTGTGCTGTTACCCTATTGGCAGGCTGAGTCAAATATGCAACAGCAGCGTACAAAGATTCCAACCTTTACCCAACTATATATTCTGCACTGATTGGCTTTTCTTTACAATACCTTCAAATCAAAATTAGTACGTAATTCTCGTTATACCTGGATGCAACCTAAGTGAAGAATATTGTTGGAAGTCAGTATATAAAAAATTGAAACCCTCTCTTACACATGTACGAAATAAACTTAACCATATAAAGTTTCTTTAAATGATAAAAAGAATGAAACTGTAATACCAGGAATAAAATTCAAGTTTTTCTTCTTTAAAAATAAACCATTGATCAATCTTTGTCAGTGCTTCAATGTGTTGAAAACAATTCAAACTTTCAAAGGTATTCTACTCTACTCTCTTACCCACATTAATGACCAGGGCTCATGTTCTGTAGGAAAAAAAAGGAAAAGAGAGAGAGAGAGAGAGAGAGAGAGAGAGAGAGAGAGAGAGAGAGAGAGAGAGAGAGAGAGATAAATCTGAAATAAAATTAACGAATGTTGACTTGAACAATGAGCCGATCACCTCGTCAGTTTCGATGGCGAGAAAAAAATAGTCAGAATGGATGACGTAATTATTTAAGCCCAAGTATCTTACTACAGTGCATCACATAGAACATGGATATATATATATATATATGGACAATTATTTCTAATCGGAAAGAACATAACGTCGAACACTTACATTGTATTTATTCTGCTCTGTGCTTGCTGAAACCAACACTGGATGTATACTTTTACATTATGCCTGTCCGTGTCATCCTCTGTTCTCGCTGCCATGATATCTACACGAAAGTAAGTATATTTAGTGTGGAGAAAATGAGTATGGAAACAAATTGTTCTATTAAACAACATGTCTTACACCTGTACTTCTTTTAGATTGTTGGCTCGCTTTTATGTCACTTTTCTCGACATTCGATAGAGGTGGTCGAGAAGGCAGGAACACTGCTCATACCTCAGTTGCGGCTTTATTTGATTTTAATTAGTGGTCATTTGGGGCTTTAATTGTCTGCGGAACGTTCCGGTTTATTTTATAGTATTAGGCTAACTATATTACGCTTAAGGTCTTGATAAGATATTCTTTTCGAGTACCCTCCCTACGACTAGAAATAAGGTATTTAAACAACATGAAAATGAAATATTTAAGTTTTACGTCCTACGGTTATGCCGGCTAGGCTAAAGAATACGATGATGATGAGAAATGAATGAAATGGTGAAATGAAAAAAATGGGAGGAAACGGTAGAACCCTGAGAAAATCCACGCACACGGTGTTTGTCCATCACAAAGTTCACTTGGCGTAAGATGGGATCGAACCAAGGACCCCATGCACCAGAGGTGAACGCTATACCACTGAGCCACCGCGGCCTTTTATTTATATATATATATATATATATTTATAAATGACTAACAACTTTAAAAGCCTCTTTCGGTAGTACACTACATGGCTAATTTTTGAAAGCTCTGAGTGAGTGTGGTTTCCTAAATTGAAGACGTCGGTACAAGAAGACGACAGCTCCAGTTTATACAAGATTTGATGCAAGAATGGAATAGCTCTGAGAGCAGTCTCGTTTTCACCTAAGAGTGAACAGTGGTACACCTTTTCTTTAATATATTAGGGGCTATTTCTTGACGTTCCGTTTTATACTAAATTAAACAGATTTTTATTTCTTTATGTTTATCAAGTAAAATTGGAGCTACCTCCTTCTTGCATCGAGGTCTTCATTTTTACAGTTCAACATCCGCTGCATTTCTTTAAATATGTGATTTTATAGCTCATGATTGAAGATACATAATAGTATGAAAACTGAAAGAAAAAACGCATTATTTATAATTTTAAAGAAAATAAAATGAAATCCTTGAGTTTTACGTCTCACGGTTAAGCCGGTTAGGCAAAAGGAGACGGTTATTATGAGAAATGAATGAAATGGTGGAATGAAGAAAGTGGGAGGAAACGGGAGAACTCCGAGAAAATCCACGAGCACGGTGTTTGTCCACCACAAAGTCCACATGGCGCGAGCTGGGATCGAACTAGGGACCCCAAGCACCAGAGGCGAACGCTCTACCACTGAGCCACCGCGATTTGATTACATTTGATTACCTTGCTACAAATTGAGCTCTCCTAATTATGGAAAAAGAAAACTGATTTCTTTTAGACTTCACATTATAAATTATGACAGGTTACAATGGTACAAGTGTCATCGTGTTAACTTCACAACTTTGAGTTTTACATCTTGCACTTATCTGAACTTATTTTTACCATTTTCTTAAAATGGTAAACAACTTTGTTGGAGATAGGTACTAAAGATTTTGTCAAAAGAAATCATCTTGATACCTTGAAACAATACATAGTATCCAGTAAGCCTCAAAAGGCACGACAAACACATGATATAGTACGCATGTAACTACCTTTAATTTTATAATTGTAGAAAGTGTATAATACAACGAAAAGACCCCCCTTGGATTATACTTCGTAAAAATAGGAAGAAACAATGAAGAATCTAATCATAGAAGCACTAAAAATTACCAGGTTTTTAACAATATATATATATATATATATATATATATATATATATATATATATATATATATATATATATATATATATATATATATATATATATATATATATATATAATTGGCAAATAGTCTTTACAATCGCGGTGGAAAATATTTTGTAGATAGAAGTGAAAGAATTAATATTAAGAGTGGGTAATTGAACACCAGCAGAGTACAAGAAAAATTGGAATAAAGTAATCAGTAAACTTACCCAGTACTTTCTTGCAAAGAGGTGTTCTAGCAAACTGCCTCTTTCCAAATCTATTCCCATGACCTTTTCCTGAGTAGGACATAGTCAAAGCGAACTCATTGTTTATGAGTCTTCCCAATATGCGGTTCACTAATGCTCTCGTCTTCTTTCCCACGTACCCCAGCAGCAAGTGATTTTTCTGTTAAAAAAAATAAAAAATAAAAAATAAATAAGGAACATTAAGAATAACTAAACTAATAGTTTAATATGAACGTAAACCAAGATTTAAATCTTAAAAATCAACGTAATACATGCCATAATTTTAATTTAAAGTACAAGACAGGTCCAATTTAATTAATAAATTTGTTTCATTGAAATCACTAAAAATAAAACACAAATCTACTCTACATACTATTTTATACATAAAACGTGACGTTAAATAAACAAAGTGAAACAAAAAACAAAAAAAACAACAAAAAAGAAAAAAAGAATGGGACTTTAATGGCCATGTTTCAGAATCTCCCACTGCTTGCGAAACAAAATTTGTATATAGGATATCTAGATACTGAAACAAAACTAAGTACTGACACTTCTTTTATAAAATTCGTATCGCAGTTGGCAACAGATTCTAGAACACATCTTGAGATAAATCTCAGTCCTTGAACTGTCACTGATAAAGTCCTTGTTTTCAAGCCAGATATTTTTTTAAAATGTGGATTTTCGATATCTGACAACTTCGAAACATTACAAATCACACCCATGTTAAAGAGTGATTTGTTCCTTTGGTATGAAGATTTATTCTTTTGGGACTTTTTTAAAGGTAAATTTTAGACTTTCAATCAAACAGCTACTGCATTATCACTATTCTAGGATTCTAGTTCATATCTCATTCTCTTCAGAATAAAGCAGGACCATTTGCATGTTCGTATCATACACCTGAAAAGAGGAATTAGAGAAAAACAGGGAATTTATTCTGAAAAATCCATTTTTAAAAGTTTAGGCACTTTTGGACCGGCCCTGTGTTAACGAGAGACGAAGGAGAAAAGAATCCATCACACGTGTACTCTGATGGTCATGTCGACGACATATATATGTGTTCTTGGATTCTATAAAACATTTTAGACAGCATTTGCGGGAAAACAAAATAAGCCTTTTGCGTTGTACTCTTGAAGGTCAAATAGATGACGTCATGACACCCATCAACTTGACCAGCTCCTCAAAACACGTGACCTGTTTCGCAATGTATGTACAACTGAACAATCATGAAATGCAACAACAGATGTTAAATGAGCATTTTAAAACAATATACATGTATGGTATATATATATATATATATATATATATATATATATATATATATATATATCTATAGTGCGTTCCACGAATAACTCCTGAAGAAACTAAGGCAGATAGAAATATGAAACCTTTTGTAATCTTCAAGAGACATAAAAGGCAACATTATGCTGATAAGGAGAATCTCCTATGAACGGGGCCTAAGGGGGTTACGGGTGGTAACTACAAAAGTTGAAATAGCAACCTCTGTCGTGTGGTATCTCGTTTGAAAGGTAATCACATGTAGAGATCAGACCATGTTCACAACCAACTCTAAAGTCTAACGTAAGCCTAGTTCGGAACGAACACACAATACACGTACCACGCATTTAGCAGTGTAACAGTATTGTAAATACAAAACATGCAAATTGAAGTGAAACGGATAGAAAAGAGAGTACCATAACATTATTAAAAAAACACCCTCCGTGGCTCTAACCTCGGACCGCACATGCACTGAACGCACGCGTTACCACTGCGCTACTGACGAACTGCTTCTCTTGCAGGCGAGGAGATGTAAACTCAAAATCAATTCAACTCATCTCAACCTTTCAAACGAGCTACCACACGATGGGGGATATTATTTAAAATTTTGGAGTTACCCCCCATAACCCCTTTGGGTCCCCCGCATGGGGGGTTCTGCTTATCAGCATAATGTCTTTTATGTCCTTTGAAGGTTACACAAGGTTTCATGTTTTTATCTGCCTTGGTTTCTTCAGGAGACGGGCCTTAGTATTATTCGTGGACATATACACCATAAATCCCAAGAGGGTTAACCAGCAAATTTTCGGTATACAGTGAATGTGGTTCATCGTTGTAAATATGATGATGCAATATTTCGAAACTGACCCTGAAGAGCTTAAAGAAAGAAACGGAGAATTGTACGTGGTTGATTTTTCTTAATAGATTACGGACACTGTATTCAGAAACTCATTCCAGAAGGTGCTATGTAATGATATGGTGAACATTGTGGAAGAAAAAGACATTATCCTGAGTAACTGTACAACCACAGCCCATTATAGACGTGTTCAATTGCACAAGCAGCAGGGAAATGCAATAATTAGGTATCTCAAACGTAGATCAAAATAACTGGTGGACCCCGAAAGACGGAGTACAATCTAGATTTCCAATATTTATTAGTTCTAAATAAATACAATAAGATTTGTAAATATAATCTATACTTACCAATACTTTAGCAAACTTCTTGTTTGTTTCAACTGCATTGCACATTTTTTCAAACCCGTCGACGGAATTAATGGGCAAAATTGATAATTCGTCACCAAATTCTTCTTTTTTTTTCTTCAATTCCATAGCCCGTGATTCTCGACAGGAATTCCATAATTTTGTCAACTTTCGTATGGAGAGCTTCCTGACGTTCATACACGCTCATTATGGAAGCGTGCATTTGTGAATACTTTTTGTCTTTAAAAACAATAACAAAAAAAAAAAAAAAAAAGGAAGAAAAAAGATTAGGTGAAGTTGGAGGTGTGAAATTTGGCACTAAAACTCCTAAAAATAACCGGGATACGTGCTTTAGCGGTTTCGAAACTTCCGTTTCAAAGTGGGTGAAAGGTAACAGTTTTTACAACGTTAAACTTTCTCCATTGTTTACTCAGAAAACAATTTTGACCTCTTATCTAAAAAATAATTCAATACGTAATTAGCGATTACGAAACTTCTGTTTGTAAAAGGGGGAGATAAGGGACAATCAAATATACAGTGAAAACTGTCTATGTTGGCCACCATCGGTTCCACTCAAAAGTGGCCAACTCATAGAAAATAAGTGTGATCAGTGTATTTTTAGAATAGGATTTTTAGTATTACTTGATTGTCAAATTTTAATAAGCAATGGCACGACAGCTATTTTTAAATAATGTACTGTACATCTTTTATTCTTTTTGGCACATATGCATATTCTAATTTTGTAGTTCTTGTATAGTATCGTCTACCTCTTGTTAATGAGCTACAAGTGTTTCCCTTGGAGCAAAAGATGTTTTGAAAAAATCTTTAGGGGATTCATATTTCAAAACCACCGCTACCTTTCGACAAGCCATCAGCTGCCAATAGTTGACAATTGAGATGGTTAGTTTTAACCTTGAGAATTTTCCGGAATTACAAAAGCTCCCCACTGATGAGAGGAGCCAATATAGCTAATGGTTGTATGGAAAACCAGACAGGGTAAACAAATAAGTATAACTATTTTCTGAATTCCTATACGTGCTTTTTCTTATAAACACCTTCCTTTACCATCCCTTTATCAGGACAGTGTTCTGGCCATTGATCTTCAAGAACAAATCGTCGAAATTCATGCTTCTTTGTCTGAGTGACAAATACAGAACATCTACGTCTTATATGGGAATACGAAAGAGTTAAAAAAAAAGTTAAATAAATAAATTTAAAAAAAAAAAAAAAACAGTATTTTGCGTGACTAAGAAACGCAAGTAAATTTAACATTATCATCATAGGGTAAACATTACTTCACTGCGGTCAACTTCCAAGATAGACAGGTGGCCAACTTACAGAGTAATAAGTAATTAATAAAATTTCCCATTTTGCGAATAGGTGATGATAAATACGATAAATCTGACAAGCTAGCAATACATGTTTAAAGAACACACGGAATACCGAATACGCTTTCATGACGGATTATTATACTTGAGGTATCGCAAAGCACAGTTGTATTTAGCTCAGGGGTGTAGTGTTGGACTAGTTTTGAGTTGATTTTAAGTTTAGCGTCCTTTCGGTAGCAAGACTATATGAGACGTGGACCTACAGTTTAATGTGGGTTCCGAACTACATGAGTACCTGCCGGGAACTGAACCTGGGACGCCACGCCAGTGAATACTAAAAATCGAAACGTCGTATATTCAAGCCTGGTAGGGATTTTTTATTTAAGTCTTCAAGTAGAAATGTATTAAGTGCAGAATGCTTAGATAAGTATAGTACAATTTACGAAAAGAGAGAAAATACATTATTATAATACATTATTATAGTGAGAATTTTAATATTTGTGCTTCTCTAGGACAAATATTAAGCGTTCTGACTGTAAGTTCTTGCTTCATTTCTTTTACCTAGAATATTCTAATTTCCATAGTGTTTCAGTGATCAAATAAACGTTGCATCTCTCTTTCTCTTCTCTATACATAATCTTTGGAGATGAATGTTCCGACAAATATGCTGCAGAATCGATTAGAAAATAAATAAATAAGACAATGTGCACACTGTACAGTCACTGATACATATTGTAGTGCTTAGCTTAAGGGGGCAGTCTACTAAATATTTTTTAAAAGCTAACAATGTTTCTTTTGCCCGTTTCTCATAAGTGAAAAGAGATAATGAAATGTAACTTACCACAATAATAGATAATGTTATTCTACACCCAAAAATGACGAATCGGAAGAACTTTCAGTGTTGCCATCCATAGAAATCACAGTGTGACCAGAATTTGAATTACTCAAAAATCTAGGTAAAGGCAGCGACTAGAAAAATGACCTCAACGGTAATTGATGACGTATCATGTTGTCTTGGTTCCTTGTTAACCACATTTTAAATAATATTTGTATTTATTTTGTAATAACTTATGTAAGTTATTACAAAATAAACCCATATGTGATTTAAAAATTAATTAACAAGGAACTAAGACAACATGATAAGTCATCAATTATTGTTGAGTTCATTTTTCTAGTCGCTGCCTTAACCTAGATTTTTGGGTAATTCAAATTCTGGTCACACTGTGATTTCTATGGATGGCAACACAAAAAATTCTTCCGATTCGTATTTTCGGGTGTAGAACAACATTATCTATCATCATGGTAAGTTATATTTCATTATCTTTTTTCACTTAAGGAAAAACGGGCACAAGAAAAATTGTTAGCCTTTGAAAAATATTTAGTAGTCTGCCCCCTTAACATATCGGACAAAAAAATCGAGGAATTGAGAATCCGAATCTTTTCAGAGATATTACATTGATGTTGCCAATCTAGGCCTTAACTATATACATTTGTTTCTTATTTCTCTAGTCAAAATAAAACCCATATCACAGATTCTTATGCAACCTGTCTTTCCTGTGAGTCATTCGTGGTCACATACTCTGCAAGATGATGTGAAGGTCCTTTTAATCATAAGAACGTTTCAGGTAATCATCTTTAGAGGAGGACGAGGAGTACGCATGATTTAAGATTAATTCCGTTAAGAGAGAGAATTTCTGTTGACGCCACTGAGATATGTAATATATAGGGTGGCCCAAAAGTAGATATACAATCCTACAAAGTATGACATGTTAGTTTTTATAAGATAGTTAGTTTATTTGCTTCTGTCTGTTTCAAGCTTAAGGTATGAGTGAAGATAGTTACCAACAAATAATTAAGAAACTAAGTCACTACCTGAATGGATAACAATAAGAAAATTTTATAAAATGTCATGAGCCGGACTGTATACCTACTTTTGGGCCACCCTGTATAAGTGATATTCGGAGTAGAAATATAATGCTGTCACAGATGCTAGTTATTTTGAAATTTATATTTAATAATTATCTTTCGTCATGATTATTTACAGTAGACTGTTTTTAATTATTTCAAGCGGCACTTAATGTAATATAGATATTCAACTGAGACGTATGTCACACGTATGAAATTAAAAACATACACGGGTAAATACATTTCTTTTTAGGTGGAAAGATACTTGCAGTTTTACGTAGGAAGTGGATAAAACAGATCTTTGGTTTTCCAAGAAATATGCAAGGATAAAGTAAGCATACACAACGTTGCATGAAAGATTTTAATAATTCTAAAATTAAGATTCCTATACGTAAAGTGAAATTCAATAAAAAGCTTCTACTTCTGTGGCAATGAATCTTCAAGCTCTTTAAGTCATATGGTTAATTTTAAATAATTGTCATATATTTGCAAAACAAATCAACTTATATAAACTACCTCCTACCTACAATCATTCCTCAATTTTACCGAGAATTCGCGAGCAACCAACCAAATCTGGAAGCAGCCGATTCAGTCCGAAAGTTATGGTTTTAAATTTAAAATATTGAATTTCTTGCCTGTAGAATTACAGTATATTTACGTGTAAAAAAAAACTAAATAAATAAATAAAAAATCGCGTATCCTGTAAAAAAGTTTTCCAAAGTACCTTCCTTTTTTTATATTTATTCAAAACTTTCTAACTTTGAACAAGATAAATAACAAGACTTCAAAAAAAGTAAACATTACTGGAAGATACATTTTTATTACATTTGTTTAGTAATAGCATCAAATAATTAAATTAGAAGCAGAAAAAGATCGTAATTATGAGCTAATTTACGTACAATAATAGAAGAGGACTATTGTAGAGGGAAATTCTTCTAGTTATCGCCATAGTAAATGAATTTTGTAGAAATGGAAAGCTCATTTTCCAGAAAATCGCCAGATACTCCCCAAATAGCTGTTTGTCATTACTCGTTTCCATTTACTTTGGTCAAGGCTGAACCTTCACACTTCATTTAGAAGAACTGGGCTATCACTGACTTAGGGCTAAATGCGAAACATTTTAGCAAATTTTATCCAGTCTCTTCCTGTCATGGTATTTTTATATTACCTGCAAATCCAACTACTATCTATTTCATAAAGATAGGCCCCTGACTTCGTGGTGCTGCCGTGACGTTCAGTCAAAACTTATATTGCATTGTCGTACCTCGTTGGAATTCCTGAAATGTTGTCTTTTCAATACTTAAGACATAAAAATTTTCTTTGTACTATGTAGTGAGAAAAAAAATAAAAATTAATGAAAAAGTGCGTATTTTTTCGTACTTTTTTGGTAGATCAATGTTTATAGTACTATATCTCAGAAAAGAGATCACGTGAAATAATTTCCTGTGTACAATACGTAAATGCATCCATTAACTGTAAGTTGTGAGAATTTCAATTTTCATCACTTGATACTTTTTGTGTAATTAAAACAAATGTACGACGCTCTGATCTCCTTTACCATGGTAGTTAGAGAAACGTACAAAACACTGCTCGAAAATTTGGAAGTCTAGTGTTCCAAATATTTGGAACTATTAACAAAAAAGGGTTTAGTTGTAGAGTATTTATTTTTTAAAAAAATTCTTTTACTTCAACATGTTCTCTGCGTTAAGCGGTGAGCCATGTTGCAGCCCAATCTTTAAATTCCCCGCGCTTATATGAAGAAACAGCATACAGTAAGTGGAAGTGCGGCAACGCTGTCGTGCAGTGTTGTCGCGTTCAGGAAGCTTGTAGCGCGAAGCTTACTTCATAAGAATGTAATAGGAAAAAGTATTTATTATAACCTTTCACAACATCATAAAAATAATAATAATGCATTACACATCTCAATTTAATCGAAATAAAACGTTGAAGTAAAACATCCAAAAACTCATCTCTTAATCTATTTACTTCATTCACTGTCGTAATGGGTTTGTTGACTCATCGCTGCTCCTGTTATCTTCCTGTACACTTATTAACAATGGCTCCATTTTTACCTCAAGATCTATCAGTATACACACTTTCCAGCTTACGAACATGATAAAGGTTAAAAAGAAATGTATCCTTGGCAATCACGTGTTCACCCAAGTTCTGCGATCAATTCCCCTGCCGAATGTATACAATAACACAGAATGGGTCCTTTGTTTTCTTTCAACGAAAGAAAACTATGCAATGTGTAGGTGACGAGGGCTGTATTTGCGTCTAATCACGTTGCACTGATTACGCCTTCAACACTTCCCTTCGGTTCGTAGGCGTCAAAAACTTAGACATGCACTCACACCATATGGGTTCATTGCAATGAGACGGACGAATGGGCATTTATATTTTCCTTAGTATATGTCGTGGTTTTTGATTTAAAAAATATATATATATGGATATTCCTTTACGAGCGGCGGTATTACAAAAAGAAGAGGCAAAATTTTTAGCGATAATGAAATTGCAGAACTGATGAATGACTCCGACTCAGACGGTTATGAGTTAGTAATGAATAGTAATGACATTGATTATTCTGTGTTCAGTGGCGTATTCGGGAGTGAACAAGATAGTAACTCTGTTTCAAGTGAACCTGCGGCTGCGCCGGGAAAGAGAGAAAAAACGTGTCGTTCCTATTCAAAGACAGATTCTGATGTAGCTTGGAGCGATAAAATTCAAGTAAATGCAAAACCCCTGTTTAGTGGTATCCCGGGAATTGATCAAAATGCTGGGTTATCTACAGAGAATTCCGCATATAAAGTGTTTCAGCTGTTTTTACCGATGAAGTTTTATAGTAAAAAAAAAAAAGTTGAATTGATTTTGAGTTGAACGTCCTGTTCAGCAGTAAGGCTATATGAGACGTCGACCTACTGATTAACGTGAAATCCAAACTACATGAGCTCTCAAGGAATAGTAGTAAAAGTTATGAATCAATACGCAAAACAGCAGATTGAGAAAAAGAAAAAATACTAAAACAAAAATCTTTGTTTTCTAAATGAAAGCGTGTTACTTTAATTAAAAACCAGGAACTTTTTACACTAATTATTCACATAAGCCTTGCACGGAAGCCAGCTTTACGCGATTTTTACAAATCAACTACGCAAGAGCTATTAGTATGTCTGTCAAGTGGTGGAACAGATCTTCTGTGAAGTGTAAACTCAATATTACATATCAACTAAGGTTGTATCATATAATAAAGTTTATGCTTGTATTTGTTTCTGTGCAAGTGTATTTTGTACTGCGTGCAGTAAGTGAAAAACTGACAAAAAGCAACAAATTTTCGAAGACCATCACATGCAAATCACAACAAAATAAGAGTTCGCTTTTCTAATTTTGAACATTTGGCACATTTTCTGTATATCCTGTTAATTTCTAAGAAATTGGTTTAAAATCTGTGGAGACATAAAATTTTAAAAATATATCTAAAAAGTGCCGGACAGTGTGCGTGACAAGTTTAAATACCCGTCCGTCTGAGAGTGTATACGCGCCAGGAAAATGTGGCAACGTAGCACTCCGTATAAACTGCGATAGCGAAGGGCGCAAAGCTGAGAAAATCATAATGTCATATTTGTGATTGTTTATCTTTTAAAACAAGTCAAAACAGTTTGGTTGAAAAAGCTACTTTAAGATCTTTCTAAAAGTTTTTTTAAGATTGTTAATACACCACAGCAATTCAGAGATAATGATGTCTCACTTTTTACTGAATAACAAGAAAACTACTACGTGTTCAGTAATGAAATTTTCACAACTTACAGGTAACATATGCATCTACATATGGTGCACAGGAAATTATTTTATGTTATCTCCTTTCCGAGATATAGTCCTATAAACATTGATTTACCAAAAAAGTACGAAAAAATACGCACTTTTTCATTAATTTCTATTTTTTTCTCACTACACAGTACAAAGAAAATTTGTATGTCTTAAGTATTGAAAAGACAACATTCCAACAATTCCAACGAGGTACGACAATGTAATATAAGTTATGACTGGACGTCACGGCAGCACCGCCAAGTCAGGGGCCTATCTTTATGAAATGGATAGTAGTTGTATCTAAACACAGGGTGTTCATAAAATTTGGCGAAAAAATCCCTTACTTTCCATGACCAAAGTTTCAGATTTCCCTGACAACTGAATAATTTTAAAAAAAGGAAAAAGAAAGAAAAAGAAACCCCCGTCTCCCTTTCCCAATGCTGGTCGTATGCTCTCTCCACTTCTGTTTCTTTCTTTGGCCGATATTACACTTACTATTTCATAAATTCAATAACTGAACAATCGATCTAAATTGATTTTTCCCTGACCAATCTGTTATTTCCCTGATAATGTATACACCTTGTAAACATTATTTTACATATATATAAGGCAAACAATTTACTTTTTTTTTTATTATCCCAATAAGCGTACACATTTTCTATTTTCATATAAGACGAGGCCTAACAGCAGATGAAAAAAAAAAGTTCAGTGAAACTTAGTAATACTTTTATTTTAAGTTATTTTGAAGATTACTTTTCTTTTTGGCTTGCTGTGCAATTTTCTCATTTCTTTATTCGTCTCTTAATCCGTCGGAAGAATTTGATACTGAAGTTCCCAGGAAGTACGCTGAGTGCGATAGTATTGTAACAGCCAAATGAAAACTCTTTTGCAGACGACACAAGTGAAAAACTATAACATTTGAGGGTGCTGGGAGTACGGCTTCCCTTAAAAAACTTTAGGGTAAATGAAACGATACGAAACGAATGACAACACTGAAGCGAAGGGATATACATAACACCTATGGTCTGAGAGGGATTTGAACCCGCGACGGGCCAGGTTTAGCGATCACAAACCTAAAGTCTCATAACATCGACCTTATCAGCCTGTAAGTTTCGTGCATTTATCTTATTTTGATATGTAAGAGTTACTGTTCAAGTTTCTGTGAAAATAAAACGATGATTTTACAGTGATGATTAGCAATTAGAATTCGACTCGGAGGAACTGCTGTACTGTTATGTTTCTTCATTCTTTTAGAGAATTCATACTTTTGATACTTAAAAACTTTGAACTAATTTTTAATTTCGTTCTTTAAGGAGCAAATTATAACACTGAGCTCCTTCTACTCTTTGGTATTCATATCAGTGTGTGATCCGAAATTCGAAGTGGCAAAAATGATGTAGGCTCACCTCTGACAGTGTTCTATTATTATGTGCATAGGAATTTCTAACAAATTCCATTGTTGGTAACGTTGACTTTGTTGCGGATTGTAAATGTACTGTTGTTATCGTTACCATAGCAACGAGAATTATTCAGTTATCAACGGTTCTGTGAATGATACACAATTCGCTCGTTCGATATATATATATATATATATATATATATATACTGGGTGTCTCGAAATTCCTCTGACATAGGATAACTATGTTATTATCAGAGTTACAACAAAATATAAGAGGGAAAACCCTCTCCAAATATGATGTTTTCAATCTAAAGTGAAGGATTTTTTTCTTTTTTAATTGGACGAGCCATTTGGGCTGTATACCCTTTAAGCGCCCAATATTAAATAAAAATGCAACGTTGCCATTTACCTGGGACCATAACATAAGTGAATGAAGTTACTGTTTGAAATGGAGACTGGTCATCGACACGTTAACGTAAAGACAGTAATTTCATTCACTTATTTGGAGACGGTTTCCCTTCTTACGTTCTGTTGTAACTCTGATAATAACATTTATCCTATGTCAGGGAGACTTTTGAGACACCCTGTATATATACATATCTGTGGAATATGTTTTTTCCTACTTTTCATGATCCAATAGGATGAATGCTTCACCTTGGCCCTACTGCTGCGCTATAATGTTGAACCGTAATATACCTGTAAGATGCTACTCATAATTGTGGCATGCTAGCGGAGACATAAATTTCCAAATATGGAGAAAAGGATCAGTTCAACACCAAATTCATCCAACTGTAATATTCCGTGTAACCTGGTGCATTCCTTTAAGATCTTGTGTAGTAGTTTACATAAAATACGAACAATCCTAACAGCCACCTTCTTAGAAAAATTATGTTCTGGAACATATTGAAAATATGTAGCAACAAAAGAATTTCAAATCCATGTAAATGAACCTTCAATTCGAATTCAACAAACAATCACTTTTTGTTCTCATATCAGCCAGGTTCTTACTTTTAATGAAATGTGTAAATAATATATTAATATTATTATTCCAAAGATCTGGTATTATACTCTACGGTATCCTCAAGCATAATTTAAAAATGATAAGGCACTTTCATTTATTATTGTATGCCAAAAAGTGCTCAGAAGTTTAAAAAAAAAAAAAAAAAATGATGATCAAAGCATTAAATCATTATTCTTATATATGTTACAAGTAAATAAAGTAAATAAAATAAGCACAATAGCTCACCTTCAAGTTTGGCTTCTTCTGAATCATCTTTTGTCGTGGGAGTCTCTTCTTCTTTGACAGAATCTGAAAGAACCGGAGCAGTCTCTTCCTCTTTGATCGAATCTAAAAACACTGAACAAGGTTCGGGTGCTATTTGCTGCTCTTCGCTTGTATCGCCTACTTCTAATTCTTCAGTCATTTCTATCGGTTCGATTTCCACTTTGATTTCAGTTATCATGTCTTCAGTTGGTTCAGCAGAGGTCTCTGTTGTAGGTTCGATCGTTCCTACCTTCGCAGTGCCTTCGTTTCTATCATTATAATCAGTATCATTAGTTCGTGACACAAGTACTATATTGTCAGAATTATTTTGCTTCTCACTATTCTGGTCACGATTAAACACACATTCCACTTCACTATTGTCACTTGTCTTCTTGCTATCGTTCACGTTACCAGATGGCACTGTTATTGCATTTTGTGAAGATATACTGTGAATTTGATTATTACTTGTCTTTGTATTAGTAATTTTACTACCACTGTTTGATTCTGGTGACAATGTTTCTATACGTGTATTCGTCGAAGTGTTCTCCGCTGTTTTTTCTGAGGACAGTTTCAATTTCTTAACGGAAGAAGGGTAGTCGTTTACAGCAATCGGCTGAGTATTACTCCTTTTCGGGGGTTCATTGCTTTCAGAATCACTAAAACCCCAATCGGAATCGGAATCGTCGCTACACTGAAAGATCAATTCAGAAAATTACTACTTGAGCCTAAATGTAATAATTAAATAATAATTAGGATCGAATAGAATTAGAAACTTATCTAAACCTTACAAAGCAGCTCACATACAAGACTTACACATCAGAACCACAAACCCAACATTACACATAAAGAGAATTTAGTCTCCCAACAAAGTAATGAAAATTACTGACGTTTTAACCACTTCCCGGATTAATCCGAATTATTATGTTTACAGATATGTTGAAAATGGATCAACAAAAATAATTTTGAGCATTGTTTAATCCTACGTCCTGATTTGAATTAATTCGAAATATTTTCTTATGATATAAATCATTGCACACAGCGGCTTTATGCACTCAGTTGAAGTTTGTTAATTTAACACCAGGTGAAAGCATCTTATTGCAACAAAATCTGTGCTACTCTTTAGTGTTATCGTAGCCAGGAAGATTAGCGATACTCTTTTCTTTGAAAATGGATCAACATATGTTGAAAATGGATCAACAAAAATAATTTTGAGCATTGTTTAATTCTACGTCTTGATTTGAATTAATTCGAAATATTTTCTTATGATATAAATCATTGCACACAGCGGCTTTATGCACTCAGTTGAAGTTTGTTAATTTAACACCAGGTGAAAGCATCTTATTGCAACAAAATCTGTGCTACTCTTTAGTGTTATCGTAGCCAGGAAGATTAGCGATACTCTTTCCTTCGAGCGGTTTGTTAAAAATGTACTTTTGCTTTTTTATATTCAATAACAAATGGCTGAAGTTTTTTTTTTTTTTTTTTTTAACCAAAGATAGATATTCTTTTCAATGCGTATTTCATTCTATTCTTGTAGTTACTGTATTTTTAATTTATCAGAAATAACTCGAAACAATCCAGCAATTTTTTTCAGCTGCTAAATACTCTAAATTTCACTCTAAATGAAAATTAGAATTGGTCATGAAAAGACATATTTATTAAAGATTTAAAATATGAAATTTTTTTAAAAATGACTTTTTTTGGATTACTTTTTAATAAAAGTTGATCCCTAAGTGGTAAAATAAATAAAGCTGACTACCAGCAAAATCAGAAGACACATCTTATAGAAGTATCAAGATTATCACTTTAAATACATCATCTCTTATTATCACGACTGTCATCCCTAGACACAACCACTGTTTGTAACCAAATAATTTTGCTGAAAACTACGACGTATACAAAACGTTGTGATATTAATGTAACAGATTCTTGCATGCTGATATGTAACTGATCGTTTATTCCGAAACAACTGAGTGCATTTAATAGTACATTAAACTTGAGACGCAATAAATACAAAAAAAGGGGAAGTGAACGACTTATTTTTACAAAATTACACCTCGTGAATTTCTTCATAATAATTCACTTAAGCTACTCTATAGGGTTTATAATGAAATATTTATTAAATATAAACAAAATCAGCTGAGTCGTTTAAACAGGGTGTCTACTAAAATTCCAAAATTAAATTTCATGACTTTTTCGTAACCTTTTCTTTACCAAACTATAAAGTTTCGAGATTCAAAAACTAAGAACAGTACCTCAGCACTTATCCAGGCTGCTTTCCGGAGCGATAAAAACTTGGTGTCTTCTCACAGTTGAATAAACTAGTTAGATGCGTGGGTGATTTCGGCGATGCGATGCTATTTGCATCGCCACCTCTTAATGATGCCAGCTAAAGAACAATCTCAAGAGCGAATTTAGGTGCGAATTAGGCCGAATTTTTATGCATGCGATAGAAATGTGCTTTGTTTGCGGTTTGGTAGGCTAAACTCGACCATAGACATTTCTGACGGTGAATTTTGACGTTTTATAGAACAAAATATTAAATTCTCTACTTATATTTGTACAGATGGAAAAAAAATTGTGACCCAAAAGCTAAATTTCTTGACTTTCGTGACCGTTTTCTGATTTCGTGACTTTTTCATTACTTTCGTGACCGATAGACACCCTGTTACAGAAAAGCCAGTAGAAAAAAAACGAAAGAAAGAAAAAAAACTCCGCTTGCGGAAATTCCCACGAGAAGTGCAGTTTTGTAGAGCTATTAGTAAGATATTTATTTACGAAATATGAACAAAACAGCCTAATTCGTTTTGGAAGCAGAGGCACGGACAAAGACGAGAAAAAGAGAGAAACTCATCGTAAAAGTAAACTACTTGTGGATATATAGAGGAAAAAAAAAATCTTTCGTATCTTGCATCTTGAAAATAAATCTATATAAATAAAAATGAAAGTGACTGTATTTGTGTCTTAATAACTCTTGAACCACCCGACCGATCTCGATCAAATTTTCAACATACATGAGGTTCGGGCCTGGGATAGTTTTTTAACATTTCACTTTGACGGTGCAAGTTAGGGGAGAGGGAGAAAGGAGATATATATAAATGATCGAAAATGAACGATATTAGTCCCGAATCCACAAGTTTCAGAGTCGCTGAGATGATCAGTGACACTTACGATGCCGTTTAAATAAAAATTCAACGACGTAACTTGGGGAAGGCGGAGAGGAAAGAAAACTTGCTTCTCACATGGCCAACTTTATGTGGCAATGTCTTCAGTTGGAAAACCCAAAAATTTATATGTTCTGGTTGAAGAATGCAAGACAGAAAACATTGTCTATCACAGAACGCTTCAGTTATAGTAAAAAGTGACTGACTAACGGAACATATTACTAATTTCTCTTATTTTAATCCAGCGAAGCGGATAATTGACGCTAGTTATTGTATCAGACAGTGCTACAGTAATAGTGAAAAGTGACTGACTAACGGAACATATTATTAATTTTTCTTATTTTAATCCCAGCGAAGTGGGTAATTGACGCTAGTTATTGTATCAGACAGCGCTTCAGTAATAGTAAAAAGTGACTGACTAACGGAACATATTACTAATTTTTCTTATTTCAACCCAGTGAAGCGGCTAATTGACGCTAGTAGCAAAATAACTTTCAAGCCACAGCTTGTAGTTTCATCAATGTATCTTTTTCTGCTATGTTAACAAACTGAAACACAGAGGTAAGTGCTGCTTATCTGAAAGAACATCACATTTGCAAAGAGAAAATAAGAAAGTTTAAACCACACTTTTTAAATACATTGCTAAAAATGTTGGAATTGCATCCCATAGAAAGCCGATAAAAGGTAGTAAAGTATATCACATCTTAATGTTAACTAAGTGCTTTATGGAAGTGCCGTTAATTGTGAAATATCAGAAAAGAAGAAGGCAATTTCACTAACAGTGTTAAGAAGACACATTGACAAAGGCGCAGCGATTCTGGATACTTATTTATTTCCAGGAGGCAACGTGCGAATAGTATTTTCTCCTCTAAATGTTAAACATCCTATAGCTTCAATAAGTAAAAATTACTTTTTTTTTCAAGAGAAATTACTGATTGTAAACTTATTAATGAAATACAGTTTCAGAAAATAACTCATCCCCAAAACCTGGCACTACAAAGAGAAGACGAGAACATTCTTTCAGGAGAAACGCTTTCTTTGTGGGATTGGTTATGAAACATTTATTAATAAAATATGAACAAAATCGCATGAGTTGCTTTTGAAACAATCATCTTGACATAATTCACTACAAAGAATAAAGCAATTACTTCTGGATTTTCCATAGAAAAATTACTTACACCATGTTGTACGTAGCTTAATGAAATCCTGACTTACGAAACGAAACAAAATAGTATTTTTTTTTTTTAAATCGCATATTTTATCTTCACTTTCCAGTAAACTATTCTTTATTTTTTGCGGTAAGAAAGAAATGCAAGAACTCCTCTACGGAATGTTATAAAAACCTTAACTTTAAAAATGGTCCAGATACATTGAACAGTATGACCTCTAGGCGAATGTAGACGCATCGGGATAAATGGACGAGCACATAAAGATATTACATATATATATATATATATATATATATATATATATATAATTTTCTTGACACAGAGGAGCGATGAAACGTATAAATGCATTAAAATCTCGAATTTGATTGTTTTAAGATCACCATCATCACTCGTAAGTGAAAAGCAAATAAAGTATTAAAAATTGTTAATCACTTTCTGTAGTATATTAATTGTAGTATCTCTTATTTCCACTTTGTAAGCTTGTAGGTATCAAATAAAAAAGGAATAATAAAAAAGGTAATTTCTTAATTTGTACCTAAGACATGGTTCAGTCAGACTGGAAAACATTCAAACTCAGAGACTTCCAGTATAGCCTGAATACAAAAACAATGAAATGAAATCTTTCAGTTTTATGTCCCACGCGTATGCAGGTTAGGCTAAAGGAAACGGTGATGTTGAGAATTGAATGCAACGGCGGAATGAATAAAGTAGGAGGAAACGGAACCTTGAGAAAGTCCACGAACACGGTGTTTGACCACCACAAAACCCACTTGGCGCGAACTGGGATCGAACCAGGGACCCCACACACCAGAGATGGACGCTCTACTACTGAGCCACCGTGTCCCCTAGCCAGAATACAGTTAGAATCTACAAAGTTTTGAGATACTTTTAATGAAAAAATCAAAGTATCCGGCATACAGTATGACACACACACACTTTGCCCCGTGGAAGCCTATTGAAAATAAGTGGTTGATGATGATTTTGAGTTTAACGTCCGTTTCAACAGCGAGGCTATAAAAGACGTGGACCAACTGATTAACGTGGAATCCGAGCCACATGAGCTCCCGCCGGGAATAGAACCCGGGTGTCCCACGCCAAAGGCGCGTACGCTAACCGCTTAGCCACGAAGGAGTTCCTTATTGAAAATATATTAATATCAAATTTGAGGAGTCAACAAATCGAATCATAACACGACGCATTACTGTTACCAATTTCCTACCTTCCTATTTCTGATCTTGACGAATCACGCCACGGTACGCCACGGTCGTACGAGAATGATACAGATGGAACAATCCTGCGTAGTATAAAATAAAGTTTGTTTTGAAATATAAATAGCTTGGCTGCGATAACGACTGTAGATTTTACGAAACTATTTTAATATTAAGAACAACGTATTGTATTCGGGCCAATACGGTATTTATTGTGTTGCCAGAATGTCTTGAGCCGTGGCAAAAATGCGAACTAACGCTCACACCCTCACACACCCACGCGTTGAGCCAATAAGGGTTCAGCTGTTGCTAAGCGAGAGAAAGCGAGTGGAATTCCTTCAGCCGATAGTAGCGCTTGCAACGGAAGACTATGGATCAAGTCAATGTAGCATATCTATAGCTAAGTATTATGTGCTTATTTCCTACGTAGCGAATTGCCGGAATTAACTTCAAAATGGGCAAAACTGACTGAAAAATTATCACAGAAACAAGAAAGAAATAAGCTAAAATATGAATAGTTAATGTACTATTAGAATCCTTTTTCTGTTCTTTTCTTTTTGTTTACCAACCTTTTTGTCTCCCTCTTCTTCGGAATCTTCCTTTAGGAGTCCTTTCGCTTTGGCTATGTCCCGAAGACGCTTCTGGTTGTCTTGGCATTGCTGACGGAAACTATGCACTCTTTGCAGTTTTGTCACACAGTTTAGACACAACACTTTCGGGTAAAAGTCCTCCTTCTTAATCTAATAAAAAGAATAAATAAATTTCCTAAGTAATTTCAATTACTAATAGAGTTCCACAAGCTCCCATTATCACGATCTTTCAAAATATCAACTCAGTTGTTTCATGAGTACCTGATATACTACTTGTAACATTATGATGATGCTGATCATAAGTTTTATTATTATTATTATTATTATTATTATTATTGCGGGAAACCCGGGTTTGTTTCCCGACAGAACTCACGTAATTCGAATACTACGCTAACATCCGTGTCCAATCAATAATAAGAAAATGGCTAAGTATACAAAGAGATTAGCAAAGATGAACAAGAGCAACAATGGAGTAGTTCCTTTATTGTACCTTTCAGTATAGTTACTAGTAGTATGTACAACACCGTTAGAAGACTACAACAGACACAACCAGCTACTTGGTGGCCCCGCGTAGCGTAATCCTTAACGCTCTCGCCTTCGGTACGAGCGGTCCCATGTTCGATTCCCGGTGGGGACACTTTGTGGAAAAATTGTAAAGCACTTTTTCAGGCCAGCCACCCTGAATGAGGTTTTCCATATTCACACCAGGCAAATGCCGGGGTGGTACCTAACTTACAGGTCCCAGGCTACTTCCTTGGGACAGTGAACATATGAAATTGGATCAATCATTTGTAATAACCCTGTATAATTAAATAAAATACGTGTTCCAGAAACCAATTATTACTGGCAAGTAACGACATATTTTCAGCGCCATAAATATTCGTTTTTTTCGAAATGAAACTTTTTACCTTCAAGCATGTCATTTTGTTCAATTCGAGGTCACTGTCTAAACTTTCAACATTATAATTAAAAAAAAAATAAAGTTTAAAACTCAAGTCATAATTTTGGGCTACGTATTATTGGTGTGTGTGAAAGGAGCACGCACGTCAGCGATGGTGGGCATGTGTGCAAGCGCGGGTAGTGGAAAGAAGTGGGTGTTGGCAATGATACGAGTTTGAATAGCACTTATCATGGTTTCATACTGGTAATGCTCTACTTGTACACAAAATACAGGTTCTGTACTGTACAGAAACATGCCGCGGGAGAAAATAGCATCTAATATCATGAACTCACCTATGTTATCCGTCGTAAACCACGTGTAATGATTTAACACCAGTAATCCTACATATGTAAACATAAAATACACCTATAGTACTTTGTATTTAATTCTGTCGCCTGCAAAAATTTGTTCTTTATAAACATGTCTTTTCATGCAAAGTGTTGAATTTTACCTGTGTCTTCCAAAATGTGGTGCGCTAAAACTACACATGAAACATCTATTGGCAACTGGAGCTTGTATTGTAAAGTTCACCCCAAAAAAAAAAAAAAATCAGTTTCAAACCTATTATACTTGTAATTATTACATGTAAATTTGTAGAATCCCACTACTTACACTTATCCCAAGATTCTCTTCAACCATTTTCAACAAAGACCACCGTGTATTGGAAACATCTTGAGGGAACAATATAATCACACCTGTTTTTTCGATCAGGCATAGGCGACATGACTTATCTGGAAATGGTGATGATCCCATTTTAATTATCACAACTTTTAAAATACTTCTATAAACAAACAATAAAAGTTGCTGTTTATTACAATGCAGAACTTCTTCTTCTTCTTCTGCGGTTCTTCTTCTATTTCTTCAGTTGGTACTTGTCTTAGCGAAGAATGCTCTCCCGGAAATTATAGACGGTGTTTCCAAATGAAACAGATGCCGAATTGAGATGAATCTTTAAAGATGCTGAAGGCCTCGGTAAATAAGAAAAATAAATAAATAAATAAAAATAAAAAGTACAACAATGACTCTATATATGACTGTTAAAAGAATTTAAAATTTTTTATAACAATGAATATATATATGACGGTTAAAGAATTTAAACTCTGTTATAACAACATTTATATATATGTCTGTATTTTCATTAATTTCGATCGTGTCTGAAGAAGGATATGCTAGATATCCGAAACAGTTACAAATTATAATTTAAAATAAAGTAAAGTTTTAAGCTTTGGTCAGTGTCTCTTTTGTTAAAACAATTAATCCAAAGCCATGAATAGTCTTACTATGCTTATAAGATGCTAAATAATGTAGATCATTGTAAATAAAGGTAATAGGTAGTAAGAACAGGTGGGGATAACGTGAAAATTGACAATCTACATTAAATGGACCGCAATCGTGAAATTTGTGAAGAATAGAGAGAAATGGCTGGCGATATTGTTGATAGAGAGGACAAGAGAAAATGAGATGATTGATGGAGCCTGTATTGAGACCACAGTTACAAAGTGGATTAGTGCGTTTTCGGAGCAGATATAAGTGTTGGGGAGTATACAGAATGTGAAGTCTGTTACGGAGTACAAAATGGAGGTAAAAGGGAGAGAAAGTATGTTGAATGAACCAAGATGGAGAGCGGAGAGAACAAGGATGGTACCAATACCAACGTGCCTTTGTAAATGAGGCATTATAAGCAGTCCTGCGTTGATAATGAAGTGTAATAAGTCATGGAAAAAGGTCAATAAGCGAGACTGAAAGATCTATGGGAGTGCCGTGCAGGGCGCCGATACGGGCTGCGGGATCAGCTAGAGAATTCCCAAGGATGTCGACATGACTTTTGGACCAAATTAAGCAAGTAGTATAGCTGAGGGAAGTCCGGCGGTATAGAAGAAGACGAATTTCATAAAGAATCCAGGAGGATTTTAAAGTCCAGGGGGAAAATTGTAGAGATTGGAGGAGAGATTTAGAATCAGTGGCGATACAGATAGATATACAGTATACTGATGCTGAAGAGAATGAAGAAGAGTCGCAAACAAGACATAAGCTTCAGTGAGAAAGGTAGAGACATAATGGGGCAGTTTAGAGCTGAAACATTGCTGAAGAGAGCAATCGTAAAAGGCTGATCCCAAATGCAAGCCCTGGCCAGAACCGTCGCAGTACAAATGCACAATGTGCTAAGGGAGAGGAGGAATGGATGAGGAGAAACAATGTTGGTAAGAAACGGGAGTTAAAAGGTGGGCTGGAGGGTATTGGGGGAAAATGATAGAAAAAGATTGAAAAAAACTGGATAGTCATGCAAGTAGCAAGGGAGTGTATACGTGCGCTGGATGTGTAATAGAGGTGGTGCAAGATCTAGGTAGCTGGTGTATATGAAAGGGAGACATGCGAAATATGGAGAACAGTTACGGGCTGTATGAAGATGTCGGAGCAGAGTGAAATTCGGGAGGAGAGCGGATCGGGTAAACTGGAAACGTTGAAGACAGAATTTGTCGGAGACTTGTTTCAACTGAATTGCTGAGGGTGGAACTCGAGTCTCGGAATAATGCGCAATAGCAGCAGCAGTTGAAGGAAGGCTAAGAGTACAGCAGAGAGTACATATTGAAGGGATTGGAATTTTTGAAAGACCCTAGAAGGAGACTGAGATAGAAAAAAAATACCATACATTAAAATCGGTAAGTAAACCTGTTTATATAACAGGAGAAGGACACGGAAATCTGTAGACCAAGTAGAAGTGGAAATAGAGCAAATTAAACGTAAGAAGGATGATGTTTTTGATGTAGAAGTTGTTAATGGAAGGTCCAGCGTAAAGAAGAGTCTAATACGATTCCGAGGAATTTAACAGAGGAACGGCGAGGAAGGGTAATACCGGTAAAAGTAAGGGTGGGTAGGAAGGGAGTGCGTTTGCGGGTAAAAACGAGAAAGGAGGTTTTGTTCCAGTTTATTCTTAAGCCATGTTTGGAACACCAGGTGGAGAATGTGATGAGAGCTGAAATGAGTTGGGGTATAGCAAGTCGAGGGGAGGGAGAAGTAATATGGAAGGCTAAATCATCACAATAGGAAAGAACCCGTACAGTGTTACTTCTTTGGCGAAGAACAGGGGTCAGAAAGAGATTGAACAAAAGAGGATATAATAAAGAACCTTGAGGAAGACCTTGAAAGGTGTGCAACCTTCAGAGAGTTGGGAACGGAGGCAAGAAACAAGGTACGTTGCACCAGAAGGTTGTAAATAATACGGAGATATTTCGGAGGAATGCCTTGTTGCCAAAGTATATGTATGAGGTCATAAAAGGGAACAGAGTCATAAGCCTGAGAAAGGTCAATGAATACGGCAAAATCAAACTGGGTACGGGAAAAAGCAAGCAAAATATCGGAGATAAGAACAGACAGACAGTCAAAAACGCTGGAAACAAGTCCACAACCGTATTGTTGTTTGTAAAATGAAAGGTGGTGTTCAGAGAACCATTGGAGGCGTTGTTTCAGGAGATGTTCGTAAACCTTTAAGAGACATGAGGAGAGGGCAATAGGGCGGTAATGTTCAGCGATACCAGGTTGTTTTGTGGGCTTGAGGATGGGAGTAATAATGCAGTCTTTCCACGGAGGGGGAATTCGTTCAGAAGACCATACAGTGTTATGTAGGGTGAATAGGAATTGCTGGTACAGTGGAGGAAGATGTTGGTGTCGGTAATGTATGCCGTCTTTGCCAGCTGAAGAGTTGGGTAGACGGGATAAGATGAGAGAGAGTTCAGACATGGTGAAAGGAAGATGGATAGGGGGGATGGTTCTGGAGAAAAAAGAGGAGACAGCCAGAGAGGCACGTTAATGGGGCTAATTGGGAATGGAATTGATGGAGCCAGGGAGAGGAAATAGATTCACCAGAGGGAAGACGACACGCCTTGTTACGAAGGGACCGGTAGAATTTCCTAATGGAGGATAAAGAGGAACCACAACGTAAGGTAGAACAAAATTGTCGCCAGGCATTACGACGGGTTTCTTGAAGAATACGGGTCGTGGTGGCTTGTGTTTGTTGATATGCCAGGAAATTGGAATAGGAGCGAGTGGCGAGGTACGTTTTAAGGGCTTGACGCCATCGGAAAATCCATTGCTGACATTCCCTAGTCCACATTTAGGATAAGGAGAATGGGCAATGGAGGAACGAAGTGAGGGAGGGAGATCAGGGTGGGAGTGTGATACTGCCTGGGAAAGGCTAGAACAGAAAGCAGTGTGAAGATGTAAAGGATCGCTGGACGAGGGAGGGGGAGAGAAACGATCAAAGCAGGAAGAATAAAGGGACCAATCAAGGTTAGTAGAATATGGGCGACCTATAGGGGATAAGGAAGGAAAGGGAGGAGAAGTAGAGTTGTGTAAAATGATGGGGAAGTGACCACTGCCGTAGGAGTCGGAAGAAACAGTCCATGTAAGATGGCTAGAGTAAGCAGGAGAACAAAAGGTAAGATCAGGAGCGGTAGGAAGTTCGCGGGGACGGGGAAGACGTGTAGGAGTGCCAGTATTCAAAAGAGTACGGGGTACGGTAGGAAGTGGGCGATACAGGGCAGAGCCAGCTGGGTTGGGAAAGAGAGCTTTCCAGAACGGGTGGTTACAATTTACGTCACCGACAACAATCCACGAAGGGGAAAGGAAAATAAAAAGATAGAGCCAGAGATGATCAGGAAGATGAACGTGAGGGGAATATAAAGGTTAACCAGGGTGAGATGGAACGGTGAACATTTGGCATTGAACTTCTGGATATTGGATGGGAGGAGGGTGTAGAACGTAAGGTAAAGTATGATGAATGCCGAGAGAGAGTCCACTTCAAGCGTCTGGGCGAGCATCATGAAGCCAATGGTAGGAAGGGATGTTAAAACGGTAGGAATTTGTAAGCCAAGTTTCTTGGAGTAAGAGAAAAGATGGATGGAATAAAGATATGAGGTGATATAAGGTATACATTTTACTGGGAGAACTCCTAATGTTCCATTGTAAGAGATTAGAAAAGAGTGACCAGATGATGTTATAGTGAATGTGATTGTAATAGCTTGAGTATGGTGATGCAAGATTTATAGTCGGGAGGAGAAAATTTATGTTGAGATTTTTTTTAAATATAAAGGATAGAAGAAACAGCAGAGGAAAAAGAAGGTATAGGATCTGCCGCATGTGACGGTTTCTGAAAAGCTGTGACGGTGCTGGGAAGGGGAGAAAATGCTAAAGGGGATCGTTCAGTTGGAAGAGATGGGGACCGGGCAGAAAGAAAAGGCAATGAGTGAGGACTTAGGACTTTTTTATAACACCGGAAGGAGAATGAGAAGTGGAAGGCCGAGAGATAACAGCTGAATATGAAAAGGAAGCAGAAGTAGGGATAGAGGACGAAGTAAAGCTAGGAGTGGCAAGAGAGGTCCAAGTAGAATGGGGAGGTGGATCTTCCTTTAAGGAGCGTTGTGCAGGAGTCGTGGTCAAATAGCGTCGTTTAGCATCGGTTCAGGGTATTAATTTGAATTTGTATGAGGCGTTCAGGACACTGAGGGAAAGTTGCCACGTGGTCGCCAGCAAAGTGCTTGCACTTGGGAGGTGCAGAGCAGGAGGAAGAAGGGTGGCCGGGTAGGCAGCACGTGACACAAGATTGTTTACCACGGCAGACCTGCTTAAAAAGGCCGTAAAATAGGCAGTTGGTACATTGCTTTAGCCGGGGAATATATGTTTCAACGGGAAGGTGAAAATAGAAAAGGGTGCAATGGGAGGGGAGAGTGTTGGCATCGAAAGTAACTATTTAATACGATTGTTCCGGTGGGGATGGAAGAGGAGGTAGAGTCCGTAACAGAAGGGAGAGAATGGGAGGTTGGAGGTAAAGAAGTGTCAGATGTAGGGGGAACTGAGGATTCATCAGAGGAAGAACGTTTACGAAACATGCGGCGAACATGTAAAATTGGAGCGCTACATCGCAACGCATGAGAAGTTCATCGTCCGTTAAGGACGGATCGACTCCTTGTAATAAACCCTGACAAGAAACGGCATAATTTGGAATGTAAGCACGCCAATTATGTGCCATCAATAAAGGATGTTGGAGAAAATCGTTGGCAGCTTTGCCAGTACGAAAAAAGACCTTTAAGCCCTGAGGGCCAAGAGTACGAATATCAGTTACATCTGTAAGATTATTATTGTATAAGAGTCTATCTAGTTTCATAGGATGCTGTTTGCTAAAAGAAGAAGTGGAGGAAACGTGGACGACATAAGGTCCTAGGAATTATGTTCTTTATAATTGTTATTATTAGTATGTGCATAGGGCACATTTGGTACGTGAGAATTGGAAGAATTTGTAGGCGGAGAAGTATCCATATTAGTGGATCGAAGTACGTGTCCGTCTGATGAGGCTGCCATGTTAGGCAGCGACGAAAGAGAAAAAAAAATTAAAAAACCTTTCACTAATACACAACACACGGAAAAAATAAAATGTGGTGAACAGTACACAAGTCAAGTACACTATAAATCCACCAAATAAGAACTTGAAATCACTTGGAATCTGCTGTAGTCCTGTCACAGGTGTACATCCAGTAGAAGCGAAATCAAATTCAAATATATATATCACTTCCATTATCTACCATATAGTAAGGTTGAGCTAAGGTGATCAGCATTATTGTCCTCAGACATAATTCACGTAGGCTACAGAGTGGACTGGAGCTATGCTAGGATACCGTGAAAAAAATGACAAATTTAACATGGGATTTTTTCAATTTTGCGTTATACTACGTCCTACACTGCTCATTTGAAATTCATGAAGTATTTATAAAGTATGTGTGTGTAATTTGCACAAAATTAGTAATATTTTTTAATTTCCCATAAGGAAATAACGATTTACCACTAAACTCGACTCCGATTTTTAGAGAAAGTAATGAGAATTACCAATTAAGGTGCATACCTTCATAATATTTGATTTGTCTTTAATCAATCTATAATTTTCTTATTTCTTATTAATTATGATGTACAGAGAAAATGCTAATTAAATTAAAGAGTGCATATTCTCGTAGTAATTACTGTTTAAAAAGTTCAGCATTTTCCCGTTAGATGACTCTGTTCAAAAAATGCAACCAGAGAAAGCAGGCTTGCGTTCGTCTCCCGTGACCGGGTAACCTCAGGGCTTAATCTGCCCCTGGTTCTTCAGCCCCGCCCTCGCTATAAGCAATAAAAAAAGTTTTTCTCATTCACATCGTTCAATCAAAGATAGCAACCAGGACCTAGAGTTGAACGGCATTCACCAGGTTATGGCATATGCTGATGATGTAAATTTAATAGGGAATGATAGGAGAACAATAGAAAGAAATGCAGAGATCTTATTAAACGCTTGCAGGGACATGGGTTTAGAAGTAAATGCAGAGAAAACTAAATACATTGAAGTGCGTCGGGACCGTAATACGGCAAATTGTGGATGCGTTAAAATCTTAAATAATACTTTTGATAAAGTGGATAGTTTTAAATATTTAGGATCAATATTAACAGACGAAAATCATATTCACGAAGAAATTAAATGTCGTCTCAAAGCAGGGAATTCGTGTTACTATTCGGTTCAAAATCTCTTGTCATCGCGAATTCTGTCGAGGAATTTGAAGCTTAAAATATATAAAACGATAATCATCCCTGTTGTTTTGTATGGTTGCGAAACACGGCCGCTTACTCTGAGGGTAGAACAGAGACTGAAAGCATTTGAGAACAAGATCCTGAGAAGAATATTCGGACTCAAGAGGAACCGGAATGGGGAATGGCGGAAACTTCATAACGAGGAACTACATAATTTACACGGTTTACCCAACATTGTTAGGGTCGTCAAGTCTAGGAGGCTTAGGTGGGCAGGTCATGTAGCTAGAATGGGAGAAAGTAGAAACGTTATTGGAATACAAAGTAGAAACTGGATCCAATTGGCTAAGGATAGAAGTCAGTGGAGAGCTTTTGTGAACGCTGCATTGAACCTCCGGGTTCCATAGGCCATAGAGTTAGTTAGTTAGTTCCTCACATGTAGGGCCATTGTTCGACTGTGATCTTCTTCTCAAATCAATACAATATTATGCGCACGCAAGCTGAACAAATTAAGTGAAAATTATATCTTCCTTACTATAAAGTTAGAGAAGTAAAACGTTGTGCTATCTACTGGTATACTAATAACAGAAACGTCAGCGGAAGTATCAATGCAATACACTGTGACACGACTAAGCCAAGTGAAAGAAAACGTTTTCCAGACTTTGTGCGATAGTGATAATGTGAAGATGATTGTAAAGTGGTGATGTGGTGGTGCACAAGAAAGTAGGTATAAACAGAACTTTACTGAAAGGCAATCTACTGACGAAAGCCTTTTCAGCATAGCTCTGGTACCAATTCAAATGTACTCTGTAAATAGGAACTTAAGAACCATAATATGACAAAATATGGGTCCATCCTCTACGCGATATTGTCGTCCCATAAAATTTGACTTCCATAAAGAGCTTGTTGATTTCATAACTGTAGAAGTAGACAAAATTAAACAACAGATTATTGAACTCTTTTCAACAGTTAGGGGCCGCGGTGGCTCAGTGGTAGAGCGTTCACCTCTGGTGCTTGGGGTTCCGGGTTCAAACCCTGCTCCCGCCAAGTGAACTTTGTGGTGGACAAACACCGCGTGCGTGGGTTTTCTCGGGGTTCTCCCGTTTCCTCCCACTTTCTTCATTCCACCGTTTTCATTCATTTCTCATAATCACCGTCTCCTTTAGCCTAACCGGCATAAGCGTGGGACGTAAAACTCAAATATTTCATTTCATTTTTCATTTTTCTTTTCAACAGTTGTAACTGTGGACGATAAAACGTTTGTTATTAGTACCGCAATGATCTTCTGCATGATTCATGGCAAAGTTTGCAATGCTGTGTCATCTTGTGCTTCGTCTCAAACATGTTATTTGTGCTGCGCAAAGCCCAGTGACATAAATTCCTTACATATCCTTTCCAGAAAATGCGTGGATAAGAATTTACTATCGTTTGGATTATCACCTCTTCACTCTTGGATAAACTTTATGAAATGTATTTTTGCACATTTCATACAGACTGGACTTTGAATTATGGCCAGCTAGCGGTGATAATGAAAACAAAAATGGAACAGAAAAAGAAACAAGTACAAGAACAGGCCAGGAGCGAACTGGAATTATTATTAGATATGCCAAAACAAGACACTGTAAATACTAATGACTGCAACACGGCAAGAAAGTTTTTTGGAAATGCAGAAAAAGCCGCAGAAATAACAGGTATTCCTGTTGATTTGATAAAACATTTGCACGTCATTTGGAATGCCGGAACTGTGGGTTTCATGTAGATGCAGATAAATTTGGTGATCATACTAACGACACTTTAAATTTGTATCTACAACATTACTCTTGGTATTTAATGCCCGTGACTGTGCATAAAGTGCTGTTTCATTGTAAAGATATAATATCAGCTAGTATACTACCAATAGGACAATATTCGGAAGAAGGTCTAGAGGCAAGGAACAAAAACTATAGGAAATATCGTGAACTTTTCTCGAGGGAAACAAATAGACTTGACACTAATACAGACTTAATGCATCGACTACTATTTACTTCAGATCTACTTGTCAACCGTCTCCGGATATCTCGAAAGACTAACTAACTAACTAACTAACTAACTCTATGGCCTATGGAACCCGGAGGTTCAGTGCCGCGTTCACAAAAGCTCTCCACTGACTTCTATCCTTAGCTAATTGCATCCAGTATCTCGAAAGACTTAAAGGAGTAAACTCGTGTCTCACGTTCTGTGTTTGTTAAAAGAACCGCCTTACAACCTCCCTGACGATGTTGATGATGGAAATTTCGAGCCCTTAGATCACTCAGATACTACTGATTCTGAATAACTGTTACATATACGCCATGGTGTACAAGAACTGGAAATAATACTGTATTCAATTATTTTCCTCATCTATAAAGGTAATACTGTTTTGTTTCAAGTGTACATCAATCACTTTTATCCTACTATTCTATCCAGGACATTAGACAACAAGCATGCAATGCTCCCTATTGATACTTCAGTTTCTTTCATATTGTTTATAACATAGTCATCATGTATCTGCAGGTGTATTTCATAACCCAACACAAAGTCTAGGTTTCTGACCAAATGATGCATAGTTATCGCAGAGAACTGCATGTATGTATCTGCACATATAAAGCTTCCAAATATACCCAAACTACTTATACAATGAATTTCTCTGAACCCCATAAAAGACTATGTGAAAATAGCACGCAATATTTAAGTTCTGCTAGATTGCTGAAATTTCGCACTGTGCGGCGGGGAATAAAAAAGAACTTTGATATGACAGAATACCAGTGCAGAATAAAAAGAAGGTTGATGCCACAGAATATCAACGGAGAACAGAAAAGAAGTTTGGCACCGCAATGGGTAGACATCAAAGAATTCTGACCTGGAATAGAAAAGAAGTTTGGTATTGTAAAAGAATTTGTTAAAAGATTATTACTTGTAAAAAAAAACTTATTTGTACCTGAATAACATTAATGGTGGTATAGAATAACATAGATTACCTTTTGAAAACATGTAAACCATTTATCTGTAAATGGATGATATTTGAATGATGGGAGCATATGATCATGTGAATAACATTATTGATGAATTGTTGCTGTAATAGAACATGTGAATGGACGGGATACGATATGTTTACCTGAATTACAAAAATGAAGGAATGTTGTTGTAATAGAGTAGCATAGATTTAATTTTGAAAAGATGTGAATGAACAGAACATGATGTGAATAATATTAAACATGGAATGTTGTTGATTTAAGAGAATAAGTAATTGGCCTGATCACGTGAATAACATATGACGGCATGAAGTAACCGTATAAATGAAATGTAAATATGTGTTTTCCTTATACCCTATAGTTATGAAAATTGTATAGAGAATTGACAAAGTACAAGTGAAAGTTGTTTGTTTTGAAAAAAATATTTTAAACATAGTAATAGGGAAACCGTTTGAAAAATTCGTTATAATGTATCACGTGTTATGACGTCGTAGGTAAAATTTTCTTTATATATGTGGTTTGAAGAGAAGACTGGCATGGAATCGTCATGGAGTCTTTCAGTCAAACAGGACGTGACATAGCATTCTGCTCTGAAATTGACTGGGATGGATTAACCCTTTGAATGTACTGAATCCGCGAAGAAGAAGATGAAGAAGAAGTCCTCATTGGAATAGGAATCTCCAGTCATTATTATAGAGGAGGAGATAATAGATTTAAGTGAGGACAATATATTAATTCCTACGTCTCCAGTAGGATCACCAGCAGCATCACCATCACTATTATCAGCAGTAGCTCCAGAAGAAGATCTAGCAGCACCGCTATCAGTATTATCAGCAGTAGGTCCAGCAGGATCACCATCAGCAGCAGATCCAGCAGTAGGTCCAACACCAGTAGCTCCAGCAGTAGGTCCAGCAGCACCACCACCACCAACACAAATTCATACAATGAAATGGACCCTAGCGGAAGAAAGAGCAGCATCTCCTGACTTATTTAGTGACGGGGATGAAGAAGAAATTCTTCGATTATTTGCTGAACTGGATAATTGCAAGCCGAACTCGCCAGAAGCAACTGTTTCTCCAGTGGATTTTCCAAATCCACCCTCACCACAAAAGTTCCCATTCGATTTGCGTGTACAATCTAAACGGTGCAACTGTGACAGTGATTTTGTAGATGAAAAGTGTATTTAAAATTGTGTTATAAGTTGGAAAGCAAAGAGTGTATTTCTTTGTGATTCCTGCAGCTTAAATCATTTCAACCAGTTTGCACACAGGTGTCTTTTACAAACAAATTAACACTGGAGACAGAAGCCTGGCATATTATGCCAAGTAAAAGTATGAGAAACGAAGTGCATAATGTTTATGTCAAATCGCATTTGAATAGTGAAATAAGTGGACACATGTTTGATGGACAATATCAACAACTATTAAGAAATTCTGAATATATTGAAGATTTGGTAAATTTACTCTAGAGAAAGACAGAAGTCAGTTATAATGTGTAATTTTTCTGTATATAGTATCATGATAATGTTTTGTTTCCTTTTTTCTGTGCATGTACACATTATTTTTCTATACTTGTATATATTATTTTTTCTATAGTGGTATTATTATTGTTTTATATATATATATATATATATATATATATATATATATTGTTTTCGTATGTTTACTTATATATATATATTATGTCTTTATATTCAAATAAATAAATATGTATATATACAGAAAATTCATTTCTTGATTTTTATTTATTAAAAAACTTTTCCCAAATAAAAAGAACATATATATATATATATACTACTGGTATATGATTTTTATTTACAAAGTGAAACTTCCCATACATAAGTTTATTTTTATACCCTTAAAATTATGGTACACGGTTTTATTCATTCCTGCAAGTTTGATGACTATTTTTTATTTTCTTAATTTTTTTGCTCTTACTCTGAATTATTTAAAAGTTTATAGTATGCATTTAACAACTACTTTATTGTTTCGCAATTTTAAACAACGAGTATTCTGTGCATACGACACAATAAATAAGTTAGTATTCAAGTGAACCATTAAAAATAAATAAAACGAATTATTTATTCGTTCATAGCACAGCTGATGTTAGGGGTTTACGTAGTAAACGAACCAGTTAATAATTAACAAAGACCCTCTGGTGAAGCAATTCAATTAAAATTGTTATTGATTTTTTTAACGAAATACAAACAGAAATCGAAATATTTGTTTATTGGCTCACACTTATAGAGTGTTCTTATGAACTAACATTGAATGAGATTATAAATAACACGAATTACTTGTAGATTTTACAGCGTATCTGGTCTTAGGAGTTTATCTTTATATATACTTGCTTTATAAAATGCAGAAAACTCTTTGTCATATACAAATGTTAAAGTTTTGTTGCAAGGAGTAATCCTTTACACAATTTTTCAAATACGATATTGTAAATCGTATTCATACATACATAAGAAACTTTTAAAAAGTCATGTAAGTAAATAAAAATAATATTAAAAAGTAATATAAAGTAATAAAATTTTTATTTACAAATTTCATATAACATTCCTTTAACCCTTAAAGGATCCTGGCTTTTTGGGCTATTTTTTAGACTTTCAGTCAAGCAGCTACTGTATCGTCACTATTTATCTTAGGATCATGGTTCATACCTCATTCTCTTCAGAATAGAGCTGGCTTTCAAATGGTACCACTTGCATGCTCATATCATATACCAGAAGCGGAAAAAAATGTCAAAGTGAAAATTTCGGAGGGAAAAATTTTTTCTTGAATTTTGGCCCCCCCTGGACCCCCACTGTGTGATCGTAGTCATCTAAGAAAATCTGATAAATAGTACTTGGTATACTGAATGTGTGTGCCAAATTTCAAGTTTCTATCTTGAATAGTAAGGGCGGGAGAATTTTTATCAAAAATTCCCACAATGCCCCAAATTACAATAAAACACTATGATCTCAGGGGAAAAAAATCCTGAGACATCCCTAATTACCCTAGGACTATAATCCGCCAATCATTCTCTCTCAGAATAAAACTGTCTTTCAGACGGTACCATTCACATGTCTCCATCATGTATCTAAGGCGGGAAATTCCTGAAAAAAGGGATTTTTGGGGGCAACATTTCCCTTTTTCAACTTTTGCCCCTCTGGACTCCCCCTGTTTTTACGCAGAAATCGGAAAAAAAACTTCTGGTAAATACTACTCGGTGGACTGAATGTTTGTGCAAAATTTCAATCTTCTACGTGAAAAAATAGGCCCGCCAGAAAAAATTTCCCCACCATGCCCCACTTTTACCCTATACAGAAGTATATTTGAATAAAAATTCACTGAGACGGTCCTAATTACCCTAGAATAATAATTCGACCGTCGTTCTCTTCAGAATGGAACTGTCTTTCAGACGGTATGACTCACGTGGTCCTATCATTTATGTAAGGCGGGAAAATGACGAAAAACGCGATTTTTGGGGTTAAAAATCCCTTTTTTTACCCCTTTGCCCCTCTGGTTCCCCCCCTGTTTTAGCACTGACATCGGAACAAAAAATCTGGTAAATACTACTCGTGGACTGAATGTTTGTGCAAAATTTCAATCTTCTACATAGAAAAATAAGCCCGCCAAAAATATTGAACATAGGCTTAGAAAATGAGAAAAGAAATTTTTGACTTATGACGTCATCATCTCTATGTCTGGACGCAGGACAGTCTGAAACCATACGTAATGTCTTCTACAAGGCCTCTGGACTTGGAAAAAAAAAACCGGACGAAAAAGCTCAAATAGAAGAGAAATAACGCAATGTACCATGAAAAACGCGTATGGTACAAATTGTACCATAGGATCCCCAAAGGGTTAAATGTTGTTTAACATAATCAATATTTATAATATTACTAGCAGCGTTCACCCCGCTTCGCTGCGGTCACCCCGGAACGCAATAAACTTTGTTACTTAGATAATTTTTACTTTTTCGCTTTCAAATTGCAAGCGCCTGTCATTTATGTTAACCCGCCGAGTCACGTGGTCATGCGGGTTGCATATACATACGTTTATTTTTACCTATGATGAACTATGGAGACTTGAATGGTCCATTATCTCAAGACACTGGTAATTAAAAATTAAAGTGATATGATAAAAACCATCTAGGGTCCAAATCCTAACAACCCCCCAAAAATGAAAGAAATCGGTTCAGCCGTATTAGCGTGATGAGTTCACAAAGGATTTGTACGTTCTCTTTTATATATATAGATATGTACAATTACGTGCTGGCCAATTTAATGCTGAGTCTTTTATCACTTTTTTATTAAATTACACACATTGTTTTCAGTATTTAATAAATTTTGTAATTGATTTACAGAAGAGTTTTGATTTTCCATTATTATTTACAACTTTCAAAATGTATATTATATTGTAAATTCTTTTGTAAGAATAACTCCGTAATTAATTGAATATAATTCTTACTTAATAATATATTATATAATGCATATGTAAATGTCTAATCATCAATTTCAATATCCCTATGCAATGATACAAATTCTTCATATAAGTCATCAAAGGTGTGTATATTAACTATAGCACGAAACGTGTTATAGCATAACATATCATAGTCTAAAGTAATGCATTCATGCTTATCTAAAATACTACAATTTTCAAAGCAACCGTAATATAAAAGTTTATGTTGTGGCTTCCACCTTGCATTACACAGTAACACACATTGCTCATTCAAAGAAAAAGAAGTACACTGATATTCGCAATGTTCATACAGATTAAGGGAAAGACATTGATGTTCACACTGACGACTGTTGAAACATATTTATCTTGTTGAAGATACGATTCTCTTAAATCAGAAATATGAGTCATTAAATGTAATCTCTTGACATGTATAGTTAAATCAGTTTATAAGATATGGAATAATATTCACGTCTATATATTTTACATGTGTTAGAAGGTATTGGTTTAATATTTGGTCATGTGTTGATTTTTTAAATTAAGAAATTCCACATAATAGTATTTAATTCTTCGTCAGTTTCACTTACATATTTGTGAGCACTTTCCTTATCACTACGTATTGCACAATCTTCACAAAATAAGGGTTCAGAAAGTTTATAATTTTCTAATAATTGCTTTACACAAACTTCACTTACTTCATTAGGAGCAATCACACTTGAATTTAGTGAATATTAGAATGTCATTAGAAATTGTATTTTGAGCTACTACTTCCTCTCCAAATGCTATTTCATTTGGATATCTGAAATCTCGTCTATATGCAGCGTCATGCATTATATCTTGTGTGGAATAGATAATCATAAATTCATTAATTTCTTCCTCGGGAATAACTGGATCATTTGGATGTACAAGAATAATTTTCTTTTGTTTTTCAAGTTCAAAATATTTTTTACGTGGTGAAATATACTTGGAATTTACACATCTATTTTGCGATAAGGAAAGATTGGTTTGAATCTAACCTTTCCTTTCCTTATTATGAGAAGAAGAAGAACATGTTCTTACATGCATAGCATTATGTAGGTCTTTTTATTTTTCGCTTGCATCCGCTGAAACAGCTGGCTTTTCACTGTATATCTTAACAATGTATAAATCACTTTATTTGTACTATAGCACGGCCAACAAGAGATGGTCTCTGACGTTTCTTACCTCACGCGGTGGGACATTGCAGCCCCTACTTTGATACCAGTGTTACCAACCACAATCAATCTGTCTTATACCATTAATTAAATTGCCACTATAGTTGAACCAAAAAAATCCTTGACACGCGAGTAGTGGCAATGTCACGGCGAGCTGTCAGAGACGTTCTCTTACTGGACGCACTATAGCACAACTACACACATGCACAGAACTTATATTCAAAAGAATGCGCGAAAAAATGCACAGAAAATAGGGATGAATATATTAAACGATAAATACCAATGCAATATTTGTTTCATATTATAAATTTTTCCTTTAGGTATTAAATTACAATCCTTAGGTTTTAAATACAAAAAATATTTAATTCGATTCATCAGAATGACGTCACTTTTAATTTTTTCGTTAATTTCGATAACTTAAGAAACATATTAGTCATATATATAAAACCTTATGAAGGTATAGTATAAGGGAACATACATTTTTTATTGATATGAATGTGAACCTAATGTAACAAATCAGTATTTGAATATTACAACTCTCTATGAGTAATGTATCATAAAACAACATGTATACACAAACTAAGGAAATACAAGAAGAATTGATTCTGACATATACATGTAAGAGTACACTTATATTTGTGTTATACCTTGAAGAAGAGTAATGTCAACAACTGCAGACATTGTGATGCCTTAACATACACATATTGTATCCGAGAAGTAAATACTCGACACCAAAGAAATCTGGGAACTCGAATTAAGTGGTTCTGAGAACTATAATTTGAATAGTTTTTTAACGAATAAAGCAGGAAGCTTCAAGATTTCCTGTCTGGTGCAAAACCAAAGGAGAGAAAGCAAAATATATTAATTAGTATCTTGCTCACGAAGGCATGCAGGAAAACCAGAACCATAGCCTAGGGTATACCACTAAGATATTCATCAACCCATTATATGGGAAATGGGTAGCAGCGGACGGATTTATCATAGACAAAAATTATTGATAATTCAGAGACGTTTTTTACATACCTATTGTTGGGACAGTATAAAGTTGAAATTGTAATGCTCCTTGGAGACGAACACTTGATTATCATTTATCACATACAAAGACGTCGAGACAATACGTATCACATACAAAATAAGCCGTTAAAGTTTGAAACGAAATGGTGGAGACATGAACAAGGCCTCGACTTCATGACCTATTCACAACTGTAGAACTAAAAGACACATTATATTGTGACACATGCAGCATTATGTGTGTGCAAAGACGGAATGAGAAACCTAAGGTTGCGTTGGGTTCCTATTTTGTATTTAATCGTAAAATGTAAAATATTACTCGATGTTAGTGAAGTTGCAGATGGGTAAGATGATTTCGTTTTATTACAAGAATATAATTTCATTATTATTATTATAGATGCAACACATGCAATTATTTAAGGCTGTCAAAGAGCTTGTTGATATGAGTTACCGAATTGGATATGATGCGCCGGAGGTGGTGTAAAATACCTAGAAACGACTAATGGATACGTGTAACCAACAAAAAATATCAAAAGTTGTTAATTGAGTAAATAAGTCATTTTGAGGGTAGATAGAATGTTATCTTTGCTTAATGTGAATTTGTTGGAGATATCACTGGTCTTTATTGGGTAGGATTTTTCCGTGAGCGTGAAAGAAGCATGCTTTCGAAAAGTTCAACTACTTGGTACTGTTAGGTAAGAAAAATGGCTTATCTGATGAGGTTACAGCGAAAGTACTAGTTGAACCTATGAACTTATTAGAAATAAGTTTTGAGAGTTCTGTGGAAGTACCTAAGACAATTTTTATACATTAGTATAGGTAGACCTTAATTTCAAATAGTAGATACAAAATTCTAAAAATATGCATATTATGTGACAGCTGAAAAATGAAATAAAAATCCCTAAAACTTACTACCGGCATTATTTGATTTTGTAATATAGCATTCGTTAAGAAATGCTGTGAAAACGCCCTGGAATAACAATTGAACACATTAACTCAAAATAAACAAGATTCTATATGTCTCATGGAGTCGTAAATCAGAATTTAACCCGAGGTCCTCTTTTTGTGAGAGAGAACAACTTCAATTTAAATGAAAAATATTTATTCGGAGATTGTGTGACTTTTAAGATTGATTTTGTTAACCTTCGCAAAGGATGAGGTAAGAATCAGGCCCGTAGCCAGCCTCCAAATTTAGGGGGGGCTAAATGTAAATTAGGGTGGGCACACACAGAGAGAGACACAGACATTATACAATATATATATATATATATATATATATATATATATATAATGTCTGTCTCTGTGTGTGATGATGAATAATTTCTTATGCTCTTAAAACTAAAACTACAGCGTGAAGGAATTATTATTAAAATTTTCCCCTATAGCGTTAGTACAACTGTACCTGAAAGCTAGAATACTATGTGTCTCCTTTTTATTTTATTTGTTATGGCAACAAAATATTTCTTCCGTTTTCTCATCTTCAAGGAAATAAAAAAAAATATTTGTTAAAAAAATAGTTGGCCGAACGAACCAATCATTAAAATTTCCAAAGAATTAGTACAGGAAATACGTTTTTTAATTTTTGATGACTGAAAAAATATTTGTGAAACGAAAACATCTAGAGAGTAATGAGATTTAATACTATCTTCAAAGAGATTCTACAGAGAAGGGTCTCAGAATATTAAATCAATATTTTGAAATACATGTGGCCTAAACAAATATATGCATATTGGAAAAGTGAAATTAACATTTTACCTGTATTATTATTTACATCTCCTTAGATATGAAACTTTATATTTCTTTAAATATCACGCGCTTTATTTTACACTTGTACTTCTAAACATTTTTTGATCTTTTTTTTTATGGTGATGTTCGAAAGAAATAATGATATGTTTATGGGTTTTTGCTATCTACAAGTTTATAAATTTCATAAGATTAAGAAACACAAACACAACACGCATATATACACTCCTCATGTTGGCACACTATAATAGAAACAAGTTGTACATTTGAACAATCACTGACAACACAATCACAGTATAAGTCTCCTTGTTTCGG
Source organism: Thermobia domestica (assembly GCF_964235325.1). Taxonomy (NCBI): domain Eukaryota; kingdom Metazoa; phylum Arthropoda; class Insecta; order Zygentoma; family Lepismatidae; genus Thermobia; species Thermobia domestica. The sequence goes on along the minus strand of NC_137457.1, from coordinate 293,507,022 downwards.
ATGCTGCCAATATTAAAACAATTGTGTCCAGATCGAGGTTTCTGGTGATGTCCTTGTAATACAGATCAAAACAAGATCGGTACGGTGCAGTTAATGTACAACTCCTTTTGAAAAAATGCCCTAACAAAGAAGGAATTCCTCTTACCTGAAGTAGTTCTATATAAAGGTTGACCGGCTTCAGGGCAGAAATTTAGTAAAGAAAATGTTCAAATTTACAAACGTATAATTTCTAATTGCTTTCTTTTTAGTAACTGAAAAAATACTTTTTGCATAAGAGCTGTGAGTTCCATTTTATCACAACACATTTCAATTTTTAGACGTCGTGGACCCCGTAGCCAGGTCACGCGGACCCCTGGGGTCCGCAGACTCGAGTTTGAGAATCTCTGTTTTAGACTCTTTGGAACATACTATCAACAATCATTTAGGATGGTTGCTACTAAAGTCATGTTTAAGTAAAAATAATCTGTTATGATCTGGTACTCGAGCATTCAAATAAGAAATAAATCCAAAAAAGTTCCCTGTTCTAGCGCAGTTACCTTCTTTCTCGAAACGAAATTGATAAGAGAAGTAACAGTTCATTAAATTTTCTTTGTATAGTACAATTCATATCAAAGTATACATGAAATTCTTCTTTACATTGTACAAATAAGAATTCGAGATCAGTTGCTCCCGTAGGTACTAAAATGTTTAAGTTAAGAACTAATTATTTAAAGAGCTATTTACTTATTTCTATTGAAGATATCTCTTCTTCAAAATGAAACTACATTAACAAATTGTTACTTTTGTGGGCTACCCCGTAGTTTTTAATTGAACATTCTGTTTTTCCTATAAGTGCAACTTCTACCTCCGTTTAGTCCGCTGCATTTTTTGTTTACATACCAGAAGATTGCAAGGTGTTCATTTACAAAGTAGTAACTTTGCATGATTAGGCTTACGTCTAATGATCTGCTTGAACATTTGATTCTGGCACCAAAAATTGACAACAATTATTAAATTATTTTAATATAAGTATCTAATTATTTACCCCCGATAAAGATTAAGTGAATCGAACTTATCTTTAGTTTAAAGATATATTATTCTAAGTTATTTAACAAATAGTCAAGTTGTTGCTACACTACAATTCTCATTCTTCAAGTGAACTTCGGTGCATCTTCAGAAACCAACGACCAACTTTCAATTACAACCATGTTCAACTAACAACACAACAAGAGTAAATACAATTCAGAAAAGGAAACTTTTCTTACTCCGTTATCACGTGACATAAAACGTAGTCAAAATCCCCCACTCCTCTCTCTCTCTCCATGTCCAATATGCACAAAACAAACCCATACACCTGTGTGATTATTAGAGCGAAGCAGTTGCGACCCCCTGTTGAGGGATGCTGTCTTTTCAATCTCTCGCATACTAACCGAAAGCCAATGACTCACAGCAAAAGGATGTTTTCAGTTGCAAATTCCAAAAAGAACAGGAAGGAGTAAACTCTTCGTCCGCAGATGAAGGTAAAAGTATGTTGTTTCTGAACACAAATACATGTTTGCCGATAGAATAACCATAAATTATTTTTCTCCTGCAGCGAAGGTCGTTTGCACATGGAGCATTATATATATAAATAAACAGACTCACCCTCAAATAAATATTAGCAATTCAAAGAAGCGTAGCGCATAAATAGGCCAATACTTTAAATGAGGATAATAAAAGTAAATTTGAATACACAAATACAGTTTCTTCCAACATTTCAGTCAGTGTTCGAATTAAACTTTCGAATTAGAGGGGGATGCTTATGTATTGTTGCTGTAAATGTAGAAGGCGAAAATTTATGTTACTTCTGTGATACCAGCCGGACATAAATTTTTACCGAAGGGGAATTTCCCCGGCATCCCCCGTTAATTCGAACTATGATTTTAGTTAGGGGGGCTGCAAAAAATTTAGGGGGGGCTGAGCCCGCCCTAGCCCCCCCGTAACTACGGGCCTGGTAAGAATCGAACCCGAAGGCCTTCTTCAGATAAGTAGAAAATATGCTTAATTGTAACGAACACTTCCTTTTGGGGATCACACTGTAATTCCTCGCAAGGAAAGAGGTAAGACATTTCGTACTAGTAGGTACTGATCTTACTATTCATCGAAAACAGTGTACTATTCCAATGGATAAAAAAGTATACTGTCTTCCCAAAAGGATTATTCTGGCGAGGGCTAAAACAGAGCACAATCGTAGACAAGTATACGAATTTTTAAAAAAAATCATCCAATACGATTACTAAAGCAGTCTATAAAAATAAGCATTGACGCGGATGTTAACATCCAAGAACTGTACGGATGTCTGTACTATTGATGATGTGAAGAAATTTTGACAATAGGCCTATCTCACACCCGACTACCAATTCGTTGTATTCGAAAGAAACACCTTGAACCGAGAGTACAACGTTTATGCAGGAAGAAAAGAAAAACACCTTATCCCTTATGAGAATGTTCACTACAAATTAACCACGTGTATCACACCTCTTTTTTAGTATGAATGGATATTGTAAGCATTGCGTACAGAAAGATGAAATTTATCAGAAGTGTGAAATTTAACTTGTAAGAATGTGTCATACAGAACTAAAATATAAAAAAGCTTGCTTGAAATATGTTTTGAGCTCCTCCGTGGCTAAGCGGTTAGCGTACGAGCCTTTGGCGTGGGAGAACCGGGTTCGATTCCCGGCGGGAGCTCACGTGGTTCGGATTCCACGTTAATCAGTAGGTTCACGTCTCATATAGCCTCGCTGCTGAAAGGGACGTTAAACTAAAATCAACTCAACTCAATTGAAATATGTTTAACAATACATTCGCAATCTTGTTCTTCGATTTTTATTAAGTACATTAATTACATATAGTCTTCTATACGTATCTAAAGGCAATGTTTTTTAGCATTTATTTAATTTCATCCAACACATCAAGATATATAAACACTTATCTAACGTTTTACTATAACAATAATTTTACTCCCGCTTCCAATATTGTATATGTACAACTTTACAGTTTCAGGCTTAATCATTTTTTCTTGTACAACATTAACTCCTCCCCCTTCTTATTATCAGCTGTTCAGTATTATTGCACGGCAGACTAACCCTCTTTAAACTTTCTTAGACAGTTACATCAGTAAGAATCACTTGTTAACAGTTAAAGTAAAAATAATTGACATAGTCACTTGTTAACATTTACCCCTCCCCTCATCATGATCAGAAAAACTATCCAATATTATTAAACTGCACACTAACCATTTTAAACTGTTTTGATAGTTACAACAGTGAAATTCACTTGTTAACAGTTTTACGTTGCCAAAACACTAGAACCATTATCCATTGAAACATAGTTCTATTAATTGGTGGTTTTTTCAATCGTAAATACAGTTCATAGTTTTTAATTACGTTGGTTTGTAACCAGACATATTGTTCTCAAGTAAAATCTTTTTAAAATCTTTTTCTACGAATATTTCTATCAGTTTTTAATAATCGCGTCTTTATTAATTGCTTCTTCATAAATATGAAAAATGCTTGAAGGTTGTTCCATGTGTCTTTTGAAATTGTTGCAGAATTTCGTCTTGTACGTATATATCAGTAATAATACTTATCACATTTGTTTTCAAAATATTTTATATATGATTATGCAGTCGTGGTTTATGACATTTTTATACCTTTTGCACACCCATTGTAAAGTAATAAGCTGTTTTTAGGCTCCCACAAATAAAATGTGTTTATTAGACATTGAATACGTATATTATTTTTATCACAATGACAGATCTGCACATTTTCATCACACATTTTTGTCTTCTAATCAGCAACACGCACAAAAACAAGAAGAAGCAGAAACAGTTTTCTCAAAATATTGTTCTCTTTTGATGCAGACTTTTTCTTTCTCTTTTTTATTTACATATATACAATAGTATGAAGAAATCTCACCGAGTAGAAGAAAAACAGGGTTATTTACATATATATATACAATAGTACGACGAAATCTCTTTACCGACTAGAAAAGCACAGAATTATTTACATATGTACAGCAATACGAGGAAATATCTTCAATGACTAGAACGTACACATATTTTTTTGCTTTTAACCACCGTATTTATATAGTTTAGTGACGCCGTTACAATATTAAGCAACTTTCACCGGCTCCTTTATTCTTTTATTTGAAACACCCACTTAAAACAGGTTTCAACAGGTAACATTTAATAACCTGCAAGCATTAGATTTCATTCTTTTTATGCTCAGTTTAAAAATGCAAATTGTGATATTACGTTCTGTTTTATGAATTTACTTTTTTCTAAAATCTACAATACAATTTTTCATAGGAATACTAACATTATCACTTTCACACACTTGAAAACTTAAGTTTATATTCAACTAATTATTTTTTTCATTGTATGTGTGGTTATAAGTTGAATTTCCGTACACACAATTCTTCAAAATTTTTAATATGATCACACATAGTGTTCCAGTAATTATTTCGTGGAGATAAAAGATACAATCCAACATATATGCTGAACCGTTGATAGCATATTCTATTTCTTTGTCGTTTTGATTAGTCGTATCCTGCGAATATATATATATATATATATATATATATATATATAGAGAGAGAGAGAGAGAGAGAGAGAGAGAGGAAAGTCGGGTATTGTGGAATACTGTTTTTATTTTCAACTATACAAGGGACGAGAATGAACTTACAATAATAAAGTTTTATGCTAAAATATGCTGTGATGTATGCTCTTTAAGAAAACAATACTGAAGGAGCTATACACGTTACATTCTCTGAGTTTGTGAAGCATTTTCAAAAAATGACAGAATTTGAGATCATGCAAATGTGAAGGGTAATGTGGAATAGTATTCCACATTATCCTCTACCTGTTCCAAATACCATATTGATATTATAATTTATATTTTCATGACTACTGGAATAGAAAATGGACAAAGAAAGTATGGGACGTCAACTGGCACGTTTGTTCAACTTAAGGAGTACATATGAATACACCATGTAAAATCCGAGCTTAAAAAAGAAGCAAACAATAAACAAATTGTGAAGAAGAACACATACAATACTGCACGGTGTGTAAAATTTACGAGCAGTCATCACAAATGAAGTCCACTCTGTATCCTTCAGTGCACTCAGTATGTCTCCACTGATAACACGAGAGACACCAAATCCATTGTTCACCTGAATTGTCTTTGGAAATTTTCCCATTCCAGTACGTGCACTGAGCATTTGCCCTTTAGGTAGCATCACTGTCATGACAGTTATCGGGTTGTTCATTCGGAGTTGCAAATGAGACTTCTTGCTGTTCGGATGTAGATAACAGACGTTTGCCTCTCAACGGACGTTTGTAGGCTTAAGACTCGTCTGTAGTTTCTTTCTGAAAGGTGATTATGTTATCACTGCTGCTGCTGACTTGGGTCTCCCTCTGCGTCTCCTTAATGAGGGTACGGTGAAACAGCTTCTGGCGAAACTGAGAGAACTCGCTTGGATGTATCTCTGTGTGTGTTGACGCAGAGGAACTTATGAAACGGCAGGATGATTTGTTCGTGACGTAGATGGAATGGCAGAAGAAGCTGTTCCTGAGGTAGATGGAATGGCCCAGAAAATATTATCGGAAGCTGCCGTGAATCTTCGACGGCTGTTTTGCCACACTTTCAAGGATCATCTGAGTTATTTATGAGGGTGCCGCCATTAATAAATTATTACCAGACAAATCACAAATTCATGGATTTTACTTCATTTACTTAAAGAACAATAAAATAAATCATGTACATACTGAAAATGAGAAAACATTCGCTCCCGGTGCTGAAAGGAATAATTAACGGGTAATGTGGAATAGTATTCCACATTATCCTCCGTACAGGTATTCCACTATACCCGCCCGTCGCCATTTTGGTATTTTAATCCCTCGCTTTCAACTGATTGGCAGAATCCGCATCAAACATTATTCGTTTCTTACGTCACACTTTCCTTAATAAGCACCATAATTATGACGTCCACTCACGCAGAAGAAATTACAATACATAAGTAAAATATACATACTTACAAAAGTTTAGTATTTTTGCCAAATTAGATTTTCTTCTCGTACTATGACGCTTGCTACAACAGCAAGCTCATATTTTCATGGCAGCCTACATTGCCCTTGGCAGGGTAGTACAGGACATTTTCGCTAGACGTCACTCACTATCACCGCTGCAACACTGGTATTCCACATTACCCGACTTTCCTATATATATATATAACTCATAGGGGAGACTTAACATTACCATTTTAGAAGAAGTCAAAAAATGAGGTGTAACATATTGATCAAGTACGTTGAAGTTCTCTTTTCTAGTTCTTTATTTACCATTTTCTTGCTTTGAGTATAACTATGTCTTCCTAATGATCATTTCCTACTTTAAACTATGTTTAGGTTTTCCTATTGATTCCTTTTTCTACTTTTGACTATCCTACACTTTAAGGACCATAACAAGGTTTACTGCTATATCATAGTCTACCTTCATGCTTTTACTGTACGCGGTTCGTCATGCATTTGCTCGTACCAGTCCGAGGTTCACACTAAGTATTTATGCTTTTACAGAAACCATTTTCAGGTTGAAATAATCTATTTTCATTTACACTTGGTAAATCTCAGAAGGCTGTTTAACCTTTTTTACAACTTATTTCTCGACAGATACTGTGACCTCAGCATACCTCAGCATTCTTAGATGGTGCGGTCCCGAATCGATTTCCGGTGGGAATACTCTATCAAAAAAGTGTAAAACGCTTTTCAGCCCAGCCATCCTGAATGTGATTTTCGTGCGTTTTCCTCATTTATACCATGCACATACCAGTCTGTTACCTAATTTATAGGTCCCAGGCCGTTTCCTTCTCCCATCCTTTCTTCCTTACCTTTCCCCGAATTGTATACTTCCGAGGGACGCAATCCCTCAAAACATAAATGGCTGAATGAAAATAGATGTCGAAAGCCGAAAAATCTAAATCCTAAATATTCTTAGATGGCGAAAAAGCTCAAAGAAAAAATTAATTCCAAGCTATATTTCGTTAACTGTAAATTATAAAGTCTCTAACATTACAACCTTCTCCTCCTCTTTCTCATGTATGAATAATTGTTTCATGAAATTGACATTTATTTTAGAGATAAAATCTGTTTTCTTTTCTTTTCTATGCATTCATAGAACAAGTACTTATTGAAAGAACTTTATATGTATATGTAGTACTTTCTACATCTCTAATATGATGGTCTTGGGTTCGATCCCAACTCATGTGTTAAATGATTTCATTTATTCAGTTGTCTTAAAAGTAGTGTTCTTCATAATAGATAAAAAGTCAAAAATTTCAGTTCAAGTATAGCTTCTGATTTCAAGCTGTGAAAATCCTATATTTCAATCCTAGTAAAAACTCATATTTTCAATAAAACCCAACGAGCAAAGTTTTGATGGTATAAGAAACCCAAAGTTCAATTTCCAGCGGAAACTGCCATGTTTTATGACACGATTTTGTACAAAATTACCTATTAAAAAGTGGTAAAGCGTTCACCTCTGGTGCGTGCGGGCCTTGGTTCGATATCTGCTAGGTTTGTTGCGGGCAAACATCGTGTCCGTGTTTTTTTGGAGTTCTCCAATTTTCTTCATTCCACCCTTTCATTCATTCATTTATCTTAAAAGTGGACCTTATAATGTAATCTCATATAAGTTTTTGTAGAAAACATAATAGTGGGACGTAAAACTAAAAGATTTTATTTTATTTGTTTATTAAAATTGTAAAAGTTACAAAATATACTAACATTGGTAAACAAAAATAAGATCGTTTTCCAGTAACCATATTAAAAAATGTCTTTTGAATCCTATAATAATGATTATATATAAGAAATTTGATTTTACATTCATTCTTTACTTTTGTTCTTTCTTTCTTAGAATAAAACCATATTATTTCGTTTAATCAGCACATAGTCAAAGTATTGAAACAGTTGTTTCTAAGTTTCCTACCAAATTATCAGTTCCAATACTCTAACAATAATAGTAATCCAATAATAATTAATAAAGATATAATTTATTCCGACACCGCAGCTAGTAGTGACACCCGGTGTCAAATTGTGGAATTAAAGATCAGTTTACTGTAAAGTGTCTAGCAGGTCAGACGTATGTTGTATTGTTTTTCATGTTGAGGTATGGAAACTCCTATACCAAAGTACTTTATAAAAATGAACACTAGTTCTATAGTTTATCATATCATACCAATAATGATTTTTTGAGCAATGAATTTTTTCGACCCCTCCCAGGAAAGAAATGTATTAGTTTCCACTCGAAGGATTCTAGGTGCAAAACGATTACGGGTACGGGTGGTCATAGTACCAATGTTAGTATGCTCACACATTTTAGTATTTTCGGAATATAATTCCTCTGTGCTTTCTACTGGAAGAAAACAATAAAAAAAATACAATTTTGTAAATGATACAATCTAATATACAATCAGAACTTTAGATGAACCGATCTAGCATAATTGAAAGCGATCCGTAAAGGAGAGAAATAATTTTAATAGCATTTTCTTACATGTTATAATATTGGACCCCTCCCAACAGTCATAATTTTACATGAGCATTTTCTTACATGTTATAATATTGGACCCCTCCCAACAAAGTCATAATTTTACATGAGCATTTTCTTACATGTTATAATATTGGACCCCTCCCAACAAAGTCATAATTTTACAATAGGACTTTCTTACAGCAGTTATAATATTGAACACCTCCTACCAATTTTTTAACATTTCAAATTATTTTCAAGTTCGAAATTTTAACAATGAGCTTCGTATCGAAGCGAAAAAAAATTAATACGCTCACACATTTTAGTATTTTCGGACTATTTTTTAGAATGCTCACACAAAGTGTTCGAGTAATTTATTATGAGATAAATAATTTTAATAAAAAACGAATGAACACACAGCATGCGGTTAACACCTTCTTTGTTGACAACTCGAGTTCAAACCGGCGAACGAGCATGTGACAAAACATCAAGTAAAAGGCCCGGATTCGGACCGAGGGCATTGTGCTTATGTGGTTCGGTTCCCGGACGAAGAGGTTCGGTAAATGTATAGCTTTGCTGGTAAAACATGAGACGTTTAGAAACAAGATTATTCATCAAACTTTTCCACCTCCACTACTTTCGTTTTTTAAATTAATTAACTACCTATTGATGAATTCAAACAGCAGGACCACGTCTCGTATATTCGTAGTGTTAAACAACAAATCACAGAAACTTTATCCATACTAGTACTACCACACATAACTATGATTGAATTCTTGTTTCCTAAATAATGCATTCATCTTATAAAACAATAGAACTACTTCAAATGAAAAACAAAACACATTTTAAAATCACCACAAGAAATTCTGTACAATTGATTATCCAGGAATTAAGTCTCAATTTTCGTTACATTGTGCTATCTTAAATTCTTAACAAATTTCAGGATTGAGTCTCGACCAACCAATCTTTTCAACCATTACCGTTTTAACGATAACAAACAAACGATAACAAAAAACCAAATGATATTATATAAACAAACATGTCCGTAGGTACTCTCGGGGTTCCCCCATTTGCTTCCACTTTCTTCATTCCAATATTTTTTCAAACATTGTAACTTTTCATAGAAAGTAAATCAAATCTAGCTTTTACACACGAACCCGGTTCTCAAAAAAATAAGTTTATACTAAATAATTACATTATGCCCTTGAGTTTTCTCAGGGTTCTTCCGTTTCCTTCCACTTTTTCGTTATTATTCAAAGATTGTACCTTATTACTGCGACTTATCGCTACCTGGTTGTACGATGAATCACTTCCCAAACAGGTATTTTTATAATAGTATAAGTCCTATGCGGGATTTTCCCGGGGTACTTCCGTTTTCTCTCACGTTCACATCGCACCATTTCATGCATTTCTCAAGGACTGTAAGTTTTACGTACGACTTTTCATAGAAAAGAAGTTAAAAAAAAATATAACGCGGTTTTCAACAAGTTAGGTTTATACCCTACAATGACTTTGTGCCTGTAAGTTTTTCTCTCGGTTCTCCCATTACCTTCCTTCCACTTTTCACTCTATTTTTTCAAAGATTGTAACTTATTACTATGTAGGTAAAATGGATCAATTCTTGATATGCACCCATATCTTAAAAAATAACAGTAATCACAGGGAAAAAAGCATGGAAAGATATATAGGAGCAAGGAAAAATGTCAAAATTTATATATATATATATATATATATATATATATATATATATATATATATATATATATATATATATATATATATATATATATATACAGTGAAACCTCTGAATAACGGACACCAATGGGACGGGAATTTTTGTCCGTTACTGAGAGGTGTCCGTTACAGAGAGGTTACAAAAATTTAATTTCTCTCAACGGTAACTGTATGCAGTAATATACAGTAAATAGATTATGTATGAGCGTAAATACCTAAAATTCAATATGAAAATACTCTATTTAGTACGTATTTGAATTACTGGGACGGATCAAGGAGAAATTCATTTCTGTTAAATAATATTATTGTTGGAGAATGTGTTAATATGTTCGTATACTGCAAATGATAATGCGTGTATGGTAATTTTCTTAAGGACATGTTATCTCCCTGTAAAAAATCCATTAATTCACATATCGCCTATACTAAAAGTTAAAAATAGCTTTAAAAAGTATGCAATATTATTATTAAATACTGAAAGTGTGGAGAAGAAACTCACAAAATTTCTTGAGAAAAAGTCTGCAATAGTTGTCTGCGTGCACATCCTACGGACACTAGTTTCTGTTCGAAATTTGCTTGCAATTGTTGGATCAATTGGAGAACTTCTGTTTCACCGCGATTAATGGCAAATGTCTTTAATTGTTCAACTGTTTGACACACCAATTTGTACAAAAGAAAAATTTTGTTTTTCCAAAAAGTAAGAGAGAAAACATTGCTCGTTTAAAAATGTTATTGCAAAATAAACAATGTTTCTTTTGTTATCTATGAAATTGTCGGGAAAGAAAGGAACAGAGAGAAAAGCACTAAATTTGTTAGGGAAGGGAAGATCCGCATAGAATTCTTGACCATACGACTAACCCTGCATGAGTGTTACTGCTTATTGAAGATTTTCTAGGATTTCCACCAGATAGCAGTTTATTGCGGGCAGAAAAAAAGAAGCATTTCAAGTGCAGGTTGAAGTTGTTCTGTTTGATGATAGATACACTTGTGGGGAAAAGACTTTTCTGTCTACTGCCATATATCGCAGAACCAAGAATAATTCCTGTCCGTTATGAAGAGGTTATTGAAACGTTTGGGGGTAAAAAAGGACTGTCCGCGTCCGTATCTGAGAGTGTCCGTAAAAGGGAGGGTTTTGTTCCGTAAGAGAACATATATTTTTGCCGGGACAAAAAAATCTGTCCGTATCATAGAGGTGTCCGTTATTGAGAGGTGTCCGTTAAGGGAGGTTTCACTGTATATATATATATACCTTTTTATTAGCCTTTACTAAATGATATTTTACATTCGAACATATTCATTAAGTATTGTTATCTTTCAATATTTATCATATTTACCCCTAATCGTAAAATACTTTCCATTAAAATCATTGATATTACATAATATTAAATAATTAACATTAGAAGCTGTTTCCAAAGTTAGCATTAAAAATCGGATATAGTCATAATTAAAAATTATAATCTATTTCCCTATCCATATGCACATCCTTTGAAACAGAACTTGAAACAGTTTCTCAATATCTTAATTTTTTTATTTACTAAGTTTTATACAACTTATTATACAGTCCGGTCCAAAAAAAATATCCCCACTTGAATGTTTTGCTGAAAAACAAGTTTTGCTACTATAATGAGAGACTATTTGAACATGATTGTGCATGCTGTGTTCGCAATTTATTTTACAACACATTTTCAAAAATTTTTACACATCTGACATCGATTTCAGCATTTTGTATGATGACCTTTAGCTTGTTTCAGTGCCGTTTCGGCATTGACGCAACAAGATTGTCACAAGTGCCTGGCTCGATTTCATGATACCACACATTAACATTTTTTTCAATTAGTTCCCTTTTATTTGTAATACAATATTTGCTTAGTTTAGACAACATAATGGCCCACAAATTTTCAATAGGATTTAGGACCGGTGAATCTGCAGGCCACCACAATCTCTGGATACCAAGATCTGACACACATTTGTTAACAATCTTCGAGCGATGACACGCAGCATTATCGTCTTGGAAAATGAATGGTCCCAAGTTTACTCCACTGAAATGGTCCCTGGCTGTGTATAAGAGTTCCTTTTTTAGTATCTCACAGTATTTCAAACCATCAATAGAACCAACGCACACTTTCAATCTTCCCACTCCCTTTGAACACATCGCTCCCCACAACATAACACTATCACTAAACTTTTTTGTTTCTTTGATGCATTCTTTCTGCAACTTCTCTCCAGGCTCCATCCACAATTTCACACCGCTATCGTTCCCAAAAACACTAAATTTTTTCTCATCTGAGAAAATTACTTTCTTCCAATCTTCGTCTGTCCAATTTTCAAACATTTCTACGAATCGCTTTCTGTCTGTAATGTGTTTGCGTGACAAAGGTGGCTTCCTTACAGGACTTTTCTTCTTAATGTTCATGTCAGAAAGCCGTCGGAGCACTGTTTGATGTGAAACTGACTCCCCTACTTCCTCACGTATCTTAACAGCAATCTGCCTGGAACTTAATTTCCTATCTTGCTTAGCAATCCTTTTGATTGTCCTACAGAGTCGGTCGTTTGTCTTCTTTTTACGCCCACATCTATATCTTAAACTTGACATTCCGGTTTCTGCCTGACGTTTCAAAACGTTACCAACTGTTTTATGATCAATGAGTAGTCTTCTAGCAATTTCCCTGTTAGATATCCCTTCCGAATTCCATGCTAAATTTTTCCTTGCTTCCGAGGAGCCAGGTCTTTCGCTTTTCCCATGATGTAAACACTGATAATTTCGAGTGAAATTAATATTAAATTACACAAATACACTTCTACAGCACTGTGAAATTCAGAATCGAACAACAGTTCACTGAAAAATCATCACACTAAACCTTCAGTCCATACTTCCAATGTTCTGCTTCCGCAACAACAGCTGAATGAGAATGGCGGGAAAGTGTTCGAGCGGGAAGTCGTGATTAGCGGAAAAGACCAGGAAATGGTGATTAGCAGAGACTCCTAGGGGATATTTTTGTAAACTAAAAAGACGCGAATGTCATATCCAATTCGACTATTGCATTAATTTTAAAATTTTGGAATGAAATCTCTCTGTAACTTTAACTTACTGCATATTACCACATGTTAAACAAGACAGGCCAACCTGTTTCCTAACATCTATTCTCTAACAAAATCAATAAAAGTAGAGGCAATATCAATAGAATTATTCCTAAGTATATTACGAATTATTGACAATACCCATCTAACCTAAAACCCATGATAAGAAATATTTTTTTTTGAAAATCTGAAATAAAATATACGTTTAAAGTAAATATTCACAGTGGGGATATTTTTTGGACCGGACTGTATATATATATATATATATATATATATATATATATATATATATATATATATATATATATATATATATATATATATATATATATATATATATATATATATTATTTATATATGCCTTTATTAAGAACAGAGCAGTTCATTTAACCAACATCAATTAAAATTTTCTCTGCAAAAATGCAGACGCTTTCATACACAATCATAGTGCATTTACATCAATTAAGAAACAGTACATCTTGATAAAAGCAATTACATATTCGCTTAAATTTTCAAACTGATATCTAATCGTAATGTGGAATATTCCAGTCAGTTTTCATAGATTAAAATTGCGAATCAGAGTTAGAATAATTCTCCAGTTCGTACATTTCACTGCATTGCATTGCCATTTAATATGTTAATTACAAAGTGTGACAATGACATATTCTGTCATTTGCTAATGCCTCTAAAATACAATATTCTCAGAAAAATTTTCACCTAGTTTTCAACAGACAATTTCAGTAATCATATATGTCCATCTCTCTATCAATACATAAGGAAATTTATGTTAAAATGTCATTCCTACAGCAGTGAATGAAATACAAAAGGTCAACAGCAGCATAGGGGCTTCGTACGTCATAGGGACATACTTTCCTCTAACGGCCAATGAAATTTACTAAGAGGTCAGCAACATGGCAGGGTGACGTCAGAATCCCTACGTCACACACACGCTTTCACTCGCACATCACCCAAGTCAATCATACACTGTTCACAAGCAGAGAGGGGAAAGTGTCTGCCTGGTCGCGCCAACACAGTCTATACCGAAACTACGCGAGAACCACAGTTAGTGTCTTGACTTCAGCAGAGAAGCCCTTCGTTACTTAACGTGCCCAACAATTTAGCCTATTTGTTGTCTTCTCATTATTATTATTATTATTACTCATTATACTGCTCATATTAATAATGCTAACCATACTACTACTATTACCAATAATAATAATAATAATAATAATAATAATAATAATAATAATAATAATAATAATAATAATAATAATAATAATAATAATAATAATAATAATAATTATTATTATTATTATTATTATAATAATAAAATTTTGCGTGCTAGTTTCAGCATATCCCTTTTCCCCACCAAGTAAACGTGTTCGTTTGGAACTTACGATCGTGTATCGTGTTCCATTTGACATCGATTCGCATCAATTACGTAGTAGAGATCTCAGTCATCACCGACTCTTATCATCTTGTGTTTGCAATATTATTGTTCGTGAAGTGAGAGAACATCTTCCAGTGTATCACATTCTAGCGTGTATGACCGGAGTACATAACTTTCAGGGGTTATGGGGAAGGATTATTCTACTTCCGGTTCGATGACATTGCGAATCGTAAGAGTAAGCATATTTCCATCTTCAGTATCTCCTTCTACTTGTGCAAGTTTCAATGCGATACTCGTCGAGGAGTTGGATAGCTTTTCTTGTTAGCAGATTATTAAATTATCCATATGAATGTAAATTTCAACATAATGTAAATACGACTTAAGATAACCATTTTTTAAAAAATCTTTTTCATCAAAACACGTGTACGCATATATTAGGGTTAATCGTCGAAAACGAACTTTCGAATTTGGAGTTTACCCTGAATGGAAAATTTGCCAGTTGGTCTGAAATGAAGAATCCCCAAATATTTTTTTTTCTCTTTCAATATTTAGAGGTGCCCCAATTTTGATGAATTTTGCCAAAAACGATGAGTTTTGTCATCTTTTCAATTATATTAACAACAAAGAAATTTAGAATTTCAAATCTGTCCTAAGTGCGAACGTTGCCTTTTGGTCTAAAACGAAACAATCCGAAAATATTTTTTCTCTTTCAATAACCCGGAATCCCTCATGGTGGATGAATTTTGTCAAAAACGATTATTTTTAAATTTTTATCAACTTTATTATTTTTCTTAATTTTGTGTAAAATATTGTTACTCATGAATAGCCTGTTGTCCGAAGTTTGCTAAATATTATGTCCTGATGACGTTTAGGTAAGCAGCAACATTTCTTTATTTGTCTCAAGTGGCTCGACGTTGGGCAATTTTAAAGTTGAAATGAAAATTTTGAAAAAAAGGAAGAGAAGAGAGGGAGAAAAATGGCAAAATTGGTTAGCAAATTAATTGTTCACTAAAGCACTTGTAATTTTAAAAACTCTCAAATATCAAGATTACATTTAAGTTCCAAATTTTGGTAATTCCAATGTAATATGCATATGATAAGTTGTAAAATTATTTAAAATTGAGTAGACAATTGAAAATTATTTATCTTAGTACACAAATGCTGCATGTATGTGTGCTCTTACATGCTCGACAGTAGTCGCACTCAAACTAATAATAGACATTGAAAGAAGTCAGAAAAAAATGTGAATATAAAATGTTATAATTTTCTAGTCCTAATGTTTACTTAATATTTACAAACATTTATTGACGAGATAAAATTCATTTTAGATCCCAATATAAAATATATATTCGCTACTAACATCTAGCATTAAACTGCAACCGGTCGAAGCCATTAATAAAATTAGCTACTACCAGAATCAAACGATACAATTAGCTATGAGTGCAGCCGTCAGGGTCGCTAATATCACTTTCGTGCCATTCTGGTAACATTTTGAATTTCCATTGGGTGTACAGGAATAGTATTCATAACCTACATTAACTAGAATAAACCATTTGAGTAGATACCCTCACAATTATGAATCCTACTTACAGTTGTCAAAAAATCTCAATCAAAGGATTTTAGTACACAAATTAGCTACAAGCACATTTGTGGGTGTCTAAATGCCAGGGATTTACTGAAACGGTTAAGTAAAAAAATTAAAGAAGCAAGGGCATAAAATACCCATATGATGCTTCTCCCAAAAACATTATTCACCATAAACCTTAAGAAAAACCACCCTGTATTTATCTCAACTGACCCCAATCAAAATATTACCGTATCTTATTAAGGTTTATTTGCAATTTCACTTTTAGTAAATGAAAATGTTTTAAATACTGTGTACTTAGAAACAATAGTTTAAATACTTTGTTTACAGGCGTTACATTTCTTTAATTATTGTACGCAATATGTGTATTTTAATGAGGTTTTCCCAAAATAAATATGATGTCGCTGCGCTGCCATCTCTTGGCAGTTTCTAAACTATAAAAATTTTTGAATCTAACTCGCACTCACGTAACATTATATAGTATCTTTAATTTTTATTTTTCTTCTTTTTCTATTAACTACAAACATACAGAAGAAACGTAGAACATTTAGTAGGGTTGTCGAATGTCTATACTTTCAATTTTACATTCTCCAAAATTGTTGTCAGGGCTTTCCACATGCGCTTTTTGTACATTCTACCTTTTTTAAAAGGTTGCGATATTTCTTCCGGGGGAGTACGTCTATGAGAATATTTGGGACCAGAGCCGTAACTAGAAATTTCGGCACCCGAGGCGAAGTAGGATTCGGCACCCCTCAATAATCATCTTACCATTTTTCTTAATTTTTTTTTTTTTTTTTTTTTTTTTTTTTTTTTTTTTACAAATAAGAGAACGAACTTTTGTTGTTATGCTACGCTAGATTTTTATCAAGTTGCTTCGACAGGCCATTGCAACAGCCAAAACGAATCATTTTGTGTACGAGTTGTTTTCAACAGGCTTATTTTGGACTTTTTTTGGACATGACAAAATTAACTTTGGTTGTATTCAAATCCACTTGGAGAACAGTTGTGGAAATTTACAACGATTCATTCCCGTTCTGCCTATTTCCGGTTCTCCCTAAAGGCCCTCCAGCACTTTGTAGAAAATATTTTCAATGACCTTATCTTTATACACAACGCTAACTCCCGTTCTGCCTAATCTTTGAAGACAGGGAATTTGATGATAAGAGGATTTTTTTAATGGAAATACAGCACTGAAATGCTTGACTTTGAGCGTGTTTTATACAAATCATAATTCATGTAGGTATATAATGGCTGTAGTAACGAGAGCGTATTCAAAATCCAAGGAAATCTCTGACGAGGTGGACAAAATCCAAGGGACCCAATCATAGGAATATATATTTGGTGTATCAGTGCACACCCTATATGATTATTTTTTCTTTCAATTGTCATATATTCTAAAAAGTTATTTTTATTTTTTCAGTTGACTAAAATAACAATTTTCTTTCTTTTATAATACTGAAAACACAATAACATGTAAAAATGTTCTACAAAAAGGGCAGAATGGCTTTAACTACTTTCACATACACCATACGAAAAGTTTTGGGTACTCCTATTTATTATACATTTAATACATTTGAAATACGTTCAGGATATTACTGGAAGGGTAATACTTTCCCAGAGCTTTGCTTTGCTCTGCTCTGAAGTGCCACTAGAGCATAGTGACGAGTTTTGTAATCTCCTATCCACTATCCTGGTCACTGAAGCTTGATCTCTGTGTGTATCGGTTGAGAGACTTATCTAGCCCACCTCATTAGATACCTACGCAGATTGATAGCCTCTTTGGCCCACCTAGACCACTATCCAAACGGGTGGTCTTCTTCAAACCTGTAATCTGCTACCTAAATAGACGACCATCGCTATGGCTTCTGGACAAGACCCCGATCATAATGGACTACCTCTTGTTGTTGCACAGGGTCCTTCTCTGACGGCGGCAAAGATCGATAAACGAAAAGCCCGCCAAGAGTCAGAACCGAGTAGTCCAACGGCTCAATCTACAACAGCTGCAACTTTTGCTGCTGCGGTCCAGATGACACCACTAACCAAGCGTTATCATACTTTAAGTGAGTCCTCAGCAACATCTAGTAACCTAGAGACCGAGATAGCCGACAAAGTACCACACCAGTTGTTCACTCTTTTCTACTTACCAATTACGATGCGAAATACCATGATCTAAAGCAAATCTGCCTACGTTTGCTTAAGTATGTTCCGCGCTCAGACGTTAAACAGATAATACCTACCAAAAATGGTATTATTCGCTCGACCTATCCAAATATAGCCTCTACACTTCGCAATACCTACTCTATTGAGATCTTCGGCGTCTCTGCAAACATTCAGAAGCTTACATCGAATTAGGCAAAGCAACCTCCACCCAGTGCCAGTCTGGAGCAATCACGGGCCCTCGGCTAAAGTTGGTTGTGGGCCTCCTGATCGAGAAACTTTTCACAGCGTATCTTCGGTACTTACAACAATGATTAAAGGTTTGTTTATGAAAAAAAGTTTCTGAAGTATTTTAAATCTATCTATGCTACGATAAATGACAAGGTAAAACATACTTAAGCAATATAACGTAGATATAAATCATAATATAGGTTTCGGCGTCAGTTCAGCATTCTACTATATGATGTAATGAGGCTATGAGTGAAATAAAGAGAAATATGTTGGTATGGCAAAATTATGCGAAACCCGTATAGTTCTAAACATTTTTTTATTCTGTGAGAACTAATAACAAATATTTAACTTGTGTTACAACATTTATATGATCACATAACTGTAAAAAGACGAAAATATTGGTATGCACTAACAAAGTGAAGCTTATTCTAGATTTATATTAATACAAACAGGCAAATTATTGATTACTACTAATAAATGATTATCATAAAGCACATAATTGTAAAATTGAAAATGACTCAGACACACACAGGAATTACAAAGTATCAGGAACATATCAATACATTAATTTTCTTTTCAAAACTTCGCTTGTCACCGCAATTCCATCAATGACTTTATTTTTGTCCAAATTTATAAACAAGTTTCTCTCAACATTCATCAACATTAAAGGAGATAGTAAGTTCTCGCTTAAAGAATATCTGAGTCTGTTTTTTTACAATTTTCAATTTCGAAAAAATTCGTTCACAAATCACCTGAGTGGATGGAATGGTCATTATACTATATTTAAACACAGTATATAAATTAAACACAGTATATATATAATCCAGACTGTGACGATAGTTCATAGAGAATGAGAAATGCACACGAGAGACGTCTGAAACATTTCCTTTTAGTACCACATTGAGTTTCATACTTTTTCTTTTTATCTTCAGATGTCACACTTTCATCTGAATCACCATCACCATCATTACTTGTAATTCTCACAAATTTACACACTTCTTTCTCTTCTGGTTCTTCAGACTTGTATTTAAAAATCTGCACTCAAATTACGATACTGGCTTGCAACTGTTTCATTTCTAACAACAACTCACTTCTATTTACGTTTGCTAATTGAGAAACAGTTTGCAAGCAATCATATGGAAAATCTTCTACCTCCATTGCAACTATATCCTCGTACCTTTTTGGGTCTAACCAGGAACAATCAAGCAGTAGAGTCTTGTTGGGTACAAGCCGTTCTTGTATATCTTGGAATTAAAAAAAAAGTTTAGAAAACTATTTCACTCGTTTTTGTCGGGAATTAATACAATGTTAATGTTAAAGAATGTTAGGAAAACCTGTGAAAAATACGAAAAGAAAGGAACAATAAATCTATGAAAACTGTCAAAAGGAAAGTGCGGCAACTATAAAGTCCGAAGGGAAATAGTATAACAGGTAAATAGTTTTCAGTACTGTATCTAGGTAATGCTACTAGAGAAGATACGGTATGAACTGTGAACTGAAAATTAAAGTTAGATAGGAAAAAAATTTCATTCTATCCAATTTACTTTTTTAATATTTTGGGGGCCCCTACAAGACTGGCGCTTTAAGCTATAGCTTGTTATGTGTAAATCTGGTACTGGTTGTTTTTTAACTGGTTTTCAAGCATTACATTGTTGTGTTTTAAAATTAAAATTAAAAACCATGTTGTTGTGTTTTAAAATTATCAGTAGTTAATTCTGTTTTTGTATTCTAAACATCTGATAATTAAGTTATTTTTTAAGTTTTAAATATTTATTTTCCTATGTGTCTGGGCCCTCCCAAAGGCTCTCGGGCCCTCGGCGATCGCCGAGCAGCCAGACCGGCACTGCCTCCACCTCCTCGCATGTCTCCAGCTCTGTCTGTCATCATCAGAGGAGTCGATCCACAATACACTGATGCCGAGATTGCTGACGAACTAAAACTTGATGGCCATTCCACCATTAAATGCATCCGCATTAAGAACACATCCGGATCAACTTATATAGTCCGTGTTCTTACTAATAGCCAAGAGACGGTAGACGACCTCCTTAGTAATGGTGCATACATTTTCTTAAAGAAACATGAACCTTCTCGCTCAACTCCCCCTCTTCCTGTACACTGTGAACGCTGCCAGGCATATAATTCGCACCTTACTAACGACTGCGGGAACCCATTCAAATGCGGTTATTGTGCTGGCCCACATTCAACTAAGTCTTGCACAAATCTAAGTAATGCACTTCAATGTTCAATCTGCCCAGATCAGCATCCCACATACAGTTACAAATGTAAGGCTAAACCCGCTGCAGACTTACTCAAACCTGAGCTCACTGTTCCCATGTGGATACATAATTCTGATTCTACCACACCGTCCCGCAGCTCGGCACATCAACCGATTACCATCGATCAATTTCTGGCATTTCTTACAGTCACCTTGCAAAATATACATTCTTTTTTCCGTCAGCACATTCTTCAATAAGTCGTACTGGAAACGGCCACCAAGGAAGATATAAATAGAATAAAATCGAAAGAAGAAATTAAAAGTAACTTCAACTTTGAGGAAAACAGAAAAAGGAATCCACTAATGAAACATACGTCGGAAGAAAAATTGGAAATACCCAAATTGGAAAATTCGTTCACACATGGCGAAGAGAAATACTTATTTCCACTCAAAGAAGAGAAAATCCAAGACTCAACAATTACAACATCCACAGATATTTCAGAAATATCTCCAATATTCAAAGAACCAAGGCCACTTTATGAAAAAATGGAAAGACAATATAAGCTTGCCAAGTTGGAGGATTAGCAAATACTAACAGTGGCGCTTAGGCAAATAACAAGGGATCTTCATGAGAAGGGTAGATCTATAACATATCCCGTTCTGGAGGAAGTAGATAGGATGGAATTACAAACTTATGACTTACCAGCGAACGGATGGGAATTAGTCGGTTTAATCGACGAAGCATTTGAACGACGGGGAATTTATTGGATTTTGGAAAATGTGTACAAACAACTCGTTAATACTCATGGACGAATATATTTCGACTTCAGGAAGTCCAGCAAGGAGACATTGGTCCATACTAAATATGCATAATAAATTTACAAAATTAAAAATAGTGCAAAACAACGCCCAAAGATCAAAAATTGCCACGATGGAATTAAGATGATTTGTTGAAATCAATGAAATAGACATAGTAAACATACAGGAACCATACACTGTCAAGAGTAAATTAACAGTATTTCCGCCGACAGCAAGAATAATAAAGGAAGGAAACGATCCGAAAGCAATAACGGTAATCATGAATAAATCATTGAAGTACTAAAAATTGCACAATATTGTGACGAATGGACAGTATGCACGGAGGTAACCTTCGGTAACAAATCCTTTTGGCTGATAAATTCTTACTTTCAATACAGTTTAAATATACATGATTTCATACAGAAAATACAAACAATAGTTTGCCAAATCAAAGAACTAATTTTATTATTACAATAGATGCAAACGCAAAATCAAGTATGTGGGGCTCACCGATAACAAATGACAAAGGCGAAACCCTGGAAGATTTTGTTCTACAAAATGGTTTAAGGGTTATAAATAAAGGACCAACATTCGCAGGCCCGAGAGGAAAGTCCTTCATTGATGTTACTATAAGTACTATTCAATTAGAAGAACAAATAGTGAACTGGACAGTTCAAGACAATGTAACAACAAGCGATCACGAAGTAATAACATTTAACATAGAAGATACTAACCTTGGAACAAAAGGTGAGAATTTTAACATACGAAAAATAGATTGGGAACTTTTCGAGAAAAACCTGTGCTTACCACAAATTGATGACTACGACGACCTAGATAAATTGGTAACAGATATAGAAAATAAAACAAAGAAATCTTTAGAGGAATCAATTCCAGAAATCAAGACAAAGAAAAAATATAATGACTTTTGGTCCTCAAAACTAGAAAGACTAAAGAAGATAGCAAAAGCAAAAAGAAAAAACTACCAATCTGCAATAATTCCTATACTTAAAGAAAGAAGACTAGAAAATTATAGGATAGCGAAACAAAAATATACAGAGGAATTATTAGCTGCTAAAAAGAAGAGTTGGGAACTATTTCAAAAAAATAATATAGAACTTGATCAATGGGGGCTTCCCTACAAACTAATCATGCAGAAAATTAACAACATAACGCTAACTACACTAAAGAATAATGATAATTCATATACGAAAACAAGAGAAGAAACTATGCTTAAACTGTCAAATAAATTCTTTCCAAGAGATGACGTAAATGAAGAAATAGATCAACAACGAAAACTAAGAGAAGACTATAACCAAATTATCAGAAAAGAACATGAAGACCAAATAGACCTAGTAACAAATGAAGAAATCGAACAAATAATAAAGAAATTGAAATCAGGAAAAGCCCCTGGATTAGACGGAATAAAAATGAGATTTATAAAAAGAAGAAAGAAATATGGATACCTTATCTAACTAAATTATGCAATACTCTACTAAGGAAGAGGAAATTTCCGCTTTCTTGGAAGGAATCAATAATTAATAATATTAATGAAAAGTGAAGATAGAGACCCAACAGATGTAAGCTCCTACAGACCAATATGCCTCCTTCGGAATATTTCCAAAATTTATGAAAAAACAATAGCTTCCAGATTACACAAATATAGGAATATTGAAGGAGATAACTTTCAATACAGCTTTAGGAGGGGCAAATCAACCGAGGACGCTCTAAATGCTTTTGTGGACAACATTTTGGATCGCAGGAGCGCAAAAAAGTACGTATTAAACTTGTTTGTAGATATAGAAGGGGCTTTCGACAATCTGTGGATCCCCTCGCTGGTACGAAGACTAAAAGAGCTAAAAATACCAGAATACCTAGTGAACATAATAGAAGATTATTTTCAAGACAGAAAAATAATAATAAAAGAAGAGAATGGAGATATAAGCATTAATACACAAAAAGGATGCCCACAGAGATCTATTCTAGACCCATTGATGTGGGACATTGAATTCCAGCCATGCTTGGAAGCATTAAGTAAAAATAAATGCGTAGATAGAGTAATACCCTTTGCAGATGACCTAGCAGTAATAACATCAGCAAGCACAAGAAGGGAAATAGAAGAAAACTCAAAAGAAATACTAAGAATATTGCAAGATTGGAGTTCAGAAAGTAAACTAAAATCATCCCAGAAAAAAAAACAAATATATGATTTTCGGAACAAAACTGGCTAAGGACCCAACCATCAAAATTGGAGAAGAAGAAATAAAAAAGAGTAAGTGAATTCAAATATCTTGGCATTCAGGTAGATGATAAACTAAATTCTGGACATCACATAAATTACATTAGTGATAAAGGACAGAAAGTTACCAATAAACTAATAAATATAGCAAGTAATAAATATAAGCTTCCACGAAAAATAATAAAAATATACCACGACTCAATTTTAGGGGCAAGTATGAATTATGCTGCCAGCGTTTGGGCTCACAGGTTGTTAGAAAACAATGCACTAAAACTGAAAATAGAAAGACTTGTAACCCACCCAAGTTTCATAATAAAATGAAATTTTGTAAAAGGAAAATTTTGTGAGATGAAACTCCAGTTTACTGTTAAGTCGGTTATTTCTCTTGGAGCTGGAAGCACTGCTTAACCTTCGGTTAGATTGCGTGAGTCGTCGATCGGGATGACGTCACGTTGCAGCCGAGGTTCTGGCTTTAAGACTGAAGCGCTTCGCAGTGTATAAAATGAGGTAAGAGTGATAGGTCCTCTGAAGGAAAAAAGAAAAAAAATGGGTCGTTAAAAATTAATATTCTTTCCGTATAATCGTATAGTTTAGTTAATTTCTTTTGAAATCTATAACAATTCCTGACTATGGTTATTATTTAGAAGCATTATTATTATTCAATATATTTTGGAAGCACATATTTCTAAAAATATTGCGAAAGGAAAAGTAAGAAAGGAAAAAAAATGTTAATTGAATAGTTCATGTTACTGGTTTTGTGTAGGCAGATTATGCCTTGAGTTAAAACATGTTGATTCTTGTTTTTCCTTGTTAAAACTAAAGTAAAGTCGCTGGTCAGGAAGTTTAATATATTGAAATTACGGAAAATATTAAGGCTAGTGGAGACTTCAAATGAATGATTTATGTCTTAGGTCCGCTTTGAAAAAGGAAAAAAAAGAAAGGATTTTATAGAATTACAGTTGAGCTATTGCTCGTAATTCATGCATTTTGACCCATATTTAAGAAATCATTTCCTCCCACATTTTCATTCCAAAGAAAGCCACTTTGCAGTAACTTCGAGTTCCATACATTTTTGATTATATTGTTATATAGGTTTCTAAATTCTATATTTTGGATTTACGATTGGTTATAATAATACTTCAGAAAAATTTTGTTACTTGGAAAAAAAATCCTTTTGGGAAAAATGTTACTTGCTAACGGCGATTTCGATTAATGATGTTATTACTTGTTAAAATTGTTGAATGTTTTCTATATTACTATTTATATAACACGTTTCGGATTTGTTATAAAAAAAAATTTCCATTTTGTTAGAAAACTTTTTTTTACATTTACAAGTAGTTCTAGAAGTTTTCCTGATTATCTTAATAGTGATATTTTTTTTGCATACAGTATAAGCCTTTTCCAGTATTGAACCTCACTCTTCACGTCGTCATTATTCTCAGCCGTGGGGGAGTGGAATTCTCCTTTCTCTCTCCTTTTAAAATTCTTGTATTCTAAAGGGGGAAGTGGGGTGACGTCCGTTCTCGCAGGACTGTGGGTAGTGGGGGCTATTTAAAGATTATATGTGTATCGTTCATCCGTTACATATATAATTTTTAAATAAAAATAAATTTTATACACTGCCCTGGAAAGGCAAATTTATGCTGGCTTCGAGGTCCGGTTCGGGGAGGTCCAGCAAAAGTGTTCCCCTTTATATTCTAAAATTTATGTGTATTTCTTTGGTGAAATTAACCTCTAAATTAAATAACATATTTTCATTATATTATGCCTTTCTTGTTGAGTAATATAAATGTTGTATATGAATGTTAACGTAAAATACTTAATACAGTGTTGCCGGGGTCGGATACAAAATTTATGGTTTAGTAGGTCATTGTGTAATAAGCAGATAATTATTGATAAGGTTGTAAAATTAATAGTAATTATCCTTTTGGTTTCTTTGAGCTTAATATTTTGTGGTGTTCTTGTAAGGATGGCACAGTCAAAGGAGACGCATGTAAAGTCTAGATTTTCGGATTCTTCAAGTTCTAGTGGGGATGAATTTCTTGGATATTCTTATGAATTTAGTAATCCTATGTTTGAACATTTAAGGCCTTCAGCCCATATTCAAGTGAATCATCACGAACCTTTACTAGGTGGTCAAAGTAGACCATTTCATGATCAAAATTATAACGTGGATCCACAAAGTAATGTGGGACACAGTACACGGTTTGCGAATTCCTCGCCTAATTTAAGAGCAGGAGGGAGTCAGAGCTTTCAAAATAAGTATAGAGTTCAACCATTTAATATGGCAGCTTCATTAAATTTAAATTTTGAGAAATTTGCTTCGGAAGGAATCTATAAATCTTTGTTGCATGATATTAATAGTCTACCTATAATAGATGGTACCAATACTGAGTCTACATTTCAGTTTTTATTAAAACTTGATAGTATTGTCAGAGGTAAGGGTTTGCCTTTAGATCTTGTGTTGGTAGCTTGTCTTTCTCGTACAAAAGGAGAAATGCAAGAAGTTATACAATCGTTTATTGGGGACGCTTCCCCTTGGCAAACAGTTTGTAGACATTTAGTGGTGCGATTTATTTCCACTATTGGTAGAACACAATTCATGCGACTATTTTTCTACGTTCCCATGCGGGAGGAGCAATCATTATATGAGTTCGTAGATAATAAATTATCGATTATTCACGTACTTGATATGTCCTTTGATGAAGCCACCATTTGTAGTTTAATTACTAATATGGTAACGCCTTCTGCCCATCAATTTCTAGCTGAAAGAGGTATGCCTATCGATTTAAATCAATTGTATTTAGCTGCAGAACACTATGACGCCTTGCATACATATAGGAAAGATTATTATCGATTACGTAATCAAGGTAGTAGCGTACGGGACTTGGTACCACCCCGTAAATCATCTTCCTTTATCGGAGCGAAGAATACAAAACAGCAAGTAGTGTTGCAATCTCGTGAACCAAGAAATTTACATAAAACTTTAGTTTCTCCAGCTATGTATTCTTTACCATCTAACTATAAAAATCTTGATAAGGCGGAATTTTCTCATAACCATAATTTAGAATCTCAGTATTTAACTCAAAATAACTCAGATGTAAATCAGAATGATAGTGAATTGAAAAAACTGTTGGCGATTTCTGTTTATATTGCGGGTATGCGTTTTAAGTGCTTAATTGATACTGGGAGTACGAACTCTTATTTGGCTCGACATCTTTATGATGAACTTAGAAAAAAATGTAAAATAAAAGCAGAAAAGGTGAACGTTCAGACTATCGGCTTAGGAAATGTACAAGTTAAAGTGGATATGAGAGTAAGACTATATTTTAAAATTGGAAGACATCAGTTTAGTGAAATTTTTTTCATTGTGGACTCTAATGAGTTTGATCTTCTGCTTGGAAATGACTTTCATACAAAATACAACGCCATAATAGACATTGCTTGTAATTTATATAATATAAAAGCTCGGAAGTTAGTGGTTCCTATGATCCGAGCTGATGAACTTTTGTGTGCCCAGACTTCTCTCGCTTCTGCATATACTTCTAGGAATGGGGTGAGTGGAAAGCAGCCGCCATGCGACCTTGGTTGTCCGAAAGCTACACCTCAACCTAGATCTTTTGGTAATTCTCATCAGATTTTGACTCCATCGACATCAGTAACCAGAGACAGTGGAGTTAATACCACGTTTGACCCAGGAGTGGAATTCGTTTTTGATCAGTCCATATTGCATCCACCGGAGACTAAACCGGAGGAATCTCAAGGTAATTATACGGTTCCTGATCAATTATTACTATGTGATTCTAATTTACAGGAATATGTTAATAACTTGTTAACTTCATATTCTGATGTTATTGGAAACAAAATTGGTAGAGTAAAAAATTTCACTTACAAAATTGAACTTGCCGATAAAACTCCCATTCGATTGCAACCTTATCAGCTTCCAACGCATAAGCAAAAGGAATTAGATTCTTTTATTGCCCAGCTTTTAAAAGACGATATTATAGAGGAAGTAGATTATTCTCCCTACACATCACCCTGCTTTCTAGTAACAAATTCAGACGGAAGCAGGCGGCTTGTAATTTCATACGGAGAGGTGAACAAAAAGGTGATGGTAAACAGCTATCCTTCTCCTAACATGGAGAATGTAATATCTAGTATCTCGGACAATAATATCTTTTCAAAACTTGATTGTAAATCCTGTTTTCATCAAATTCCTCTGTCTGAAGAGAGTAGAAATATTACTGCTTTTGTGACAAAAAATAAAATCTATCGATATAAATCGGTACCAATGGGATTAGTGTTATCACCTTTTGTTTTAACTAATTTGATGTCAAAAGTCTTTGAAGGGTTAATTGGTAAAAATTTAGAGATATATTTTGATGACATAATTTTATTTAGCAAAGATATTGAGAGTCATAAAGCTCTATTAGAGGAGGTATTATCTCGACTAAGAAATTGGGGAATTACTATATCAGAAAAGAAGTCCTGTCTATTTCAAACTAGTATTAAATATTTAGGGTTTCGTTTTGAAAATGGCAACATGTCAATAGACCCTGAGAGAATTAAAGCTATCCAGGAGATACCAAAACCAAAGAACAGAAAAGGAGTGAACAGAATATGTTCATTTTTCTCGTTCTATTCAAAATTTATTTATGGGTATTCAGAGTTAATTGCTCCCCTTCAAGAATTAAGATCTGTAAAAAAGCCTTTTAAATGGACTAAAGTTCATGATGAAGCCCTACAAAAATTAAAAGATGCCTTTTGTAGTCAGGTCATTTTGAAAGTCCCAGATATGAATTCCAACTTCGTAATACATTGTGATAGCTCTTTGCGTCATTTTTCTGGGGTTCTCAGCCAATATGATTCGGAAGGGAATCTTAGACCTGTATCTATGTTTAGTCGGGCAATTCCACAATCTGATTGGAGTAAAAATATATACGAATTAGAACTTAAGGCTCTTTCTTTATCTTTGGAAAAATTTGAATATTATTTGGCAAATCCCTTTGTAGTATATACTGATAGTAAGAGTTTAACTTGGTTACTTAATAACCATAAAAGACAAAGGAGATATGGAACAATGTTAGAGAAAATCTCGAGGTTTAAATTTCGTATAGTCCATGTAAGATCAAAAATAAATAGTATAGCCGATTTCCTTTCAAGGGTTGGAAACCATCTAGAATTCTATACAAAAGACGATAATACAATGGAAGTCGTAAAAGATCATAATAAAACAGTAAACTTGTCTTTCATTAATTTTTGGCAAAATCCTGTGTTTAATGTGCCTCTTACAGATCACCAGAGGAAGGATCCTGAATTAAGAGAGATTATCAATAGGTTAGAGCAAAAGGAAGAAGTTCCTCCGTATGTATTAAGAAATAAGATCTTGTTTTAAAAGACAAAAGGTAAAGGGAATAATGGATTTAGAATTGTAATACCTAATTCTTTAATTCAGTCGATTATTGAGTATTCTCATTGTCCAATAATTCATGGTGGGCATATGGGATATCGAAAAACCATTGCTAAGGTCGCTGAAAAGTATACCTGGCCTACTTTATATTCTGACATTAAGAATTTTATACAATCTTGTCATTTGTGCCAAACCTGTAAAGATTCCAATCGAAAACCTATGGGTCAATATTTTACAAAAAAGGTAATGCACCCAAATTATACTTGGTTTATTGATATTGCGGGGAAATTGCCTAGTAGTTCTGGATTTGAATATATTTTAATTGTCACTGACGCCTATAGTCGCTTTGTCTTTTTAGAACCTTTAAGACGACTAACCTCAAAAATCATCTGCAATAAGTTACAGGAATTATTTCTTCGATACGGCTTTCCTGGTAAAGTCCTAAGTGATGGCGCTTCTTATTTCGTGAGTGATTACTTCTTGAAATTCTTGTATAGCTATGGTATACAGAGTGTAAAATTCTCCCCATATAACCCACAATCGAACAGAGCCGAACGCACGGTGAGATCGGTTAAAAATTTAATTCGTATTTATGTTGATAAGTCTCAACAGAATTGGGCCCAATTACTATCTAAAATTGCTTTTACTATTAACATAAGTATGAATGAAACTACTGGGACTAGTCCATGTGAACTTTATATGGGACGGAAATTTTACCACCCATTAGATGTTAAATGGTTGATGGATTTAGATCTTTTAGACGATGACCAGGATAAAGAGCAAAAATTAGTTAATATAAATAATAATATTGAACGCGCTTGGAAACATAGTGCGAAAGTATATAGTCAAAAACATAATCCTGTTAATTTAAATATTGATGATTTAGTATTGGTTAAAAGGTTCATGAAAATTTCAGCAGAGAAACATTTCAATCCAAAAATCGCCCCTCAGTGGGAAGGCCCATACCGCCTTATTTCTAAACCTACACCAAATACAGTTTGGCTAGAAAATATTGAAAGACCATATGTTCATATAAAACGCCATGTTCGTTTTTGTAAGAAATATTTTCCACCAAGACAAGTTAATCAACCTAACCCATAAGGTAACACAGAAAAAAAAAGATTTGATATGAGAATTGAGGTTAAGTAAATTATTAATATTGTACTTATTTATATATTTTAGGATGTTTGTTCGAACAAATTTTGTGTGTTGTATATATTTTTTTATTCCTGCAGGAATGCCTCGTCCGAGAAAGTGAGAGGTCAACCCTTTTCATTTTGTAAATACCTCATCATCATCCTTTGTGTATGTTGTGTAAGGAATTGGAAAAATTACTGTAGAAGTTTGTAAAGAAGGCGTTAGCATTTGAATATTTATGGAAGATTTGGTAATGTATTGAAATTATTTTATTATTCAACTTGGGATTTGTTATGGTTATGAATTTTTTTTTGACCGACCCTCAAATATTATGTAACCCACCCAAGTTTCATAATAAAATGAAATTTTGTAAAAGGAAAATTTTGTGAGATGAAACTCCAGTTTACTGTTAAGTCGGTTATTTCTCTTGGAGTTGGAAGCACTGCTTAACCTTCGGTTAGATTGCGTGAGTCGTCGATCGGGATGACGTCACGTTGCAGCCGAGGTTCTGGCTTTAAGACTGAAGCGCTTCGCAGTGTATAAAATGAGGTAAGAGTGATAGGTCCTCTGAAGGAAAAAAGAAAAAAAATGGGTCGTTAAAAATTAATATTCTTTCCGTATAATCGTATAGTTTAGTTAATTTCTTTTGAAATCTATAACAATTCCTGACTATGGTTATTATTTAGAAGCATTATTATTATTCAATATATTTTGGAAGCACATATTTCTAAAAATATTGCGAAAGGAAAAGTAAGAAAGGAAAAAAAAATGTTAATTGAATAGTTCATGTTACTGGTTTTGTGTAGGCAGATTATGCCTTGAGTTAAAACATGTTGATTCTTGTTTTTCCTTGTTAAAACTAAAGTAAAGTCGCTGGTCAGGAAGTTTAATATATTGAAATTACGGAAAATATTAAGGCTAGTGGAGACTTCAAATGAATGATTTATGTCTTAGGTCCGCTTTGAAAAAGGAAAAAAAAGAAAGGATTTTATAGAATTACAGTTGAGCTGTTGCTCGTAATTCATGCATTTTGACCCATATTTAAGAAATCATTTCCTCCCACATTTTCATTCCAAAGAAAGCCACTTTGCAGTAACTTCGAGTTCCATACATTTTTGATTATATTGTTATATAGGTTTCTAAATTCTATATTTTGGATTTACGATTGGTTATAATAATACTTCAGAAAAATTTTGTTACTTGAAAAAAAAAATCCTTTTGGGAAAAATGTTACTTGCTAACGGCGATTTCGATTAATGATATTATTACTTGTTAAAATTGTTGAATGTTTTCTATATTACTATTTATATAACACGTTTCGGATTTGTTATAAAAAAAATTTTCCATTTTGTTAGAAAACTTTTTTTTACATTTACAAGTAGTTCTAGAAGTTTTCCTGATTATCTTAATAGTGATATTTTTTTTGCATACAGTATAAGCCTTTTCCAGTATTGAACCTCACTCTTCACGTCGTCATTATTCTCAGCCGTGGGGGAGTGGAATTCTCCTTTCTCTCTCCTTTTAAAATTCTTGTATTCTAAAGGGGGAAGTGGGGTGACGTCCGTTCTCGCAGGACTGTGGGTAGTGGGGGCTATTTAAAGATTATATGTGTATCGTTCATCCGTTACAGACTCCAAAGAAACATAATGATCAGACTAAGCGGGGCATTTGGTACTACTCCCCACAATGCACTAGCTGTATTGTTGGGGTTAATACCAATGCATTTATTAATAATCCAACGGGCGGCAATGTATTGGTTTAAAAAAGGAAACAAAAGTAGGGTACAGGACCTAATAGGGAAAGAAATAGATAACACACAAGACATAGAACAAGTAATATTAGAAAAGTGGAAAGAAGATTGGAATAACTCAGAGAAGGCAAGAAGAACACATAAATCAATTCCAAACATAAGTGAAAGACTAAAATGGAACCATTTTGAACCATCTGCAGGCCTTGTCCACTTCCTCACGGGATATGGGCCCTATGGCAAATATTTTTAAAGGTTTGGCTTAAAAGAAAAAGGGAACTGTGGTTGTGGTGAGTTTGGAACTCCGGAACACTATGTAATGTGGTGTCCCCTACTAGAAGATCGAATGAACGAGAGGAACAGTATAAGAGCAGGAAGATTAGAGGATATTATTAGCGAAGAGAAAGACCTTAAAGTACTGAATAGAATTACGGCTGAATTTTCCGAACGGAGCAAAAAACAATATGAAGAAAGGAATCTAGAAAACAGGAACCAATAAAAAATTAACAAATATATGAATGAATTAGATTGAATGTGTGAACGTTTGTATGGGGCGTTCCTTTCGGACCGGAGGGCTCCTCCAGGATTGCCGGTACTCCGCATGCCCCAGAAGGAAGCGCGGGAGTAAAAGTGAGCTCGACACATCTCCGGACAGACCGGATTGGAACTCCGGATGCGTCGGGCCGGAGTGAATTTCGTGTTTCGGTGGTGGTTCATCGTGCATTCTAACATGCAGCACATTAATATCTCATATAATTAAGAAATGAGACAAATGAGCTCGGGTAAAAGAAAACAGTGACCGTCCGCGATCTTGTCGCGTACGCGCCGCTTTTGGTTCCGGTGCACACGGCGGTGGGACACAACTGACCAGGGCCCGCACTAAGTGCTCCGAGTGGGCCCTGGACCCCAAGTCGTTGTATTGGGGGCCGTGGACATACGTAAAACAACCGAGGAACATATATCAAAAACAAAATCATCTCACATGAGATAGACAAGATTTAACGAAGAATGCACGAAAGAAACGGAACAAGTGTAGTGTTTGTAGTGGAATTAGACGTTAAACTGTGTTTCACACACAGGAGTGTGATAGTGTATTAGTGTAACATTATAAATACCAGTGTGGACAGTGCTTAATAGTGGTAAGTGAAGTGTGTGTTTACTGATTGTAGGAGAATGTGGTAAATTAATTAAAAAAAACATACAGGAGAGAATCAAATTATATACAAAGGTGAAAAACCAAATCATACAGGGAAGACCTGAACAAAATGAAACAAAGAAGAAGAGTGAATACTACATGGATGGGCTAAGTATATACTAAAAGCAATGAATGATGATTTTTATGATAGGATCAGTGTTAAGCTCGACTTGAGTCAGAATGTAGAGTAGATTAGTTTTGATTAGATAAAGAAGACTTAAATAATCATCAGAGAATAGTAGTTAGTAGTTAGGATTTGCTTTTTTAATTTAATTTTGTTTTGTTTTGATTGTTTTGTCTGTTTAATGTGTTGGGGTTTCGTAACCCAACCCTCGTCCTGGTCCTTGTCCTTGTCCTTGTCCCCGCTCTGAAAAAAAGAAAATGAATGATGAAATAAAAAAGGAAGAGAAAATTGCAATGATGATAGCCCCTTTCGGTTTAAATCTTCAGGTGCCGAAACCGAAGAGGCGCGTCTGAGCAATCAAAAAAAAATCTTCAACAAGTACAACTCGACGCTAAAACCATTCTACATGTTAATTTCACTGGCACCTATTCCAACAACTATGCACACTTTTGTTCTACTATTCATGAATCTGCAGTATAACCTCTTTCACCATCTACCTTCATTTCTCTTCACTATGGCCGTTCACTTTTTATTTCTGAATATTCGCTCTCTCCCTAAACATAAGCCTTTGTTTGAACAGCTACTCCTTGAGGAACACATCCATTGTTTTCTGCTTAATTTGACATTCTTCACACCGAAAATCTCCTATAAAATTCCATCCTATCATCTTCTTCACCATGACAATACTGTCCCAGCTCGCAGTGCTAGTGGCGGTGTAGGTCTAGGGTTTCCCCCATCGCCTACATGCCACTGGAGACCGAACGCTGCCTGAACATCTCATTTCCACCTTATATTTCAAACATTGATACATCACTGTAGCTACCATCTATATCTGACCCGGCCAACCTATTCATCTCAGTTTCTTTCAGTATATATAAGATAATGTTCGCAATTACATTATCATGGCTGATGTTAAGTATCACAGTCGTTCCAATTACAGAAAGCTCACTTCTCGCAATTATATTCAGACCCACACGACAGGATTCTTTCACCATCTTTCTAAACCGACACAACCGGCTTCCAATACAACTCCAGACATTGTCATAACTTCACCCGACCTTCTTTTTAAACTTACCTTAACTGCGCTTGATCCTCTGGGGAGTGATCATGTCCCTATAAAACTTACTCTTCAACTTAAGGGGCCTCCTCAACCACCTCCAACAGTCCCTCTTCGCTCACTAGCTCGTTTCGACCGAGCTAATTGGCCAAAATACAGGGAATTTCTTTCTATTAGGCTCGCATCTGTACCAGCCCCTACTACAGAGACTGAATTATACGATACCTTACACACCATCACCGACAGTATACATCAGGTATCCTCTCAATTCATTCTACAGACCACAATTACTTCTTACAGACCTAAGCTGCCGCCACAATACCTGTCTTTAATACGTCGTTCCCGCCAGTTCTATCGTGATTTTATTCACACAGGCAATCTGGAATCGCTTCGACAACATCGCCAATACCAACGGGCAGTTCATAACTACATCGTTGCATAAAAGACCCGAAACTGGATAAAGGCCTGCAATAATCTATCTGATACTGCACAACCCACACAGTACTGGAAAAGATTTCATCAGCTCACTGGTAAAAACACCCGCACATCTTATCCATTCATTTGTAATGATACGCCCTTGATCACTGACGAAGAAAAAGCCAATGCTTTTGCTGCCCAACTCCAAGACGTCTTCACCCCACTTCGACTTGTTTTCTCAATGGGTACTCATCCTACAGATGGGCTAAATCTTGACACGCCCTTACTTCAACCAAATGTTCAGCATGTGCTGCCTGACAACTCCCCTTTGACAATTCCTATCACTGTTACAGAAATCACCACTATCGTTTCCCGTAAACGTAACACTGCTCCTGGCTTCGACTTAATTACGTATCGCCATATCAAAGAGGGGTCGTATATTCTCTATTATCTTCTATCTCTCATTTCCACATTCATTCTTCGTACGGGGTTTATCCCGAATGACTGGAAAACATCAAAAACTTTAATGTTCCTGAAACCAAAAAAAAAAAAAAAAAACAGCTCGGTCTGTATAATCATACCGCTCTATTCAATTTACCCTTGTTTTCAGTAAGATACTTGAACGAATTCTAGTCTCAAGCCTCCACACACATCTCTCCGATCACAACCTCATTCCCCTACATCAAGCCGGCTTCCGACCGAACTTCAGTATTAATAATCAACTGCTGCTCCTTACCACGTTCATCACTGCTCAGTTTAACCAGTCCAAGCCTTCCTGTCTCGTCCTTTTCGATGCAGAAAATACTTTCGATAAAGTCTGGCACCTAGGCTTTCTATATAAACTATTTTCCTTCAGACTTTCATTCTGTTATATTCGCTTCGTCTACCATTTTCTCTCTAACCGCCTGGCTTACGTTTCCATCAATGATACTCTCTCTCGCTCTGTGTTTACCCACTCTGGTGTTCTTTAAGGCTCCACACTCTCGCTCATGCTTTACTTACTGTATGTTG
This sequence comes from Thermobia domestica, assembly GCF_964235325.1. Lineage (NCBI taxonomy): Eukaryota > Metazoa > Arthropoda > Insecta > Zygentoma > Lepismatidae > Thermobia > Thermobia domestica. Next base: position 293,470,969 of record NC_137457.1, on the reverse strand, counting down.
CAGACTTTTCTATTCTTTCTCCTGATACCAATCTCTTTCAATATGCAGATGATACGGCTTTCTTGGCGACGGGTAATACTATTCAGCATATTAACCTCATCCTTCAAACCGCCATCGATGCTTTCTTTCAATGGTGTGATACGTGGCGACTCAAGCTTAACGCCAATAAAACTCAAGCCATTATCTTCCCACCACCAGGCAAAAGAAGTCGGGTCCACCGCAATCCATCCAACTTCAGTATAGAGATTGCAGGTACACCACTTGCTGCTAGTCCCACAGTCACGTACCTAGGCACTATCTTCGATTCCCATCTGAAATGGTTAACTCATCTTAAAAGTCTTGCTCTAAAAGCGACCAATCGTCTGAACTTACTCCTACGCCTAACTGGGACTACATGGGGTCCCAAACCTAAAATACTACTTAACACCTACAAGGCATTTTTACGTCCTGTTTTGACTTATGGCTATACAGCCAGGCTTTCCGCACCCGAGGCATATTACCGCCGACTCCAAATTCTTGAGCGCCACGCCCTACGTCTTGCCTTTCGAATAAAATTACCAAGCCCTACACGGTACTTATATGACAGGACGCCTTTTCCCTACATTCTCTATCATCTAGAAGACCTCTGACTCAGGTACGTTACAAAGCGCTTCCAGACTTACCATCCATTGCTCTTCGATACTATGCATCACGCAGTCACTCTTCGCAAACCTTCAAGCATTCTCTGGCATTCTCTACTCTCTCTGCTGTTTACTCTGTACCATTACGTTCTCCCATCAAATAGTCCAAACTTTCAACTTCTTGAAGACTTCCTCATTGCACTCCCCCCACCATGCATCACTCCAATCTCATGTTGCAAAGTGACCTCACCGCACTAACAGGGCTTCCTTCGTCTCAAATGTGTTCAGAGCAGCCCCTGGACAGAAGATAACACTCATTCGTCTCTCTAACCCTCTTCTATGTGTTGTGTTGTGATATAAGTGCACCTCATAGTTTCATTTTCATTTTCACCAATGCTCTGTTCTTTCCGCTCTCATGTTGAATTGATCGCCAGTGTACATTTCCTTTTCCTGACCCGATGATTGTGGTTAACGGCCATAATGTCCTCTAATGTTAGTAAAATTAAGATGTAATAAAGTTAATAAATTCTCCTTTGCCTAACGACAATAGCCCAACATCTAAAGTTCCTATCAACTCCGCATCCCAAACAAAGAGCGTAACCCTTTGGGTGGGTGCTAGCTGCGCCTAGCAAAAAAAAAAAAAAAAAAAATATTGTAAGGCAAATCATTTTAATTACGAAAAGTAACAGAAATGTTATGTGATTTGTTTAAATATGTTCATCCTTATGAGGTAGAATATAGCCGTCTTTTACCTTGAGTGTTGTATAAAGATTTCTTTATTTTAACTTTAGAAATGCTCATCAAGATTTCTTTACGCAAAGATCAAAATATGATATATATATATATATATATATATATATATATATATATATATATATATATATATATATATAGCTACTATAACCTTCTTACGTGCTTTATTAAATTTTCAGTATTAAAAAGATGTTGTTTCTATAAAGTGAAGAATTACAGATAACATTCTAGATGCATGAAAATTGAAGAAATAAATAACCATCCTTTTATTAGGCTGCACCTATGATTCCGTCCCTTGATTTTAGTCCGTTTTATCAGAGATTTCTTGGGTTTTGTCCTCTTGGATTTTGTCCTGCACTCGGAATAATATGTTTACTAATTTTAACAGAGTTTATAAGAAGAATAACTATATCTTCAAGTTTCATCGTAAAGCTTAGATCTTGTTCTACTAGTTTTACTCGGAAAAATTACTAGGATACAGTTATGTTACTAGGATTACAAGGATATACTCAACGAACTTATTACAAGCTTAATTCGTTCTAATATCAACTCATTTCACATCAAAATTTTATTCAGTTTTCCAGTAGTCCATCTCCAACATGCTAAGGCTCTCAATACGTAGAACATGCCATAGTTCACATTTTCAAGACATGTCTGGCCATATATTAAGTAAACAATGCAAGAGGATGCATAAAAAGTAAGGTTTCATGGACAACGTAGAAAGTCCCTGGGGCCCATTGACCCTGTTAGTATAAAGAAAAAAGTAGACTCGCAGTGAAATAGCTATTACATCAACACTGTTCATTGGAAAGTCCTGTTTTACAGTTCGTTCTCTTCAGCATGAAACAAGCTCTCCAGAGGTGCCATGTATTGTGGGCTCTAACGTACTTGAACAGGGAAAACTGGGAGAATGTCGGGAAAATTCCCTCAAGTAATTATATCCATTGCATTTGGACCACTCTGGAGTGGCCTTGGTCAAAAGAACACAATCCAAATGCTTTTCAGAAAATACTACAGGGCATAAGAAATGTATGTACCAAGTTTTGTATTGCTGGACAGAATAGTTATGAAAAGAAATCGTTTATTGATATACAAGCTTTTCCCTCATATCTATTCCGTCTATCAATACAAAACTTGGTCAGAAGGATACTTCTTTGTGAATAAATTAATATTGCTCATTGAAGATTGAAAGCATGTTTAATGTTTGTACTTAGAATCTAAAACATAGTTTTGGTATTTGTGATTGAGATTATAGTAATTAATTTCTTAATGAATGAAAATTCCGAATTTAAGGTTACTTATTATTTATTAACATATTAAAAATACACTAGCACAGATATACACACTAACTCAGATATATAATGAGTATATATCTTTTGTATGTAGATAGACAAAATATCACACACAAAATATAATACGCATGAACAGAAAAATTCTGGCGATACAAATAGTTGGTGGAAAAATGATCCCAATAAATTCCTTCAAATTGGAAGCATTACATATATCAATTAAATAAAAAAAAAATCACTAGTAGTCATCAGTCTTTGAAAAAGACGAAATTCGTTGGGATAAGTTCTGACCCGTCAAACTCCTATTCTACAACCGAAAATATTATCATTCACCTTCTTTACCTTCATTTTAAATATCCCCGCGCAAACAGCAGCTTGTGTGTGTGTTTTCACTCCTCTCATTTTTGTACCTTCATTCTCATCGTTGTAATTAATCCTGTATTATAGAAATGCGGGATTAAGTAATCTAACTCATCACCATCGAAACACCGAACACCTAATTAAGACTGTGACCGTTTCTTATTTTGAAAACGCTCCTGCGTACAGTATAAGTCATTGCTTGGCGGCATGTATATCGTATCGTCATTAAGAAATCATATATAATAACCTACTTTAAGTAAAAATTTGTTGTGACTCTTATTGAAACGTTTGGATTGCGAGCGTAGCGAGCAAGAACATTTTTAACCAATCATTTTTTTTAAAATCGACAACAATATTGATTTATTAGGGCGCGAACATCTTTTCCAAGCAACGCATCATTTACTCAATTCCAATGTTTTTCTTTCTTTTCGCTTGTCGGTGTCCTCCTGCTATCAGCGCCCGGGAGATCCCGAGGCTACAGATCTGTTTGGGACTACGTAACGTTTTCATAGAAAATAGTACACTTCTGTTCACGGAAATGTAGATTCTCTTCCGGAGACCAAGTTCGAAATATTGATTCTAAATTCTTACGAATTCCCTTTAGGTTTGGATCATTTTCCCTGCATTTTTGTAGTACCAGGGATGGAATTTTAACGATAATATTGCTCATGAAATTTCATTGTAGATTAAGAAATTAGCTACAATACAGGACATGGCAGTAATTTTTAAGTCCCAAATTAGATACATTATTCATATTTTAAACCTAGAGCGACGTGAGAATCGATGAAATTATGGGAAATATAATAACTACAAACAGACCACAATGACTAATTATAGGTTCGCACGATTACTAATTGTTTCACTGCCAGTTCGAGTGTCCCTAAAACATACCTTTGTCCAGTTACCTTCCTTCGAAGTAATTTATGAAAAACTGATCGAAATCAGCACAGTAAAAGCAAGAATATTGGAAAACATTCTGCTGTTATCTGCTAAACTGGAAAAAAAATGTGTAGTTTAAATTGCCAAACATCAATGTAAAATCATTTACCCTTCACTTTGTAAGTTGATATATGTTTTCTTAGATTAAATTACAAAATTTCCTATTAACTTTCTAAGTCATCACCAGCATCATCTACGCCAGTACCTGAACCGTGTATTTTTGGACCTAAACCATCTATTCCAAATCTTGCTCCTTCAATTACACAACCTCGAAAAAACTTTGAACCTGTATTAACTCTTGGAGAACTTAATTCTCCCAGTTTTGAACCCGGGCCATCTTACATAGACCCTAGAGTCTCAAATACAAAATCATAAATTGGTCTACCCCGCTTTCCTAGAGCAATTAACAAAGGAAGGAAAAAGGAAATGGAGTTATCTTCGTTGCTTATCGCCGGTACTCCTGTAAAAAGACTAAAGAAAGAAAAAGAAACAAAAGAAAAAGCATAGGTTTACCAGAAAGAAGCCACAGAAAAAGGAAAAGGAAAACCCTCTTAGAAAAAAAAAACAAATATGTTAAGGATTTAATTTCTGTTGACTCCTCTGACTCTTCCATACAGGGAGTAATCTACACCCCCTAACACCCCTTCAAATTTCTTTACACACACCCTTGGATGGAAAAGGAATACTCCTCCAAATCCAATTGTATCAATCAGTATCATATATTTTATTTATTACATCAAGTTAGAAAAGGTTTAGCGTTTAGGAAAGAAGGTAATATTTATTTATTTCACTTCAAAATACGAAGCGACCTCGTTCTCATGTACGGCTTCGAGAACCACATGACCTCATTGTTTCGGGCGGTGTTTCGATCGAAATAATTGACAAAACAGACCGCTCATACCTACCGTCCTGGCAGGGGCGGTTCCAGGACGGACTTCTGGGGGGAGGTCAGTGGGCTGTAATACTGCTACTTGGACCTACTTTTAAGAGCTCCAAACTCTGGGATGGGTTTTATTTATATATAAAATAAGAAAGTTTCCTGTTCTGGACGGGGGGCAATCTGTATTTTTAATTTTACATAACAACATTGTTATTATTATATAATTAGTTTAGCAGAATAATAATAAGCAACCATTTTTTTTAGGGATGAGCACGAGTCAAGCTGAAACTCGACTCGACTCGAATTCAAGTCGAGTTTCGAGTCAAGTCAAAGGTAACATTCTGGAGTCGGGTTCCGAGCCGATTCAGTTTTTCGCATCGAGTTTCAAGTCCAGTCGAGTTTGATAAATGACTCGCTCGTTTTAACTCTCTTGAAATCATGGCCTGATTATACTGGAAAGCGAAAGCCATGAGAAATGTAAGCTAAACAGTAATATGGAATACTTTTAGTGTTGCTCACGAGAGGGGACACTGCTCGCATCTCATCTCGTCTCAATAGCGAGACCACAAGAGATTTTTTTATAACAAGCTCAGCTCGGCTCGGCTCAACTGAGAAGATGGCTCGAGCTGGTTTGGTAGGGATGAGCCATTTGCTCGTCATGGCTCAACTGAGCCGAGGGCCCTAGCCGAGTCGGTTGGTTGAGCTGTTGGCTCGGCTCACTTCTCGGTTCGGGTCGATAGTGAATGAGCTGTGAGCCGAGCTGCTCGAGTCGTTGACAATTCTAAACCCGGGCCGAGCAGTTTTGAAGATATTTGGCCAGTGCCCTACAACTTTTAACAGTGTTTGGCTCGAGCCCGAATACTCAACCTAGACCCTCAAGCCAAATTTAGAAGCTCGTTAACAATGTTCTTGACTCCTAGACTTCACGACTACCGAAGCTGGCAATCAACTAGTTTTTTAGTATTCAAATACAAACCGCCTATCTTTTATGTTTATATACAGTGTTGTTATAATTAGTAATAATATTATTATTAATAATAATAATAATAATAATAATAATAGTAGTAGTAGTAGTTTCATTGATAATAATTATATTGTGTATGTAATATATTTGAAGAATGTACTCGAAACTACACACCGGATTTGGCTCGACTCGACTCGAAACTCGAACCCAATTCGAGTCGAATTGGAGGAAATTTTTCGAGCAGAATTCTCGGGTCGAGCTCAAAGATGTCTGTTTCTAGTCGAATCGAGTTTCAAAGAAAACTCGCTCGCGCCCATCCCTACGAGTAACGCAGTATGGAATTTTTATCAATGTTACATTATATAAAAATGTTCTTATATCAAGTAAAAATTTGTCCTTGCATTTACATAAAGCGATTCAGAACGTGCAATAATAATAATAATAATAATAATAATAATAATAATAATAATAATAATAATAATAATAATAATAATAATAATAATAATAATAATAATAATAATAATAATTATTATTATTATTATTATTATTATTATTATTATTATTATTATTATTATTATTATTATTATTATTATTATTATTATTATTATTATTATTATTATTATAGCAGTAGTAATAGTAGTACGGAAAATTGAAATAATTTTTTCACGTATTTAAAGTATCAGACCTAAAATTAACTCGTTAGTAACGCGTTACTTTCGAAGTAAAGTAACAGTTACTTTTTTGGGGCAAGTAACGCGTTACTAACGCGTTACATTTTAAGAGAAAGTAAAGTATCTTGTAACGCGTTACATTTTTACAAGTATCTTACCCAACACTGATTTTAATGAAGTTTTTCCGAAATAAATATGAGGATGCTGCGCTGCCATCTCTTGACAGTTTTCAAACTATAGAAATTTTGAATTTAACTACGCACTCACGTAAGGTATCATTAATTTTTATAGTATCTTTAATTTTTATTTTTCTTCTCTTTCTATTAACTACAAACATACAGAAGAAACGTAGAACTCGTAGTGGGGTTGTCGAATGTCTATATTTTCAATTTTACATTCTCCAAAATTGTTGTCAGGGCTTTCCACGGGCGCTTTTTTTTACATTCTACCTTTTTAAAGGGCTGCGAAATTTCTTCCGGGGGGAGTACGTCTATGAGAATATTTGGGACCAGAGCCGTAGCTAGAAATTTCGGTACCCGAGGCCAAGTAGGATTGGGCACCCCTCAATAATCATCTTACCATTTTTCATATATATATATATATATATATATATATATATATATATATATATATATATATTGTATATATATATTTAAAAATAAGAGAACGAACTTTTGTTGTTATGCTGCGTTAGATTTTTATCAAGTTGCTTGGACAGACCATTGCAACAGCCAATACCGATCATTATGTGTACGAGTTGTTTTCAACAGGCTTATTTTGGGCTTTTATTTTTTTTGAGACATGACAAAACTAACTTTAGTTGTATTCAAATCCACTTGGAGAACAGTTGTGGAAATTTACAACGATTCATTCCCGTTCTGCCTATTTCCGGTTCTCCCTAAAGGCCCTCCAGCACTTTGTAGAAAATATTTTCAATGACCTTATCTTTATACACAACGCTAACTCCCGTTCTGCCTAATCTTTTAAGACAGGGAATTTGATGATAAGAGGAATTTTTTAATGGAAATACAGCACTGAAATGCTTGACTTTGAGTGTGTTTTATACAAATCATAATTCATGTAGGTATATAATGGCTGTAGTAACGAGAGCGTATTCAAAATCCAAGGAAATCTCTGACGAGGCGGACAAAATCCAAGGGATCCAATCATAGGAATATATATTTGGTGTATCAATGCACACCCTATATGATTATTTTTTCCTTCAATTGTCATATATTCTAAAAAGTTATTTTTATTTTTTCAGTTGACTAAAATAACAATTTTCTTTCTTTTATAATACTGAAAACACAATAACATGTAAAAATGTTCTTAAAAAGGGCAGAATGGCTTTAACTACTTTCACATACACCATACGAAAAGTTCTGGGTGCGCCTATTTATTATACATTTAGTTGAACCCAAGGATCTTGTAAAATAGTATGCTGAAGAAAGGGAACACGAGGACGCAGCATTCTGATACTTTTCTTCCATTGCAATTAACGTTCCCCATATGTCAGAATATATCAAGGAGCATTTTCCTATCTTAGACCCATTTGAATTAATAGACATAACAGTAGTAGTAGTAGTAGTAAACAACATGTTTTATATTGCATTTCGTGAACTATATTGGGGGCTCACAGTGGCAGAGCGCTTACCTCTAGTGCGTGGTTTCTGGTTTATTGCCCAGCTAAGTAAGTTTTCGGTGAACAGAATCGTGTAAGTAGGTTTTCTCGGGGTACTCCCGTTTCTTCCCTCATTCTCATTCCACCAATTTTCCCATCATTCACTTCCCTTAATCATCCGTCTCTCTCAGCCTAAAGGGCATCTCTTCATATAGAATCAGAAATGCTTGCGGGAGGAAGAGTGTTTCGGATGCAATATTTTGCGATAGATAATGCATGTCTTCGGTAATAATGCTAAGACTAAGTATGTTCTTCATCAATTATTTTCCTAAAGTGTATGCCAAAAACAACTTTGAATACAGTTGAAAGCGTAGAGGACTTACGAGAATAAATCACAACTATTTCAGTTTGGAATGCCTAAGAAGCGTTATTCTGTTCTTGTGTCTCTATTATAATTTGCATCAAATTCTTTAAACCTATAATAATGATGATAAATTTGTTTTGTTGATTCCAAGTTATATTTTGTGTAAACAGTAATATTACTTTCACAACACATCTAATTTGTTTTATTTTCAAGAAATACGGTGCAAGGAATCTCAATTTTTAGGTTTAACTTATGGGACATTGATTATAAGTTGAGCCAACAAAGATGGCGGAGTGGGCGTGGCGAAGCTGTGACGTATGGCTTCACGATTTCGTGGTAAGGGCATATCCTCTATTTTAAGGACTAGCTCAGGAGAGTAATGCTCCCGGAAGTAGGAACGAAAAACACAGTTCTGATTGGTTGGCGTTATCTATGTCTTGCCACGTTGCATTCAAATAGCAGAATTCAGACGATTGTTGTTGTCGGTTCTCGTGGCCGAGTGGGCTAGCGCTATATGCTAGTAACGAAAATCTCTTTTGGCGTGACTTCAACCTGGGCCCAAGGAATTTTTTTTACATTTATTTTGTACATTTTTATAACAATTTTTAAATTAAAATAATACGAAAATAATAATAAAAAATGTGATTTACTTTTGTGCAGATAAGTAGTTGCAGTAGTAGGAAAGGGTTAAAAGCCCCGCAGGGCTCGTTTTGTTTCCCTTGTACTCCATGATTTAAGGCTCGTTTTGTTCCCCTTGTACTAAATGATATAGATTTTGTGACCAACTTAAAACAACTGACTAGGATAGCGCGTAAAACAGCTGGCTAGAGTAGCGCGCGAAAAACGTACTTCGGGGAGTATTACTCTCCCGAGCGGGTCGTCTATTTTACAACATCCTTGGTTGAACCCTTGAATTATATAGTTTTTATTAAGCTGTTGGTGAGGATTGTTATAAAGATAAACCATTACTTAATATGGTACGGAAAACAAAGTGAAATATTTTAGTTGGTATAAACAGAGAACTATTTGATAAATAAAATGTTAACATTATAATTTGTAGTCACTTTTAAGTATTTACATAAAATAAATTATGTTTTCTGCAAGCAGCTTACTAAAAATTGTTTGTTTTCATCCCTCGGGTGCAGTGATGCCAACCTATGGAAATTCCCATATCGTGGTAGTTTTTGACCTTATTTTCTTGGAAATGGTTAATAAGCATCATATATGGGATTTTTCGAGAAGATCGAAATTTACGGCTTATTCATTTAGATATTGTAAAACGTGACTAACAGAGAGAAGTTTAATTTTTAATATTATAGCATACTTTTATATATTATATCGTTGGAAATTCATATGTGAAATGGGACTTTTTGTCTCTGGACACGGGATTTCGTAATGTTTTGGGTTGGCACTACTGGTCGAATGTTTACTTTCGATTATGGACGTATATTGAATTTCACGTATAGTTATATAGTAGCTGTTTCAAGAGTTCTGCGTTATTTTAAGTTCTCTTATTGAAATGGGATCATCACCATTTCCAGAGAAGGCATGTCGCCTCTGCCTAATAGAAGATATGGGTGCTATTATATTATTCCCGCAAGATGATTCCAATACGAGATGGCCTTTGGTGAAAATGGTTGAAGAGAACCTTGGGATAAGTGTAAGTGATAATTTTAGAATATAACAGCATGAAGAAGAATACTGGCACTTATCTATAATAAATGCTCCTGCAACCCTATTTTAACGGAACAATTCATATTCATGAGTTATGTACTTGTTTCATCAGGGGGTCCTGTTACGATTTCGGTAGTTTCTGTTCACATTAGGGTAGTTTAGGTTAGTTCATGTTAGATTATATTAGTGTAGGGTTCTAATATAATTTTCAAAAAAGGGGGCGCGGTGGCTCAGTGGTAGAGCGTTCACCTCTTGTGCTTGGGGTCACGGGTTCGATCCCAGCCCCCGCCAAGTGAACTTTGTGGTGGACAAACACCGTGCTCGTGGGGTTTCTCGGGGTTCTCCCGTTTCCTCCCACTTTCTTCATTCCACCATTTCACTCATTTCTCATTATCACCGTCTCCTTTAGCCTAACCGGCATAGCCGTGGGACGTAAAACTTAGATATTTCATTTCATTTTTTCAATTTTCAAAAAAAAAAAAAAAAAAAAAGAATTTCGCTTATTTTTATGGGTTAAGTTTAGAGTTACCCCTCCGCTTTTTATAAAAATCAGGAAAATTTACAGGAGAAATGAGGTAAGAAATGATAATTTGAACTTTTTATTTGATGTTTAGGAATGTAAGTTCGGCAGAAGAGTTATGTTTAATACGAGAAAAGATATGTGGAAGTTAGTACTATTTGCCGGATGCGGAAGCATTGCGGAAGGTTTCAGCAGCATGGTAGTTGTAAAATATGGCGAACATGGCGAACAGGTGTAACGGATGCGCAAAAATAATGAAGAAAACCTTTTAAATTTATGTGAAACACACGGAGTACTCAAGTTAAATGAAATGTAACAATTTTTAATACTTTAAGCACTGTTTTTTGTATGTTACAAAGTCCAAGGGCAACTTCAGACTGGAGGGGCAACTCTAAACTTAAGCCATTTTTATTAATATTAGGTTAGATTTGGTTAGGTTATGTTAGGTCTAAGTACTTGCATCTTCCATTTCTACCGTAAATTTTGTATTTTTACGTACTTCTGGACCGCTTCTGCTAAACATGTACCAAATGTACTTAACTAGGTTAACACTCCTTATTTTTGTATAACTCGATAAAATTCAAACGATATATCATATTCTTGTCATTTACGTAGAATTTCCACACTGCCTTTCCCATAAATCATTCAAGTGTACCTTTCCGCCAAATAGCCCCTTCCGCCTCCATATATAGTGCCGCTTACAACATCAAGAACAACCAACAATAAGTATTTTCTTAACTTTAGCTATTCCCCTCACCTGACTTTCAATCACTTTTCCTCACAAACCAAAATAAATTGTCCAATCCATCTAGTAAATGTTATAAAATTGGTCCGACGATAATAGCAGTTAACTCCAAACACCAATCAACCTGGGCTAGGTGGGTAGTAAAAGCAAGAATTCTAACTTGCGTAAAAACAGAGCAAAGCTGGTGGGCACACGCGGATGTAGTTCTGTAGGAGCAGGCACATCAGCGAGGTGGGTATGCGTGTAAGCGAGGATATGGAAAAAACAGTTATGTTTCTCATATTTAACTAGATGCCTTATCTGTCTCAGAGCTTTATCGTTACGAATCATAACTTAACACATTGCATTCACAGAGTATTCAGTTCTCGCCCATTGATGTGTTGAAAGTCAGTTGTTGTCTCTATTCGTTAATAAAATATCATTGCTTTTTTATTGACTTTATATGATAAAACGCTATTGGCTGCGGTGGCTCAGTGGCAGAACGTTGACCTCTGTTGTATAGGCTTCCTGGTTCGAGTTCAGCTCACACCAGGTGATTTTTGTGGTGACAAACACCGTGTGCGTGGGTTTTCTCGGGGTTCTCCTGTTTCGTCCCACTTTCTTCATTCCACCATTTCATTCATTTCTCATAATCAGTGTCTCCTTTAGCCTAGCCGGTATAACCGTGGGACGTAAAACTGAAAGATTTCATTTTATTTCATGGTAAAAAGCCACACTTAAATTACGTTTTTTAACATTATTACTGATGTGACAGGTAGGCTAACATCTCCATATATTCTATTAATTATACATTGCCTACAAATCTATGGTTCGCAAAATTGAACTGCACCATAATTACAAGTATAGTGTATTCGAAGGGTAGAGTTTTCTCTTGAAAAAATTATAATCTGATTCTGTATGTAATTGCTGTGTTCATTTGTGTTAGGTATTCTTGTACGAGGCACTTTTGTGACCCAGTGAGGAGTGTTAAAGTCTGAGAGAGTGAGTACTACTGAAGCTTACGGTTCCTAAGGCTCAGGAATAGGCGTTAATCGTAGTCAGGTGTCAATATGTGTTACAGTCTTATAGAATATGATTGTGTAGTATGTGCAGCAGCGGCATTTTGGCAGATTACATATTAGATGCTTTTGTATTTATTTCTGGATTATTTACTGCAGGTTTAGATAAGGTGTAAGCATCCGCTTTCGTCCGACTTTGCTAATTAGGAAATAATTTGAGTCAGATAATTGTTTATAGGTTAGTTATTCACTCATCTGTATTATCTACTATGTGTAAAATGTACTGTGAATATACCCTGGGTGAACAACTCTATTCAAGTATATCGTTGCTGCGCCTCGAAGAACCGCTATGTGTTAAAACCACAACTATATTACTATTTCTGTGTTTACGTAGCACATGTCAGTTTACCTTTTGCGCCTTTATAAGCACATAGAGGATTTGTATACATTAATCAATACGTACATGATGAGAACCTAAAGCCTTTAATTTCAATGTATTGTTTTTTTCATTGTTGTGTCGAAGCAATTGAATATTCACTTATCACATTATAAGGGACGCTGCCTGACAGCTTTCAGGTTTATTTCAACGGCATAACTGATTTTCGACAAAAATGTCACAGAGCGGTTCTTCGAGGCGCAGCGACGATATGTCAAATTTCTAAGAATTTTATACTTTTCAATTAAAATAGTTTGATGAATTTTATGTTAGTTATAAGAAGGATGGATGTACGTTAAAACTTTATATAATCTCTAGTTGAACCTACGCTTTCTACACAGCACATCATTCACATATGAGCATGAATCTCCTTGTCACTCCTCACAACATCTGTATACATCGCTTTACAGACACAAGTAAAGGACGTCTTGATAAAAAAAAAACCGGCAAGGGGTATCATAAAGGGGAGATTTCTTTCGATTATTTTTACAATATCTACCACCGTTGAAAGATTGAAGCCTACTTGCGGTTGTAGTTTCTAATTCATGTATGATCAGTGTTTTCTCTTCTTTCGTGCAGTATGTAATAAGCAAATACATTACACACAATTAATTATAATGTCAGTAATATATGGTGTTCATTGGGCAAAACAGTCCAAAAAATAAAGATTCATCTTAGACTGGATAAATGGTTATCCGTCGTTTTTTATTATTATTTGGCCATGAAACAGACGCCGGAGAGATATACTAACCCTGTATTCAAATGTGTGGTGTTGGAATGTATAACTAGTAGGATATAGTGCTTTACTTTTTTAAAATTTCAACACTTCCAGTGTACCCTTAAAAAATGTAATAATGAAATAACGGCAATATTTTTAAATATTCTATTAGAACTGAACAATCTACACAAAATTTGCAGTCGATCAGTGAAAACGGCATCTTTCTGGACCTTTGTCAAAAGAATTGGCAACAAACATTTAAACATAGCATTTTAATATATATACTAGCTGAACCTGCGCTCTCTACACAGCGCATTATTCACATATGAGCATAAATCTCCTTACCATTCCTCACAGCATCTGTACAGGTCCCTTTACAGACAAAAGTCTTGATAAAAATCGGCAAAGGATGCTATAAAGGGGAGATTTTTTCGATTATTTTTTCAGTATCTCGCACCGTTTGCAAGATTAGAGCCTACTTCCGGTTGAAGTTTCTAATTCATGTATGATCAGTGTTTTCTTTCTTCTTGCATGCAGTATGTAATAAGCAAATACATTACTTACACCATTAATTATAATGTCAGTGATATATGGTGTTCATTGGGCAAAACACTCCAAAAATAAAGATTAGTCTTCGACTGGAGAAATGGTTATCCTTTATTTTTCATTATTATTTGGCCATGAAACAAACGCCTGAGACATATACAACCCCTATATACAACTATATGGTGTTAGAATGTATAATGCGTAGGATATGAAGCGTTAGTTTTTTTTTTTTTTTAATTTCAACACTTCCAAGTACCCATAAAAATGTTATAAAGAAATAATGGCTATGTTTTTTAAATATTCAATTAGAACTGGATAGTCTATGCAAACTTTGCAATCGATCAGTGAAAACGTCATCTTGCTAGAGCTTGTAGTGTTCGAAATCTCATTGTCGAAAGGATTGGCCACAAACATATAGTTTAAAAGAACACCAAGATGGCAGCACATTTCATTTGCATTGATTTTGGAGAAGGCTTATTAAAATACAAAAGCTTTGAACAATAATTTTAAAACATAAACTTTGTGAAAAAGATATATTTAAATAATTTATTTAAAGTACACGTACTTTAACATGTTTCTCTTTCTTAAACGAGAAATCACAAATAACCGTAAATTAAAAGTTAGAGGTTGGAACTCAGGCGTTGTTATTGTAGCATTTTAATAGATAGATCCTTATTTTATCGGAGTTAATCGCTTTACAGAGTCCAGTAAAAACAAACTTATTGAGAAAGCAACTGATCTAAAGAGAAATGAAATACTGCTAACGCGAGTGAGACTTTGGAAAGGAGTTGGAAGAGCTACCTGCTGTTTATAAAATCCTATTCATCGTAAATAGAGACACAGTGTGGCATTTTGAAATCAAGACTGTTCTTTTTTTTCCTCTCAACATGTGATGCAGGTGTGCAAGTGCGCTGTGGTGCAAACAAAAGAGGAATATTTCATGAGTAACTGATACCAAATGCATTGATCTTGACTGAAAGTTACGTGTGTGGGCGTGGTGAGTGTAGACTGGTGTTTCTAAGGTGCATTCTGGATTCAACATGGAATAAAGAGTGAACATCAAATATCGTGCGTATCTGGGCAAGATAGCTGCAGAAACTTATCAAATAGAGCTCATTCGTGGCTAAGTGGTTAGCGTACGCGTCTTTGGCGTGGGATACCCGGGTTCGATTCCCAGTGGAAGCTCATGTGGTTCGGATTCCACGTTAATCAGTAGGTCCACGTCTCATATAGCCTCGCTGCTGAACGGGACGTTAAACTCAAAATCAACTCAACTCAACTCAAACTTATCAAATGTTGCAACAAGTGTATGAGGCCACTTGTTTATCAGTGCTGGTTTATTTGGTTGACAGGCATTTTAGGAAGAGACGGGAGTCAACAAACATCCGAGTGCAGCAAGGACAGTGAGAACATAGGCATTGGTAGAGAAAGTGATGGAAGACATACATGCGACACTGCGAATTCTTGCTGAGGAGCGTGAATAAAGAGCCTGCGATCTCAGCAACAGGAAGATCCCGTTTCGTGCCTCATTCCTTAATAAATGACCAACAATGGGACAGGGTGGATCACTGCAAAGAACTCGTTGGTACTGCCAATAGGGATCCTAACTTGCTCCTGAATATCGTTACTGGGGATGACACATCAGTTTTTCAATATAACCAGTCAACAAAACGTCAGAGTGCATACTGGAAGTCTCCTAACTTTCCACAAGTCAAAAAACTGTACTAGTCAAAATCCAAAATCATGCTTTTGCTTATTGCTTTTAAGACAGTAAGGATATTGTGAATAAGGAATTCGTGCTTACAGGACAGACAGTTAATGCCTGATTTTATCTTGAGGTATTAAAGCGGTTATTGCAACGTATCACACGTGGGAGGTCTGAGTATCGGGGTAATGTTCAGTGGCGTCTGCTCCATGAGAATACCCTAAATCAGACATTGTGTCAGGCAGTAATTGTGCAAGACGTTTTGTCGCAGAAGGGGATCTGTGTATTGTCCTACCCTCCCTATTCATCAGAACTGGCCACGTGCAATAATTTTCTATTTCCTAAACTCAAATCCTTAAATCTGTACTCAGAGTTTCGTACTTTGATTACGTAAAGGCCTTTAAGAGAGCTATATAACCGTCACCAGGTTATAGGAGTATTTTTTGTGGACGCTCTGTATATTTCGTAAAGACAGTAATTATTATTCGATTTATACTTTATTTTGCGACACAATAACTTCTTTCTTCGATGGGAACTGTTTTTCTTCCCACGCAACAGGACAAAGGAGTCTTTTATCGTTGACGTTGCTTTGTGGTGAGAATATCTTAGTGAGCGACAAAGTTTCTCAGTGTTTCTTCCTTACATATTAATATGCAAGAACTATGTTCTATAGTTATTTGGAACTGAATCAAGTGTATTCTCCAATCATTTATGGAAATATTGCACGCCGGATGTCTGAGCGCCAGAATGACGACAGCCACATTATTTTGCCATTTCATTATCTAAACGTTCCCACACTCAAGTTATCGCAATGTCTTGTGCATCGTGGCCACTGGACTAAAATCAACGTCAATTCTTTTTTATATTCTACTTACATGTACATACAGGTCATTTAACCTATGTGTGTTTTTGAATGAACTGCCAACATTGACCAGGCGATCAGTGCAGCTCGTATCTCAAACCTCTGAGTTCGAGGAGTGTTACTCCGTATTTCAAGGCAGCAACCTCGTACGTTGCATCGGGCATCAAGCATAATGTTGTGCTAAGGGGCACACGTTATTAGCTAGTCAAGAACCTAGTTATGGCTAGCCCCAATCAGTGAAATCCCAGGTTCACAAACCTAGTGCGTATTAGTTATAAACGCGCCCTTCAACATTCTCATTCCATTTTGGTGACTGTCTACATTTTTGCAGAAGACTAACGTGGACCTCTAAGGATTTTTTGGAGCAACAACCATACTACTTCGTGGGATTATCCCGGCAACATCCTCCATAGTGCTAATTCCCCATGTGCATTAATGTTGTGAGAAAAGTATCTATAGTGGAATCTTAATCATAAGCTTCCATATATATCTATATATATCTATATATATATATATATATATATATATATATAAAAGTGATAAAGGGCTATAGTGTAGTGAACAAGCGAAATGTTATTGCATTAGTGAAAATACTTATATATATTCAGTGTTAAGTGTTTTTATAATATGTTATTTTTTTAATAGTGTTTTAATAAATAAGCATAGTGTCGTTTTATCCAATGTGTTTTTGTTACATGTATGAATAATATTTGTGTGCAGTGTGGTCTGAATGACCGTCTGATCGTCCGTGAGGTTTTCGAGACGAGACATCCGAGCCTCTCAGTGCCTAATGCTCATCTTGTTATTGAGACCGGCGGGCAATTTGGGAACGATTCTGTAATCCGTTTTTGGAGATGTCCTTCAACGTCTTACCCAGGTAAGTCCAGATTTCCTGAAAATACTCATTGGCAGGACAACGGAGGACAGACCCCGGAAAGCGGTTATAGCGACAAGAAATTTAACAGCATTCTACAAAAGGACTTCCAGCAATCCTTCTATGCAATGACGGCCAGGACGCAACGATGTATGGATGCAGGAGTGGTGTACTTTGATCCAAATTAAGAAACTTTGTGTGTTCATTCTCTTTTTTCCTACAGCTCCAGTCTGAGTTTGAAATTGCCGCACTGTGTATTCGCTTTATATTGAATTAAAATTGTGTACAATACAAATTCGTTGTGAAAACAAAACACTGAAAAAAAATGTTACTAAAACATCATTAACATTTAGAAAAACACTGTCTGTTTTGTTAATAATAGCGATTTATTTTTTTTCCCAATATTTTCACAATAAATGTATATTCTACACAATTTTAGGTTGAATATAATTGAGATGAGACTACTTACAATGTTTAGAATTTAAAAATTGGCATGTAAGAGGGGTAAAGAGAGAGAGAGTATATGTGTGTGTTTGTTTTACTTTATTTCTCGATAACTGTGGCTAGTACTGAATCATATTTATTGGGCAAGTAGCCCATCGTCTAGGGAATAAAGCTCGCTGTATTTGCTGACCGAGCTAGAGTAGGAACAGGTTCGACTTGCCTCGCCTTGTATGTGCTGCTTCAGGGTTTCTACTGGTTAGAGAAGTCAGAGAAAACTCAGGGAAAATGATGCAGGTCAGGGAAAAAACTGGAAATCAGGGAAAGTCAGGGAAATTTTATAAAATATATGTTTCCTAACATTAATTGTATACCAATTTCGGCTTAGCCAACCATTATAATGGACGTTGTTCAGATTTTTATGGAAGGTAAGTGAAATGTACGTATGAGCATTTGATTGCTATTTGTCTCTATAGAATAAATGTTCTTATATATAAATATTCACCGTTATTTATTCCTTTTTTATATTTCAACGTCATCCGACACCTGTCATAAAAAGCAGGAAATTCCCTGCTAAAGGTCAGGAAAAGTCAGGGCAGTATATTTCTTCAGATCAGTAGGAACCCTGTACTTTACTTCTCGGTAACTAACGGACGAATCTTAACTAACTTTGGTGGACTAGTAGCCCATGGTCTAAGAAATAAAAATCTGTGCAGTGGCCGGGTTTGGCCTTTGGCCAGGGACAGGCCCGGCTCGGCTTGGCAACAGAAGCTGTGCTCCACAGCTTTGAAAGCCGAGAGCTCCTGAGTTTGATTCACCTCGGCTTACTTATTGTTAACATTAATTTTTGTTTAATTATGATGTTGTCCAAAGATAAGGCATAGATCAGTTGATAAATGGCATCGGGCTGAACAGAATGGCATGCTTGAACGTAAATTCTCATGCGCAGTTTTCGAGAGGAACTAGGTTCTATAATTGATAATTTTTATTCTGCTGAAACAAACTGTTTATTTGTTTATTGTAAAATAATACACTGTTAAGTACCACATTGTATCTGTCGTTCTTTGCCGTACTATCTGCCTAATTGTGGCGCACATACTACTTGCTGAAATGTACAGTGTTTACTACAACGAAGAAAGGACTTGATAGTTCGTTCTGGTCATCTTTGGTTATCTCTGTACACTTAACCAATTTCTTATTAAGTCAATGTTGTACTACTACTACTACCACCACCACCACTCTTAATTCTTATACTGCGACTGCTGCTGCTGCTGCTACTACTACTACTACTACTGCTACCATCACCACCATCACTACTACACCCCACTAATACTACCATCACCACCATCACTACTACACCCCACTAATACCACCATCACTACTACACCCCACTAATACCACCATCACAACTACTACTATTACTACTGCCACCACCACCACTACTACTATTACTACTACCACCACCGATACTATTACTAACACTACCACCACCACTATTACTGCTACTACTACCATCACCACCCCTATTACTACCACTATTAGTACTATTACTGCTACTACTACTACTACTAATCATAATAATATTTATATTTTATAAATATCTTGAATAAGAACAGATTTCTTGGTGTTTTGAAGAGAGTGATAGCGAGAACGTGAAACAAGTAATAATTGAAATTACGCAAGAAATTTATTTATCTGTTATATTTATTAGATCAAGAAGAAGGACTGTTTCCCGAAAGGTTTGTGTAGAAACTGTGTGATAAAGCTGCAAAGTTTGCATAGTTTTCGTCTGCAGTGCCATGACAACCAGAAGCGTCTTGAGAACATAGCGAAAGCGAAAGGGCTACGAATAGAAATTTCTGATGATGAGGAAGACGGAAAGAACAAAGGAAGGACTCCAATCGTACGTTCATTTGTCCTATTTTTAGGTATTTTTTTTTCTTTAGTTTCAATTTTTCAGAATCAATTTTGCTTGTCTTGAAGTCATAAGCCCAGATTATTTAATTCCGGCAATTCACTACGTAGAAAATAACCAATCAAGATGTTAGTTAAATACTGTGTTGGGTCGAATGTAATACCATATTTGTAATATTAAAACAGTTTCGTAAAAACCATAGTAGCATTATAATTGCAGCCAAGGTATTTACAATTTCTGTTTATCTATGTATTTTTAAGTTTATATCATACCACACAGCACTGTGCCCTCTGTATGACTCTGTTGCAGCCGTGGCATGCCGTTGCGTGACTCGTCAAGGTCGTACGAATATAGGAACTAGCTAAGGAATGTAATGCGTGGTGTTATGGTTCGATTTCAATTACACCTAAAAGCTGGTATTAATGTGATAAAAACAACTAACACCGTATTTTCCGTATTTAATGTGACTACAATTTCGGTTACTACTTTTGCTGAAGCCTTTGTCAAAAATGGTTATTGTTTTCAAAGTGCGTACGTAATATTTTATGCTGGGTATTTTTATGACATGCTTTTCTTTAACTTACAATGGTTCACCTGTGTTTAATTTAATCAACTCACAATAGTTGAGCCGTGTCCTAAAATCTTCCGAACTAGTTGAACCGTGTCCTAAAATCTTCCGACCTTAATTTGATCAACTCTAGTGGTTCAACCATGTCCTCAAATCTTCCAACCTTAATTTAATCAACTCACAATGATTCACCTGTGTCCTCAAATCTTCCAACCTTAATTTTAATCAAGTCACAATACTTTTACCGTGTTCTCAAAAATTCCAACCTTAATTTTAGTCAAGTCACAATAGTTCAACCGTGTCCTCAAATCTTCTAATCTTAATTTAATCAAGTCACAATGGTTCAACTGTGTCCTCAAATCTTCCAACCTTAATTTGATCAACTCCAGTGGTTCAACCGTGTCATCAAATCTTCTATCCTTAATTTAATCAAGTCACAATAGTTCAACCATATTCTCAATTCTCCTAACCTTAGTTTAATCAACTCCAGTGGTTCAGCTGTGCCCTCAAATCTTCCAACCTTAATTTAATCAACTCTAGTGGTTCAACCATGTCCTCAATTCTTCCAACCTTAATTTAATCAACTCCAATGGTTCAACTGTGTCCTCAAATCTTCCAAACTTTATTAAATTAAGTTACAATAGCTCAACCATATCCTCAATTCTTCCAACCTTAATTTAATTCAGTCACAATAGTTCAACCATATTCTCAATTCTCCTAACCTTAGTTTAATCAACTCCAGTGATTCAGCTGTGCCCTCAAATCTTCCGACCTTAATTTAATCAACTCTAGTGGCTCAACCATGTCCTCAATTCTTCCAACCTTAATTTAATCAACTCCAATGGTTCAACTGTGTCCTCAAATCTTCCAGACTTTATTAAATTAAGTTACAATAGCTCAACCATATTCTCAATTCTTCCAACCTTAATTTAATCAACTCCATTGGTTCAGCTGTGCCCTCAAATCTTCCAACCTTAATTTGATCAACTCCAGTGGTTCAACCGTGTCATCAAATCTTCTATCCTTAATTTAATCAAGTCACAATAGTTCAACCATATTCTCTATTCTCCTAACCTTAGTTGAATAAACTCCAGTGGTTCAGCTGTGCCCTCAAATCTTCCGACCTTAATTTAATCAACTCTAGTGGTTCAACCATGTCCTCAATTCTTCCAACCTTAATTTAATCAACTCCAATGGTTCAACTGTGTCCTCAAATCTTCCAAACTTTATTAAATTAAGTTACAATAGCTCAACCATATTCTCAATTCTTCCAACCTTAATTCAGTCACAATGGGTCAACCTATCTTCAATTTTTCCAACCTTAATTTAATCAACTCCAATGGTTCATGTCCACAAATCTTTCAACCTTAACTTTAATTAAGTCACAATAGTTCAATCATGTTCTCAAATCTTGCAATTTTAATTTTTTTTTCCCGATGTCATACACTGATGAAATTTTCCATATGTTTCTGTATGTTTACTTAATTAATTTATTAATATTATTTTTTACTAACTTTAAACTAACTACATTGTGCGATCAAAAAATGCTCTGAAGTTGGGATTCATGATATAACATCTAGGGATTTTCGTCAATTAGGTTTCAAATTATGAAGATACGATAAACTTCAAGAACTGATTGAATGTGTGAACATCTTACAACAAAAAACAATGTAATTAATACTCTTATAAAATGTGGACAAAAGAAGATTCTTTATAAGAAAAATGAAGAAATAGATCTAAGGCTATAAAAGCGTTGGCCATGTTTTATTATAATATGAGGGGTGTTCGGAAAGTAACCTCCGATTAATCACTGTGCGTGAAGTAGTGGGAGCAGCGTTACCATTTTTGCACAGACGTGCGCGGTAGACCAGTCTGCATCCAACCGTGGTAGAGTGAAGCTTTGTCTGATCACTAGTTCACTTTGTAGCGTCTCAAAATGTGTGCTGCAATAGACGATCCCGCCAAGTGCGAGGTGCGAGCTATTATACGTTTTCTCACGGTAAAACATATTCGGCAGCAGCTTTGTTCCGTGTATGGACCAACTGTGATGAGTAAAGGAGTTGTTCGTCAATCGGTTTGTTCATTTAAAGGAGGATAAACTAACCTTCATGACGAAGGGAGGAGTGGCAGGCCATCAGTGATCACTGATGACCTCGTTCAGAAAATTGATGAAAGAAGTAGCTTGGATCTCAACGCTTTGGTGATGAGGAGCTGAAAGATGCTGTCAGAGCCTGGCTCAAGGCACAGGCGCGAGATTTTTATGTTGGTGGAATTTCCAGGCTAGTACAGAGATAAGGTAAATGCTTGAATGTCAATGGAATCTATGTTGAAAAATGGAGCAAAGAAGTAATTTTCAGATGTATATAATACATTTTTCTTATTTAGTTCGACGTTTCTTTTTAACCAATCGGAGGTTACTTTCCGAACAGCCCTCGTAGATTACAGCGAACAACTTAGAGCACCTAATGCTTTGACATTCTTAGTCCAATTTCTTCATTTTCTCTCCCCCCCCCCCCCAATAAAAAGGGAATAATAACTATTCCCGCTAAAATCACTAGTCCGGCACGGCCGTAGTCCCAAACGTATTGGATTAAACAGCGTTTGTTGTGGTATATTGAAAGTGGAGGAAATAAAGAATAGGTTTGTAGTTCGATAATAAAAGAGTTCTTTCTTGTCCTATTTTATGGGCAGTGAAAAGTTCTTGGTGCTATTGAATGTTTTAGCATGTGGCAGTTTTTGAGAGGATTGGTATACCTCATGTGTCTGTCCTTCCATCTGAAAGACAAAAAAATCCAGAGAACTACTTGATGAATCACCATCAATTTTGGCCATGATGTAAAGGTGTGCAGTCACCCCTTGTCAGTCTGAAAGCTCAGATAACGCACTATTTAATGGTGTAATTGGGGATGTCAGAACTGACAAGTTGCGCCCAGGATTTTGTAAACGTTGAATGTGGTAGAGCATAAAGTACGGGATCTGACCTGGGTTGCGTACAAATAAAATTGAGGATGTACAAAAGAAACAGATTGTGATGTCGAAGGGGTTGAAAAGGGTGAGAAGGGAATAACTTTTAGGATTGATTAACCTACTCGCACTTACTTGTAAATCTCGATGTTTCCTCCTTGACGATTCTTCCGGTGGATTGATGTCCGTCCATCCTTCTCTCTGGTCTACTGGGCGTCCAGGTAGTCGTGTGTTAAGGGTCTGTGAAACCCGGGCAGGAAAACTAGCGTTGCGAAAACAGTAAATTTAATCAATATCGAAATCGCTCTTTAACGAAATGTCCATGGTAGTTGATAGCTATAACGTCTGCTAAGACAAACTGCTCTCTAGGTTAGAGCAAGGTAAACTTCTCGTAACTCGGAATTGTACCTCATGCTCCTACATGTTAACTCGTCTCTCGTACGATCCGGACTACCTCTTCCCAAATGTATCTCAATTGTTTTGTTCGATGTCCCTTCCGTTTTAATATTCTGGGTCGTTGACTATTTCTGCAATTTCGATGAAAAGTGCGTGCTCATAGATTAACCAAAGGTGAGGTGATGATAGGAATGCCGACAGGAAAACAGTCTGTCATTTTTATTGATTAAAAAATTACATCTATTGAAGGAATTAACAAACACCAAGAAAACTTCCTTGTAAGAAAAGTAAATGAACTTAGAAAAGTGATTCAACTTTAAATAAACTATGATCTTTTTACTGCATAAAATTTTAAAATAAAATGTCCCAAAGTCCGAAATAAAATGCTTCATTATGTGTCCAAATACACACAAAGGTTCAAAAGGCATGAATCGAGTTCGTTCAAGGATGTTATAAAATAGGGGTTCTGCCCATGTATCTTCAGCCTATTAAATCAATAAAGCCAAAGAGCAACCGAGTATCGGCATGTCTGATTGGGTTTCTGTCGTTTACGCCACCGTCTGATTGACTACTTTCGTTTCCGCCATGATTGTTGGCTCAAAACATTGCGATCTTATTAGGCGGAGTGGGCAGAGTAGATATGGCGAAACTGTGGCTTCAAGATTTTGTTGTAAGGGCAGATCCTCTATTTTATAAGATCCTTGAGTTCGTTGGTGGAGGTGATATTTGAACCGGAAGTGATAGAAATCAATGATTTCCGGTTTTAACGTTGATTACAATAGAACAAAAAACGGTAATAAATAACGAGAAGCGTTTTCCTGCAATCGTATAAGCATCTCAAGAATACGTATCATCTCCATCCGAAACTCTCTACTAAAACCGGAAGTGATAGAAATCCAATACGACTTCCGGTTTCAATATTGATCTTCATAGAGCAAACACGTTAAGAGATAGTGAAAAGTGTTTTTTTTTTTTTTTTGGAATATATTTAGCGTTCTAACAACCGGTACCACCTTCTCTCTCTTAACCCTCTATTCAAACCGGAAATGGTAGAAATCGTCCACTTCTGATTTTAACGTTGATCGCTGTGAAGTAAGAACGGTAATGAATAGCAGAAAGTGGTTTCCTGCACTCAATTACTCGTTCCGAGAATATATTTCATCTCCACTCTAATCTCTATTCTAAAACCGGAAGTGATAGAAATCTACTACTATTCCGGTTTCAATGTTAATTGAGAAAACATTACGTCATACAAACCAAAATTCATCACGTGGTGTACACGCGACACTGTTACTTGTTTTTGATGTTAAATTAGTCATATTTTTCTCGTCGTGTATTATTCCTCCGTTGTTCTGCATTTTACGGAAAGACCCTTTCAATTTATCTCCAACCACTGTACTCTTACCTACACTATCATGTGAGCCTGTATTACTACATAAAACTCACCAACATTTTTTTTTTTTTTTTTTGTTTGTTCTGTAACTCTTCTTTTGTTTTCTCCCTATTTATGTCCCTTCTTACCTAAGTTTATTCAAGGAATGTTCAGTACCTCATGTAAACAAATATACGTGGTGGTTGTTTCATTCTATTGGTTAAATAGCCTTAGAACATCTATGCGGCAGAATAAAATAGTCCATTGTTAATTAAGCTGTTTTTCTATGTTTTTATTACTTATACGGCTCACTACCAGAAATACAATTTCCTTACAATTAAAGAACAGAAAGACAATGTATCTAAGAACTAATTTGAATTAATGCAATCAATGAGAATACGCATCCGTAGAAAATGGCTTTGACCCACCTTAACGCGCGAATCATAGTTTACAATATTACCGCGTGCGGGGCCGATTGTAAAATACCGACTGGGTACAAGTACGTGCTGACCGATAGCCAATCATCCTATGACTGGCGGAGTAATACCATTCTTCAATGTTTACATCAGAATCAGAAGGTTCGTTGAATGAACTTTAATTTTGAAAAAAAAAAAAAAAATGAAATGAAATCTTTAGTTTTACGTCCCACGATTATGTCGGTTAGGCTAAAGGAGACGGTGATGATGAGTGATGAATGAAATGGTGGAATGAAGAAAGTGGGAGAAAATGGGAGAACTCTGAGGAGAAAACCCACGCACACGCTGTTTGTCCATCACAAAGTTCACTTGGCGGGGGCTGGGATCGAACCCGGGAGCCCAAGCACCAGAGGTGAATGCTCTACCACTGAGCCACCGCGGCCCCGAACTTTAATTTTGAGTGATTATGTTTATAGTTCATGAAAATCTAGTAAACTCGTATGTGTACTTCTATGTGGATGCTTTGAATAAATTTCTAATTAAAATTGCCTTGTGCTCGTGTTCTCTAGTAATCTTCTAAATTAATATTGGTTCTACCTTTCAGTTTAGCGACGATTCAGACTCCGATTGGGGTTTTAGTGATTCTGAAAGCAAGGAACCTACAGATAAGAGTAATTCTCAAACGGTTGCTGCAGATGAAGCTTGTCCCGTTGTTAAGAAATTGAAACTTTCCACTGAAGAAACACCTGAGACCACTTCGACGAATACGCGTACCACAAAATCGTCATCAGAACTAAGCAGTGGTAAAAATATCAGTAGTGTAGAAACAAGTGATAACCAAACTGACAGTGTATCTTTACAAAATGCAACCACAATGCCATCTGGTGACTTGAACGATAGCAAAGAGACAAGTGACAGTAGTGAAGTGGAATGTGTGTTTAACCGTAATAGGAATAGTGAGAAACAATTAATTGTGACATTAAGTGACGACGATGATGATAATGATGGAAATGAATACACCGCGAGAGTAGGGACGAGTGAACCCAAATCAGAGACATCAGACGAACTAATTAAAGAGACAGGACCCGAAATTAAAATGGAAATCGAATCGATAGAAATGACTGAAGAACCAGAAGTAGGCGGATCAAGCGAAGAACAGCAAATAATACCCGAGCCGTCTGCTGCAGTGTTTTTGGATTCCATCAAAGTAGAAGAAGATACTCCTTCGCTGGTTTTAGATACTGTCAAAGAGGAAGAGACTTCCGCGACGGAACAAGAACAAGAAAAACAACAAAAAGAACAAGAACAACAACAAGAACAAGAAGAGGCGGTGAACAAAAATGAATTACAGACAACAGAAGATGTTTCAGAAGAGATCCAACTTGAAGGTGAGTTACTGCGTTTATTCATTAGTTCTCTCGTTTCCAATATTGCTTTTTATTTCAACTTTTGAATACTTTCTAGTCCCTGGTTCGATTTCCGCTGGGGACACTCTGTTAGAAACGTGTAAAAGCCTTTTCAGATCAGCCATCCTGAGTAAGGTTTATCCTGGGTTTTCCTCATTCACACCAAGCAAATGCCGGAATAGTACCTCACATAAAGGCCCCAGGCCGCTTTCTTTTCTCCCCACTTCCCCGGATACTCTGATCGCCAATGGACGTTATCTCTCATACGTGACAGCCTTAAGAGGCCAAAGATACCGATAATGTCTAGAAACATAATTCTTAATCATTTTGAATACTGTTTGGCAGGCAACAAGTACAAAAGCTTCATCATTTTTAATCATGTGAGGATACCAGAGAGTACAGAGTTTGTTCGGAAAGTAGTAGGACTGAATGTTTTAAAAAAGCATATTCACAATTTTGACACATCGACTTAATAGTTTTCAAAATATGCCTCTTCTGCATCAACACAGAGTTTCCAGTGACTCTGCCAATCACTGAAGACTCCCTGGAACGCAGAAACTGAAATTTTCTTTAGCTCCCTTGTTACGGCCTCTTGAATGGCTTGGACCGAGTCGTGGTGCCGTCCTTTTATTACACTTTTCATTCGGGGAAAAGGAGGAAGTCTGCAGGAGCAACATCTGGCTTGTAGGGTGGCTGGGAAAGCTGTGTGACGGCATGTTTGGTCGGGAAGTCCATGACAGCAAAGGTAATGTGGCTCGGCGCATTGTCGTGATGAAGCTTCCATGATCATGATAAAGTTTAATTTTTCTGATATTATCCGCGCATCAATCTGCGGTCAGAGTTCAAAAGATTTCGCACTTTCACTAAGTTTTCGTCACTTTTTGCCGTTGAAGGGCGTCCTGACCGTTGTTCTCTTCCCTCCTGAAACAATTTGAGCCACTCAAAAACACTTGATCGACCCATGACATCACTCCCATAAGCAGTTTTGATCATGCCATGGGTCTTACTCGCAGTTTTGCCGAGTTTGATGCAAAACTTCACCGTGTAACGCTGCTCTAACAAAACGATTCATTATGGAGATGACAAGACATCTTGAAAGGGGTTCACCTTAAACACAGTCTACACTCCATGAAAGCTTGGAGACGACTGGCGATTGATGCGCTGGTAGCTAAGACCCCCAGAACCCAACCAGCGTTGTAACATTCCTCTCCTTCACCACATTTTGGCGGGAAAAAATCAGTCCTACTACTTCTCGGACAAACCCTATATAATATCAATTTTTGGAGTAATAATATTCGTATATTGTTTACACATTTCATTTTAAGAAGCAGGAACCTGGCTGACTTTACAAAGAAAATTGATTAAATGATGAGTTCGAGTTTATCCTTTCAGTTCTATGGATTTGAAGTTATTTTATTGCTGCGTTCTTATGTTCTAGAATACAAATGTCCTAAGAGAATTGCTACTAGAATTTTAAATACTTTCCTGACCAGAGTATATACTTATTTATTAAAATTAGTCATAACAGTTTCAATAACTTAAGATTATCTTCATCAGACGTTAACTGGCAGAACGTAGCGTAGTCGCTAACGCTCTCCTCTTCGGTGCGAGCGGTCCCGGGTTCGATTCCCGGTGGGGACATTCGATCGAAAAAGTGTAAAAGCTTTTTCAGGCCAGCCATCCTTAACGAGGTTTTCCTGGGTTTCCCTCATTCACACCAGGCAAATGGCGGGATGGTACCTAACATACAGGTCCCAGGCCACTTTCTTCCTTTTCCAATCCTTTATTCCTTCCCTTTTCTCGGGCAGTGTGATCACCGAGGGACGTCATCCCTCATGTACGTGACAGGCTAAATGGCCTTAGATGTCGAAAGCCCAGAAATCTAATTCCTAATCCTAACCCAAGTGACAGGCTAACATGGCAATAAATGCCGGAAGCCCAGAAATCTAATACCTAATCCTAACCCTAGTGATGGGCTAACATGGCCATAGGTGCCGAAAGACCAGAAATCTAATCCTAATCCTAGTGACGGGCTAACATGACCTTAGATGCCGAAAGCCCAGAAATCTAATTCCTAATCCTAACCCTAGTGACGGGCTAACATGGCCATAGATGCCGAAAGCCCAGAAATCTAATTCCTAATCCTAATCCTAGTGACGGGCTAACATGCCCATAGATGCCGAAAGCCCATAAATCTAATTCCTAATTCTAATCCTAGTGATGGGCTAACATGGCCATAGATGCCGAAAGCCCATAAATCTAATTCCTAATCCTAATCCTAGTGATAGGCTAACATAGCCATAGATGCCGAAAGCCCAGAAATCTAATTCCTAATCCTAATCCTAGTGATAGGCTAACATAGCCATAGATGCCGAAAGCCCAGAAATCTAATTCCTAATCCTAATCCTAGTGATAGGCTAACATAGCCATAGATGCCGAAAGCCCAGAAATCTAATTCCTAATCCTAATCCTAACTGACAGAAAACCAGTTAACGTTTGATGAAGATAACGTTAAGATATTGAAACTGTTATGAGTTATTTTAATTTTAATAAATAAGTACATACTCTAGTCAGAAAAGTATTAATTATTTGAGTAATAGTTCCAGTCAAGATGGATGAAGATAGAATTTTAAGAGTATTTATTCGTGTTTTGTATAAACTACCACAAAAGATTTTAAAAGGATGTAGCAAATTAGTGTATTTCAGATGGACACTGCAGTCGGATGAATTTGGTGTTAAAATGATATTTTACTTTATGTCTGAGAATTTATGGCCGAATGCTGCACTACAATTGTGAGCGATGTTTACTGGTATATTACGTGGGACATTATGTTGCAGCAATAAGGTAAGAGTGAGTCATGGTCATCTCAAATTTTACAACTGATTATTTTATTCATAATCCTCTAAAGAGTAAGAGGACCACCACCCAAAGGTCATGATAGATGCGGATGACAACAGCAGTAATCCATTACCCAAGAATCAAAGCATTTAGAGGATTCAAATAAAATTCAAATTAAGTTGTTAATTTAGGAGATCTATTTTATATTTATAATGTATTAATATTTCAATTTGCTTTCTTTTGTGTTCCGGGCGGGAGCTCATATGGTTCGGATCCCACATTAAGCTGTAGGTTCATGTCTCATATAGCCTCGCTGCTGAAAGGGACGATAAACTTCAGTCTAATTTAATCTAATGCTTTCTTTTGTTGTAAAGATATCAGAAACGTTTTCTTTGTATTTGCCAACAGACAATGGTCGTGCGGTGCGCAAGTTCTCGGACAATGACTGGGAAAAAATGAAGATGATTATTCAACGAAAACCACGTTCAGAGAATAGTGACTGGTATAGAATGCATAAGTACCTGTTCCAGTGTCCATACCTGCTACGATTAACATGCCAAATATGTGATTTAATAGTTGAAGCACCTGTACAAAACTATGATAATCATGTTTCCAAAGTGCATAACGTATCACCAATAACATATCCTTGTGAAGTGTGTGGAGAGTATTTGGCGATGGATTCTTACGTTCCACATTGGTGTGAACATCATATGAAATTCAGGTAGGTTGCGTAATTACTACGTTAATGGTAGTAACTCTTTGTATAATGAATGGAAATCGCCCACTCAGGTTTCTTGAAGAGACGGAATGTGTTTTATATGTATATACAGGGTGACCCAAAAGTAGGTATACAGACCAGCATCGATCAAGTATGACATAATTCATTGATATAATGCATTTATTTGCTTCGATCTGTTCCGAGCTTCAGGTGTAAGTGAAAAGAAATTAAGAACAAATAATGAAGAAACTAAATCAATACCTGTATGGATAAAATAAGTAAATGATATAAAATGCCATGAGCCGATCAGTACAGGACTGTATACCTACTTTTGGGCCACCCTGTAGTTATAAAACTAGAATTCGTCTTTTCTTATTAATTCGCATTTTTAACCTTTGAATCTTTTGATAGAATCTTTCACCCAGAAAGCCTAAAAATAAGGCGAAATACCTTAATGATATCGTAAAACCCATACGATCTTATATTCTGTTACATAACTGTCACTTTCCAACTAACTACATATCTTAACCTGGGAAGTTTCATTACCGTAAACATAAAACTTGATCTATTTCAAGTTAGTTCTATCAGTATGGTTGTTACCCACCTATCTAAAGTATCTGTTTATTTATTCTTGCATGTTCTTTTGCTCTGCTTAAAAGTCTCTTTCCAAAAGACTTCCCAGCTAGAATTTACATGTCTTGCGTATTTCCCATGTGTCCTGTACATTGTAGGGTACGGTTATACCGACTTTTTTTTATTTCATCTTTCTCTTTTCCTTTTTCAAAGCAAACTGAATGGATGAAGCAAAACAAACTCATTGTTTGAAATAGAACCTGGTGATACTGTATGTTGAATCAAGCCTTATATCTCGTTTTCTTTTTCAAAAAACAAACTACTTTTTTTTTTTTTTTTCAGTGAATGATCAAGTGAACAGCGCGCTGATCGGCTATTTATACAGACAGCAGTTCTACTTAATCAGTAACGTTTAAAATAAGATTGCAGGTGTTGTTCTCTTTATTGCGAATGTGCTGTTCCTGCTTCAGCCGCAGAGAATTCTTTGAACGTTTGCTGCAAACTCTGATTTACCTGAGTGAGAAAAATTGATCGCTAAGCATAGCATAAACACGCTATTCTATGAAGGCTGAGTCGAGATAGAAAGTAAAAAGGGAAGGATGAAAGAGGAAAATTTCGGTATTAACCGTACCCTTAGATGTCTCACATGATGATATACAATGACATTTACAGTCTTTTTCCAAAAGAACCTGACCAGCCACTTTTATTTAAAATGCCGTATTCTCTTAATCTGGCGTGCCCTTACTTGTTGGTTAATTGTTTTTACTTGTTTATACAGGGTGTCTACTGGTCATGAAAGTCATGAAAAAGTCATATATTTTGCTTAGTGGTCATGAAAGCCATGAAAAAGTCCTTTATTTACCCAACTGGTCATGAAAATCTGAAATCTCAAAGTATATTTTTATACTTCATACTTTTATGTCTCATACTGCATGTACTGAAACAGTTGTGTCAGGTCAGTAATTGTAAGAATTTCCCCCACCAGTTAGTGCTGGCTAACTGGTACTTTACTGTCTTCCTAGCTGCTCCCCATTTCATCTTCTAGTCTCTGTAATATAGTAAGAACTTTTTACTGTCCAACTTTCTGATCTGCTATTTCTTTACTTCTAAGAAATGTAAATTGTGTATTTTTGGGCCTTTAGACTTATGCAAATAATATTATTCGTTTGAGTTTGCAGATTTTAAATTTGATGATCAATTTTTTTTAAAACGAATTTCTTTTATAATTTGTTTTGTTTTTGGGCAGTTCTCTGAGTGCTTAATTTCAGACAAATTTCTTCTAGATGGATAATTATACTCAGAATTAAAACTTTAAATACAGTATAGAGTGATTCACTGGTAAGAGCAGGCCCGTATTTAGGTAAGTGCTATTCTGTGCTCGAGGACAAGGCGGCAGAATTTTAGATTCTTTCTTTAAGATTCACAATAAGTGATATTTAAGACTAGCAACCCTCATAGTTCCGATGCACCACTGATGGTAGGGGTTTATTATTACTAATGGTAAATTTTTATCGCCATGGTCATGAAAATTTGAACAAAAAGGTCATGAAAAGTCATGAAAAAGTCATGAATTTACTTTCTGGTATTCCAGTAGACACCCTGTTATAGTTTAATGTCCCTTTTGAGCACTGAGGCTATGCGAGACGTATACTTTCGGCTTAATGTGGAATCCAATGCATAGGTATACTAACACCGGGAGTCGAATTTGTAGCGGCTTCTGGTGCTTATTTCTGACACATTGTCTCATCTGTGCAATTCATTATCAAATTAAACATGACTTTATGCACCGTACATCTGAAACCATAGTATGACAGGATTTGCCTTGTTAACACATCATCAGGGAGCTGGCGCTAGCGAATAGCAAGGTTTGTAATTATTTACAAGTATGATATTACTAGTCCGTTATTGACGTTATTCACTTCTTTATTTATTTCAAATAAAAACACCTTGGTTTAAGCCAGCCAACCCTGGTAGTTAATTATGGTTAACACATTGGCTGCCGGACATGAATCACCCATAGTTATGTACCAGGCCGAGGCCATTTTTAGCTGTACATATTGTATGGAATATGTCTATCAATTTTATGCAGATGGCGTGCCAGGAAAGTTACTTTGTGTAGCAATTTTATACACATGGCAGCCAATGTGTTAATTAGTTCCTTTACCATCGGCCTTGTAAAAATATGAGTTTCTGTATCATTAAGCATAATATGTAATTGAGGTTTTATTGCAGTGTTATTAAACAGTATGTTTTCGAGTTTGTTCGTATTCTTTCATACGTGTTTGCGACAGATCTTAGATTATGGTAAAAATTCGACTTTCTCAAAGAGCCCTGGAACGATCTGTTTATGTAAGTCGAGAATTGTCTGTATTTACACAAAAAAAAAAAAAAAAAAAAAAAAAAAAAAAGTCAATCATTCCAATATCCGAACAGAATTGACAAACAGGTAATGATAATTTTAAGGAAAGAAGCAGTCACACCCAGTGGCGTATCTAGTTTTACTGCGCCCTGGATCGATCGATCATCGATTTACTCACACCCGCTCCCTGCCCTACGCATTTCAGCTGCTGCGTTATATATATATATATATATATATATATATATATATATATATATATATACTAACAGTATACAAAGTTATTTTTATTAAGAAACGTAAAGTTTTTACTTATCTTTTTCCTAAGTTATCACTACATACTTAATATGAATATGTTCATAGGAAATTAAATTAAAAATGGTTTACTGTACTTAATCCAAACTGCTACTTTTATACTTTAAAGGTAGAATGATACCATTGCTTATAATTCTTAATATAAGTAGGGAGTACAGGATAGTTTTATAAGTGTCAACTAGGATTCAAACAAGTCTTACTTTCATTTTATTTCCGGGTGGGGGTGAAACCCGGGAGGGGGCACGGTGCGCTGATTGCAATGACTCGTTATGCAAAACTTTCACTAGGCACCTAGCTAGAAAACGTTGCAGTGACGATTGCCCGGGTATCGCCCAGTGGGGCTCCAAAAAGGGTGCGCGGGACTCGTGCGTCCCTCCATGAGAGTAAAAAATATAAATTAGTCCGTAATGAAGCGTTTGTTCAAAGGCTGTGGAAAAAAAAAAGTTTTAAAATTTATCTCAAAAGAAGGATTCTAAATGCATTTTCCACTCATTGCAGATAATGATGCGTTTCCAGTTCATGGTAATCCTGGATTCTCTCTCGTGTTGAAAAAACATGGCTTTCCTCAATGTCGCCTCCAGAAAGGCGGAGATAAATACGTATTATGAAGCACTGCAGTCCACATTTTTAGTTAGCGAACCAAATATCGAAAAATGCCTCAAGTTTATTTTTCAGACCTTCCCCCTCTGAAAAATTCCTGAATCCGCCTCCGGTATTGGCTGTTACCAATTAACTGCTAATAGTCGTAGCGTGCCTTTTGAAATGTTTTCAGATGTTCTTTGCATAAGAACAGTTTTCGTGTTTTTTGCCGTGCGCTCTGGAGCAACTGCTCCACTCGCTCCATTGTAGTTACGCCACTGGTCACACCTTAAGGAACTCCAGCAATGACATGTGATAGTAACAAGAGGATTACAGAGTAGAACTATGTTCAAAAATGTTGTAATATATATATATATATATATATATATATATATATATATATATATATATATATATATATATATAGATATAAAATAGATATTGAAATATCTAATTACGTGTAGATAAACGGAATCCCTTAAGAAGAATCCGTTTCCTTTTTACCTTTCAAATAACCAGAAGAAAATTATGTCGAATGTATTCATCAGATCGAAATCTCCTGCCTAAATATTTGAAAACTTTTTTATTTATAACAGTTTACTCCTAGGATTCTGATTTATCTTTTTATTTTCCTTTCTTCTTCTTCTTCTTCTTCTTCTTCATCATCATCATCATCATCAATTATTATTATTATTATTATTATTATTATTATTATAATATATATTTTTTTTTCAGCTGTCCATATTGTGGTAAGCGATTTTCAGATAAGAAACGCATGTTGAAACACACAAAACTTCTTCATCCGAACAAAGTTCTTCGGTTAGACTGTGATATGTGTGGTGGTAAATTCAAATCTGAAGAAGGTCTGCAAACCCATATGAAATCTCATAAGAGTGCAGAAGAGTAAGTTTTATTTTATGTCTGTATGTTGCTTGCTTCAGTTTATTTATTTTTTAATTTTATTTTAATGTTTTGAATACGGAATTAGATATTATAAAATAGGAGTGAATCTTACCCAACTGACCTTTGTAAGTTAACCAAATAAACTGAATTCGACATGTAATTGATTAAAAAAAATGATTTTGAGTTCGATTCTTGTTGTTGTACTTCAGAACATCTGTGAACTTAAAGTCAATATTTTGAAAGACCTCAGCAGGAAGAAAGGGTCAGTTGGAGAAGTTGTTCAGAAAATAAAGACGTGTACTCTTTAATTAACAAAAAATTGGCTACTTACCAATGAATCCTTTCTTTGGGAAGTCTAAATATTTTCCATATGTTTCGGAACGCCAAGCTAGTTCCGTTTTCAGAGGCAAGGTAACAAGGGTAAAAACGGATAGGAGATAAAAGGTGTAAAACAAGGAATACATACCACTAAATAGATGTAACGTTAAGAATGAAAAAAAAAAAGCATACACATAATGTGAAACAGGTTAATGTAATAGGTTCAGCAAACAAAGAAACAACGAAAGATTAAAGAATCATTTTTTATTCATAAATATAAACCTGCTTTAAATCTGGATATTGGCAACATTGATAGAATTTGGTTACTAGTTTTGATGCATATTTTGAATCTAGCATCTAGTGACGTAACATAGACACCGTGCTTTCTTCGATTCAGTTCACTTTTTGCGCTTTCTTCCGGTTGTGACATTTCAGAATCCATTCCTTACGTTACATTTATTTAGTGGTATGTATTCCACTAAATATTTAGGCTTCCCAAGGGAGGATTCATTGGTAAGTAGCCAATTTACTGTTAATTTGTTAATTTTGTTAATTTGATTTTATGCGCCCAGATAATTTTAATGTATAGTCTATGGTTGGAAAGTGTGTGAAAAATTTATACCTGCTATTGATGAAGGTTTCCCATTCTTTCTCTTTAATTTCTAAGATATCTCATCGAATAAGTACTTCAAATCAAATG
The DNA here is from genome assembly GCF_964235325.1 of Thermobia domestica. Classification (NCBI taxonomy): domain Eukaryota; kingdom Metazoa; phylum Arthropoda; class Insecta; order Zygentoma; family Lepismatidae; genus Thermobia; species Thermobia domestica. The sequence continues at coordinate 293,434,651 of NC_137457.1, read as the reverse complement.
ACTCTAAGGATTAACCCCTCTACGGATTGACGTATTTTCGCTTGCCATAAGGAAAATTTAATTTTGGTGATCTAATTAGCACAAAAATCATGGTATAATAATTTTGATTTTTGTTACTAAAATATAAATGGGGACTTTCAGGTAACAATGGGCCATAATGTCAGTTTTTAATACAAGTGTCGCGGTGGCTCAATAGTAGAGCGCTCACCTGTGGTATATGGGGTTTCTGATTCGATCCCAGCTCGCGTCACGTGGCCTTTATTATGAACAAATAGTGTGTGTGATTTTTCTCAGGGTTTTCCCACTCTCTTCATTTCACCTTTACCATCTGTCTCATCATCACCTTCTTCTTTAGCCTCGATGCATAATCTTGGAACATAACTAGAAATTTCAGTTCATTTAATTTTAATACAATAACACAAAAGTTAAGATAATAATAATTATTATAGTAGCTACCATAATTATATGATAAAAGAGAAAAACATATTGAAAAGCGTACCTCGTATCCTCAACTGCCGCTTGTGTTTAAGACATCATTTTACACTGTATTTTAGTTCTCTCTGAAACTCTTTCCGAGCGCAATTGCGACTATTTGTGATAACAATACTATAACACTCCAAAAACCTGTAAATAGAAAAATCGGCACCGACTTTCTGCGGTACATTCCTGTCAATTCTACTCAACACTTGCGAGTTCTTATGCAAACAGACCTGTTGCCTTAGCTTCTTTAACTACTTCCTGAGTGGCAATTGGGGATACAAGGTAGATTTTAAGTTTTGATATAACCAAAAGCGAAGGTGGTACTTTCTTTTCTTCTATCTCTGCTCCTTTTCTTTCCACCGTTGAAAGAAAGAAACAAAAAATGGTTTTCTACTTTTTTTTTGGTGCTCTCTCTTCTCATTAAATGGAGAGACGAAAGGAGGAGAAAGAAGGGCTCTCTCGAAAAAAAAAAGAACTAAAAAAAATGGATGTCCTCTCATTCATAAAATTTTTGCCCTTTCCCTGGGGATGCGCCCCAGGAAAGAAGGTCCCTTCCAAAAAGTGTGGAATGAAGTTAAAGAGAAGAGCAAACATTGCAAGGAGGAAATAAAGTAGGAAGAGAATATATATATATATATATATATATATATACTAATCTTAACTGTATATATAGAACTACATTGAACCGAGACAAAATAAACGGGTACTTCCGGTTGACGTAGAAGGTGAAAATTTGGCATGATTGTAGACTTCCGGCACTAACCTGTAGGAAAATTGCCAAAAGTGAATATTTTTAATTTTTAGGGAGTCTAAAGAAGGGGGGTGGGATGAAGAAATTTCCCGTGTTATTTAAATTGACCTTTTTATAGACATACAATCTCGTGTTTTAGGTACTTGGAATTGGAATAAAACTTGAAATTCGGTATGCTTGTACGTTTTTATTAGCGTTACCCAAGTAAATCAGCAGAAATAAAATGTTTTAACTTTAGAGTGGTTTTATGGGGAACTGAAAAATCTTTCCCATGTTATTTATATGCCCCTCCCCCCGAAAAAAAATGTTTAGGCATTTCCGGCAGGATTAGAATGATGAAATTTGGAATGATTGTAGCCCTGCGGGGCTAACTCACAGGAAAATTGCCAAAAGTGAATAGTTTATTTTTTAAGAAGTCTAAAGAGGGGATGATGAAATTTCCATGTTATTCAACTGGAAGTTATCTTAGGATACAAAATCTTATCTTTAAGATAGTTGAAATAGGAAAAGAAACTTGAAATTCGGTGGAATTGTGGGTTTAAGAGGTGCGAGGCCGTAGGCCGAGCAAAAGCAGGTTCTGGTGGCGAAGCTCTCATCTGGCCAAACTTAGGAAATATTAGGAGCAATCGCACGAAATTCACTCTTGATGCAAAGGCTGATACATAAGAGAGGCTGATACAACATATACTATTGTTGTATAATATTTTGAAACAAATAATTTCACAAAGGAGTTGGAACTTGCAGTGAAGAAGATACGACTCTTGCATTTGGAACATTTAAACACTGGGGTTATGAGCAACATGCAGGTTCTCATTGAAACATGAGTAGGGACGAATTTAGCCTTCTAGGGACGAATTTAGCCTTCTCTAACAACATTTTTTAAAAAGCTGTTCTCGGGACCTAAAGAGGTTCAATGTGGCTGCCATTGGTGATGTGTAGAGGCAGGAGTTTTTCGCAATGCGCGATAAAACGAAATGCGTCAGAATTAAGTTATTTTCAGTTTCTTGACGTTTTACGATATTCTATGTGTATTTTCATTGGTTTCCTTTGCGTGATAAAACGCGAAATTGGCAGTTTTGCGCGAAATTTTTAACAATACGTGATATAACGCGAAATTTTAAAAACACGTTTTCATTACTTTAGAAACGCTAGTTTTCCGCTGACGAAACGGTAGAACGTGGCATGAACTGTGTGCATTTTGGGTGATTAGGACACGACTGTACGGAACATGTCCGTTAGCTATCACCATCGCAGTTGGATGGGGAGTTCCGAAGTGATGATTGTTTGAAGTTTGTTGTAAATGCATTTACATATGTGTGGGGCTTCCAACAAGCAATGCCAATTGTGAGAGATTTTTTCCAAGTATGGACTGACGATAAGTGGCATATAGCATGCTTATATTTAATGCTTAAATGCAACTTGTGCCTATGTATTTCCAGAAGACAGCAAAACTTTCGTACTCATATTAAGTTTAGTTACTGATTTTCCTCAGTTTGATTTGAAAAAATATAATTTTCTATAAATGAAATTGACATTGTCAAGTGAAGTATTTAGTGTATTTTGTTTTTTAGGTAATTAATGGTTTATTTTTATAGTCATCTTTGAATAAAAGAAACAGTTGTAAAAATGTCAGGGAATTCTTTTCCACAAGAGCTACAAAAGGCGAAATTTTATTTAGAAATTGCGACAAAATGCGAAATATGAAAAACGAAACGCGAAATTTTCAAATTCTTAGTGCGAAAAACTCTTGCCCTTAGTGATGTGGCCCATCTGAAGTCGATTTCTTGCCAAATCTCTTACGAACAATTCTATCAGTATTTTAACTCTTGCACTATTTGTAATGTGTATGGTTTGAGATGCAACCGTTTTCTCAACACACGCCAAACTGTTATGTGTGGGACATCCAGCTGTCGAGAAGCACGAAGGGTTGATTTTGTAGGACTGTTCACAAAGCTTTGTCTCATTTGCTCTACAACGCCTTCAGACGTACGGGAACAACCTGAAGACTTGGTGTGTCTTACCGAACACCCAGTTTCAATAAAACACTTATGTCACTGATAAATAGTAGGGCTACTGGGAGGATCTTTACCATACTTTATACGAAAATTACGTTGCATAGTTTTCGCAGACTGGAGTCTTCAAACCAAAACACACAGCTAGCACGCTCGGGACCAGTAAAAGCAGCCATCTTTGCTGCAACTAGCGCTTGCGGTGGCTTGTTTCTGAACTAGTGTACTACGTGAGTCAAAACTTGATGTATTTTGTTACAAAATGACACCAAAACCATGTCTGTAAGATAAATAAAAAAAATCAATATGAGTTTTCAAAGTTCTTTTTGATACACCATGTATTCATTATTTTTAGGTGCACCTAAATCAATAGCTACTGTCTGTACAGCACAAACAATTATTTATGTGTAATTTTTAAATGTTTTTAACGATTTTTAAAAAATATCCTTTTCAGGTATACTTCAGAATCTAAGTTGGAAGTAATACATTATGCAGAAGTACATGGTAATAGGGCTGCAGAGCGCTTTTTTGGTGTTCCTGAAGGCCACATACGATACTGGAGAGGACAGAAACGGTGTTTACAAACGGGGAGACGAGTGTCACACAATTTACCGAAAAAAATATTGACTCAGTACTTAGAAATGGATTCTCCGTGTGTGAAGTAAGTGCATTTTACTCCATATTCATGCTTTATTTTTTAAGGTTAGGAGCAAATTATTTGTTATAGAGTCTAGTCTTTGCGAATGCTGATTGATCAGTTATTTCTATGAAGATCTTAGGTGACAAATAATGCAAATTTTTATTCTTCTGATTGGTGTAAAATATACCAGGAGAAATACAAAAATATACATGATGTAATAATAGGTCCTTTACAACGCTTGTGAGGTGATTCTACACATGAAAACAAACAAGTCGTCGTCGGCAATTCAAAACCTGCTATGTGACATTTTCGGCCATTTCGAGATAATAGTACTATCTGGTGCAGCTTTTAAAATCTTTTAGACTCTCTAATTTGTTATTACTTGAGAAGGTACCAAGTTACGTAAGATAAGCATAAAATATTACTTATAACATCACTTTTATAGAGCGAAAAATCTAACCAGGATACTGTTTTTAGTTTCTCCTGAAAAATTTATAAAAATTGAATTGCCGACGACGAAGTGCTATGTAGTAAAAAGTCTATCACGACATCTTACCCTCGGGGGCTTATTGGTAGAGCGTTCACCTCTGGTACATGGGGTGCTTGATTCAATCCCAGGTCGCGCCAAGTGATCTTTGTGGTGGACAAGCACCACGTGCATGGGTTTTCTTGGGGTTCCCCCGTTTCCTCCCACTTCGTTCATTCCACCACTTCATTCATTTCTCATCATCACCGTCTCCTTTACCCTAGCCGACATAACTGTGGGACGTAAAACTTAAAAGATTTGATTTCACGGCATCAGACCCGAGTTACATTATTTATTAAAGGTTAGTTATATTATTTATTGAAGAATAAAAATGTGCCACACGATTTCTTTATATCATTATTTTCTTTAATATTATTTCAGGATTAAAAAACCAGAAAGTCTAAAACAAATACCCACAAGGTACTTTTTTTGTGATCACTGTAAGAAAACTTTTCCAGATGAATTGAGCCTTAAGAAGCATGTAAAAGAACACTTTGAGCCCAAACCTTTGAAAGTGGTTTTTGACCCTGGAAGTTCAGATGAAGAGGTGAGTTGTCACGGCTAATTACGAGGGTCAGTCAAAAAGTTAGTTGCACTGCTGAAGAAAATAAAACAGGATGGAAATTTTACAATAACTTTATTTGTATCGTAAAGTTCCATTCACAGTCTACTTTTCAATGTAATTATCTCCGTTATTTAAGCATTTGTCGAGGCGTGGTACAAGTTTTTCTATGCTTTCTGCAAAGAAATCCCTGTCCAATGCCCGATAACCATTCTTGGGCTGGAGCTTCGGCAATAATGTTATGCACACTACCATGATAAATATCCAATTCATTTGCGATTTCGTCTATTGTTGTGAGTCTGTTTGCAAGAATGCATTCATTCACGCGAGCAGCGATTTCCGGATTTGTCGCAGTTGATGGTCTTCCCTCGCGCTCAGCATCGTCCTCAAACATTTTGCACTATTTCGAAATAGCTTGACGTGACATTGCGTTATCATCATACACTTCATGCAACTTCCGATAAATTTCAGTGCAGTTACACCTTTTCGTCTCCCCCGCCTCCCCCCCAAAACCGAATCACTGCACGCATTTCCAATTTGGACGCCTCTTGCAGCTGCCGAGATGGTTATCAGAACACCTCCACTTGCCTCGTGAAAGCTGCTACGTCATACGATAGAGCTACATGTCTGCAGTGTTGCCACACAGTTGCATCAAAATATCCTTTGACCGAAAATATTTATGAAGAATTGCAACTAACTTTCTGATTGACCCACGTATATGTGGTTCACATGTCAATATAGTGTTATAAGGTCGAGAAATACATTTATTTCGCAGCGATCTTTGCAGTAGTAAAACTTTCAACATATGCTGCAGGTGTGTTTATTTAATTTAAAAACTACTGGATAAGTTTCAATAAAACCGTCATTAATGGAATCATTGAAGTCTCTAAGGGGGAGATGGGGTTCGGTACTCTAGTAAATTAAACCCTCATCAGTGAGTTTCTCGAGATCGGAAAAAAATTAGGTGCAGTTGGGGAAATGCAGGATCCGGTACGCGTGCGAATTCAAACCTGTATCAGCGAATTTCCCGAAAGAAAAATGATTTAGAGACAACTTGAGAAAGGTGGGATCCGGTACTCCAGGATATAATTCAAATCTGTATCATTGATTTTCTCGAGTGTGGGAAAGTTATCTAGGGGCAAATTGGGGGAAGATAGGAGGCAGTAAGTATTTCAATAAGCTAAAACCTGCTTCAGTACATTTTCTTAGTCATCTAGGAGTAGATGGAGAGGAAGTGAGATTTGGTACTCCTGTGAATTGGAGTCTAGGCATAATAAGGGTTCTAATACATTACTCTTTGTAGAAATGTAATTTTGTTCCAGTGAAAATCGATCATGATAACAGACTTCTTTGTATATATTGTGTGGTCGTTATTCGTACAGTGGCTGAGAGGTAGAGCCAACTTTTAGTTCAAGGGATTCCTGGTTCCGTTCCACGTCATGCGTGTTTGTGGTAAGCAACTTAATGTTCGTGGATTAATTCGATGATCTCTCGCTTTATCCCACATTCCCATTCCACCATTCCTTTTATGATCATTCGCTTTCTTTTATCATCGGCTTTAACATAAAGGACATAACTGTGAGATATTTAAATTTAAAGATTTCACTTTTTCCTTGTCATTCTATTATCTTGATATCAAGTCTCATAGAATTATCGGAGCACTTTTATAGTGTCTCAAAAGTCCCCTGACAGGAATTTTTAAAATCGGACGAGCCATTTGGGCTGTGCACTCTTTATGTGCCAATGTTAAATGAAAATATAACGTTGCCATTTACCTGGACCCACAATATAAGTAAATGAAGTTACTGTATTTTACGCGAACGTGTCGATGGGCATCCCCCATTTCAAACAGTAACTTCATACACTTACGTTGTGGGTCCAGGTAAATAGCAGCGTTGCATTTTCATTTAACATTGGGTGCGTAAAGAGTGTACAACCCAAACGGTTTATCCGATTTAAAAAATTCTTTCACTTTAGATTGAAAACATCATATTTGGAGACGGTTTTTCCCTCTTACATTTTGTCGTAACTCTGATAATAACAAGAGTTACCCTGTCAGGGAACCTTTGAAACACCCTATATATATAAACCGGGTGATTCAATAAGAACGTACCAGGCCTATATCGCAGCTAAGACTGCACGTAGAGCCTTCAAACAAAAAAATTACATTACCTCATCGTATGTGTAGAATGCAATAAAAATAGTAGCGAGACCAGTGGCGTCTCGTGAATACCTCCAACGGGGGGCAGCGTCAAAATTTGCAATGGAAAGTGGTATAACTGTTGGAATCGTTCGAAAGGACATTAAATGTAAGGCAACTTTTAGAGGACAAACTTTGTCATATCCTTTCCCATTTAGCCGCTAGAGGCGTTGTTGCAGACTTGTATCTGACTAACCGTAGCAGGCCTTTATCTCAACTAATAATGCACATAGAGCCGTCAAACAAACAATTGAACTACCAAATCGTATGTGTAGAATGCAATAAAAATAGTAGCGACACCAGTGGCGTATCGTGAATATATCTAACGGGGGTCATCTGCCAAATTTGACATGGAAACAGGGGTTGGTTGTGCCTCCATTGAAACAAGTGCACAATGGGAGAAACGTTGAGAGGAAACACCCTCGCACCATCTGACTTTCACCTAGTAATGCGACCGTGTTGCTGCCAACGAGGAAGAAATATGCCAAGGTATTTCCCCTCGACATTTCTCCCATTGTGCGCTTGTTTCAATGGAGGCACAACCAACCCCTGTTTCCATGTCAAATTTTGCAGATAACCCCCGTTTGAGATATTCACGATACGCCACTGGTGTCGCTACTATTTTTATTGCATTCTACACATACGATTTGGTAGTTCAATTGTTTGTTTGACGGCTTTATGTGCATTATTAGTTTAGATAAAGGCCTGCTACGGTTAGTCAGATACAAGTCTGCAACAACGCCTCTAGCAGCTAAATGGTAAAGGATATGACAAAGTTTGTCCTCTAAAAGTTGCCTTACATTTGATGTCCTTTCGAACGATTCTAACAGTTATACCACTTTCCATTGCAAATTTTGACGCTGCCCCCCGTTGGAGGTATTCACGAGACGCCACTGGTCTCGATACTATTTTTATTGCATTCTACACATACGATTTGGTAATGCAATTTTTTGTTTGAAGGCTCTACGTGCAGTATTAGCTGCTATATAGGCCTGGTACGTTCTTATTGAATCACCCAGTATATATATATATATATATATATATATATATATATATATATATATATATATATATATATATATATATATATATATATATATATATATATATATATATATATATATATATATATATATATATATACAGGGTGGTAGGTAACTCCACTGACAAACTTTGGGAGGTGATTCCTTATATGAAATGAAAGAAAAAAGTTCTAATAAACATGGGACGAAAAACGTCTCCTTTGAGAGTTATGAACCGCCGAAAATTCGAAAATTCACGTTTCGAAACTCTCTGCCTTAGAAACTACAGGACCGATCCCAAGCGGTTTAAGGAATTACAAAGGAACTAGTATGCGAACTATCTAAATATCCATGTTTTACCATCCTCCGTTATCGGCGAAACGAACGCGTTATTAGTACTTAAAGGAGTAACCCTATACCTCAATTTCCTTTTTACAGTTCGTATATGTATATATACACATAGGGGCGGATCCAGGATATGATCAAGGGAGGGGCTAAACCTTTTTTTGCCGTTTTATCCAGTGTATACCTGAGCGTCAAGGGGGAACTATAGCCCCCCTTGGATCCGTATATATATGTATGTATATGTTCGATCACTGTTAAGAAGAGCTCCATTATTACTGGAAGCAAGTTGCTGAGATGTTTCCAACAGTTTTTTTTTTTTTTTTTTTTTTTTTATTAATATACTGATTTCCTCTGATTATAATTTCAGTTGGTCACTAGGCAAAATTTCAGCAATCTATCTCTTGAATTCTGCTTAGTTATTGGAAATATTGTTGCTCCATATGAAGTACATTCAAAGAGGTAGGAGTGCTGCTACTTATGTCTGGTTGGCACTCCTTAATACACACCTTGACATGTCCCCAAAGAGTGAGAGGTTTAAGTTAGTTACATTGTGTAAACAAAGAAATTAACCAATTCGTCGACCATCTCTGCTAATTCACTGTGAGGAACCAATGTAGCGCAATGTAAGTAACACTGTACAAGAAACTCGCTTTTCTATATGAAGAATAAAATGTATTCTTCCTATCATAGCTGTACTTATAAATATGGAAGTCATGTAATAAATAAATTAAATTTGTTTTGCCTTTATATGGAATTCTATTTTTCTGAAATGTTTATTTTGTCTTGTTAAACAGGATACGCTGCAGGATACAATGGATCAGAATGACGACTTCAAGACATAATGGGAAATACAGGAACTTTGTATTTGTGGAAGACGGAAAATGTAGATAAATATGCCGGACAATGAATTATGTGCCTTATATAATAAATATGTTAAAATAGTACATAAGTTAGTCATTTAAGTGCCTAAGAATTTGCAGTCTTGTGATGTCATCATTTTTGACACGAATTCTGATGTGATGCCATAATTGTTGATACGAGTTCTGATGCCATAATTCATGACACAATTTTTTTTTATTTTTTTTTAATGAAATGTTTTTACAATAATTTAAGTTAGTGTAAAGTAAATGTACCGACAAACTTTGAAAGGTGATTCATATAGATGGAGGCAAAATTTCGAATAAACATCGTATAGAATACGTACGTACTCTATCTGTACCCATTCTAGGATTTCAAAAACAATTGAAAATCTGGAAAAACACCAAGCACTGTTTCTTACTGCAAAAGATTGAGTCGATTATATGTGTACAAATTTGAACTCAAAAGTGCCTTTAGAGCTTCTCGTGGTTAGCAGTTAGCGTACGCGCCTTTGGCTTGGGAGACACAGGTTTAATTCCTGACGGGAGCTCATTTGGTTCGGATTCCACTTTAATTAGTAGGTCCACGTCTGATATACCCTCGCTGCTGAAAGGGATGCTAAACTCAAACTCAATACAAAAGTGCCTTAGGAAAAACTACAGCGCCATCATTTGGTGACCCCAGTGTGATCGCGTGTGCCTTGACAATAGCCCTCCTGCTCCACAACTTCCATTGAAGAAGCTTCTACGAAGCACAGGAAGAAAATCTTTTGCCATTCCTCATTACAGGCTTACTACAGGCCCAGGAGGACGCGAGGAAAGTGTTCTCTTCAGAAGATCAAACCTGCATTTGGAACTTGAGCGGTATGTCTTCAAATGGAAGAGCCCTGACACCGATGTTTCGTTCCACTCCTTCCAGAAATCTGTGTGTAGAATATGTATGTGATAAGGTCTTGTCTTTGTGCAACCGAGCTTTATTTATACTATTTCAGTACAGACGAGGTAGGTCATGTGCCTCAATACGTGTCAATATGTGTTGCTCGTCCTGTATGCAGAGTTAATTTTGAAGTTTTTAGGCACCTGACGAATAGTGAATCTTCCATTGTAGCAGTATCCCGCTACGACCATAAATCCTCTCGAGAAAATTGCCTTTCAATGACGAATGAATTCTGGATGGGAGTATTGGTCGACTGAAGCGTGAGTGAAGGCAAAAATTTCACCACAAACCGATAGATAGATCCAAACTCCATCCAGCGTAGCGACGAACTTACGCTTATCTCTGAACATATGGCATTCTTAGAAGCGTTTACAGTTGGACCATCTCTCCGAACGATGGGCCTTACTTAAATAATGTCCCTAGCACTTAAGTATCCCCCGAAAATTTAATATATCGGGCAAGGTATTGTCTACACTTCTCTGGAACACGTGTAATTGTCTGGCAATCATTCGTTTCGAAGAAGGTTTTCTTACAGGGTCACTCGACGTAGCTTCTGAGACGGAGTCATTACACAATACGGTCACATTCAACACCCTTGCTGGGTGAATCGTTTAATTATCTTCTTGATACTGATTGATCCTGTGGTGCACCATTTCCTTTGCACTGTTATGGAACTTTAGACACCAAAAACTTGGCGTAGAAGTGCCACGACATAGCCTTCCCAAAATCTGCACACATTTACGGTAGCAAAACTGAAAGCTCGTAACTGGACATTGACCTTCAAACGACCCGGTGCAATCGATACTGTGCACATGCATGGGGATTGAAAGTTTGACACATGTAAGCTACTTACCCTTCTGTATTTAAGAGGTTAACTTCGTGAGCCGAAAACATTTCTTCATACCTTGACTTTGAAACGTCGTGATAAAATAAACATTCTAGGTAGGAGTAACATGTTTAGCTTGGGGTTAAGGCGAAATGTTTATTTCAAACGACATATTACCCAATTACACTTAAGACGTTCTTCAATATCTTCTGAGAGATTCTGGGAGAGATTAGAAACTTCGTGAAATCATGTATCTCGACCACCTCCCTTTTTTTAAAAGCAAGATACATAGATTTTCTAATGTGATTCATAACGTACATACTACGTTATATACGGGCCTGACTTATAACATTGTATTGTACAGTTTTATGCGTACAGTCTCCAGCAAAATAACATATCCACCCGTTGGTGTACTCGTTGTTCTGCTAGTAACTACGGAAAAATAAAGACAAATTAGAATACTTTTCATTTTTCTTTTCTTTTTCTTTTCTCCTTGTACTTTCCAGAAAATTTTGTTCAGTTTGATCTGCTCGTTAATAAGTCATTGAAATGAATTTTAAAGTACAAACTCCAGTAAAATTCCATTCCTAGCAGCTTATTTCTAAAATAGCTCTATAGTCAAAAAAGATGTTAGTGTCTCTATATAGGAATATACTTGTCAGTTCTCTTACTCGTTTTTCTGACAACTACAGTAGTGCATTGCCGCCTATTTTGAGTCAGTAGAACCTTATTTAAAGACTTAAACAAGAGTATGGAAACTAGACTCGAATTCTTTAGTTATTCGGTAAAATTTAGGAGTCTATGGCATAGGTATTTTGCATGCATCCACATACAAACAGCTCAACCCAGCCTTAATTTTCAGAAGTGTTTTCAATTACTTACGCGCTTTGCCTAATTTCATGTGAGTTTTGCAAGCAAAAACTCACCATGAAAGGACTTTTTAGCTAAATTGACTCTACAATTTATTCAGGTAATAAGAGTAAAGACAGCCACTCATTGTGAAACACTAAAACGACCTTCACTCAGGATCAGACTCTAAGTTAGAAACAAAAAGTAACTAAGAGCAGTCTCGATCACTCCCGCTTTTAGGAGGCAGACCAAACTGAACATTACAAGTCGAGCCTAATTAAACTCGATCCTCGGAGTATTCAAACCCACATTCCAAGAGTTCAGGACTCCTGCTTGGCCTAGTGACTAGCACGCTTGCCTTTGGTGTGCATGGTTCCGGGTTCGATTCCCGGTGAAGGTACAGTTGAACGAAGAAAGTGGTTCGGATTCCACTATAATCAGTAGCCCAGGCAAAAATGTGGGACGTTAAATTCAAACCAAACCAAACCAAACCAAAATCCAAGAGTTCAACACAAAAACATAAAGCCTCACCACTAGTCCGTATGCAGACTAGAATTTTGGCAATCCGTATGCAGTTTAGTCTTACTGGAGCCCAACAGGAGTCCTATAAAACACAATCTAATCCAGTTTTCGTTTACGGAGTAGGATTGCATAAAACATCATTAAAACGAAAGTCCTTATTAAAGGATCTTTCCTAGTAAGATAGTGAAATCGGCCCTTGATTCAAATTGGGTCGCTATTGACCCAAAAGGTTACCCTTGACCTAAAACTACCTCAAAAAATTTTTTAACCCTCTACCCCTTCCCCTTACCGAATTATCGTATTATACATGCTGAAAATTGAATATTTTTTAATTTTGGTGGGGATGGTCAAAAATTTTGAAAGCTTCACAAATTGTAGATAGTATCTAGATGTAAATCTGCATTTTTTTTGCGTATTTTCTTTATTATTATTATTATTATTATTATTATTATTATTATTATTATTATTATTCTTTGCGTGTTGAAAATTTCAAAAAAATGTAGAAAAAATTTGGGGGGACACGTCACTGATTTTTTGGTTAAAAAAATTGTTATACCCTTAGGTTATAACAAATTTTTTTAACCAAAAAATCAGCGACGTGTGTCTCCCTTCAAATGTTTTTCTACATTTTTTTTTAATTTTCAACACGAAAAAAAAAAAGAAAAGAAAATACGCATTGATGGTTTTGAATAAAATTGCAGATTTACATCTAGATAGTATCTGCATTCTGTGAAATTTTCAAAATTTTTCGACCACCTCCACCAAAATTTAAAAATATTCAATTTTGAGCATGTATGATACGATAATTCGGTAAGGGGAGGGGGTAGGGGGTCAATTTTTTTTAGGTAGTTTTAGGTCAAGGGCAACCTTTTGGGTCAATAGCGACCTATTTTGGATCAAGGGCCGATTTCACTATCTTATTAGGAAAGACACTTCTACATTAAAAAGCCTAATTCCTATCCAGGGCAAAAAATAAATAAATAAATAAATAAATAAAATAAATAAATATAAAATAAAAAGTAAAGAAATATACAAGGGATAACGTTCTAGACTTCATGTATGAAATGCTAGGAATAGTACAGACGAAAGGTTGTCTGAGTCTCCTAATACTGGAACCTATTTCATAACGTCGGCCTTTTCTCGTGACCACCTAACCAGCCAACCGTATACAGCACAGCTCTAAACACAGTTCCCGCAATGAACTTATAAAAAGTAGGCGATCCAAGGAACCTAGAACCAGGAAGTCGTACCTGACCATTTGGTCCATTAGTGTTGAATAACAACTGTTGGAGTGAACAGCAGCGCTTGTATATGATTCTGTCAGCACGTTGCAGAATCCAAAAACTCAAAATTCTTCAAGAAACAAAAAAAGGGCAAAGACGTTAATTTGAAAAACAAAACGGACGCTACAAAGCTTTCCTCCGTTTTCGCAATCTGTTTCTCCCTTACTTCCTGTGTAAAATCAACTACTAACTCTGCCCAGTGTTTCTATCTAGAGAAGAAATTGCTAATTAAAGTGTGTTGTCTAATAATCTACCAAAAGTCACCGGTCACCCCACAACTTTTGGAATGAAGCAAATCATGACGTACTTAATATTGGGTAAGGTCTCCTTTGGCCTGGATCACAGCATGTATCCTCCGAGGAAGGCTTTCCATCAGTTGCTGATAGGTAGCAGGTGGGATGAGAGCCCACTCCTCCTGCAAGGCGGTTCCAAGTGCGGCAGGTGAATTTGGATAAGTTGGTCTGGACCTTAAACGCCGTTCCAATTCATCCCACAGATGTTCCACGGGGTTCAAATCAGGCGATTGAGCAGACCACTGGAGTCGTACATTGTTCTCGCCATACCACGACATAACATTGGCAACTTTATGGCAAGGGGCATCATCATCCTGATAGTAACATGGGCCCATTCCAAAGAATTTCTACAATGTGGGAAGTACTGAATTGTCCAAAATGTCCAGATAATTTGCACTCATCATGTTACCAAACACAACAACAGGCGGGCCTAGGCCAAACCAACAAAATGCACCCCACCACCAAATTTCACTATTGGCACAATGCAGTCTGGTAAGAAGTGTTCCCCGGGTTGTAGCCACACCCACACCCGACCATCTGACATGAAACACGTGTAACGTGATTCATCACTCCATAACACATGTTTCCATTGGTCTAGGGTTTAATTTTGATGAGCCTTACACCATGCCAATCTTCTGGCTTTGTTCGTTGAAGTGATGTGTGGTTTGTGGGCAGCTGCTCCACCATGGAAACCAAGTGCATGCAGTTCTGTCCTGATGTGCCCAATGCAGTGTGGAACTCGTGCTGGATGGCAGATGCATTTTGACTGGTATGGACGTGGGATTCGGTACCTTGCGTTTAGGCACCAGAAGAAGTATGTGAGCTTGCATTAAGGCTGCAGTGCTGACACTGGAGATACCGATCGACTCCTTGTCGCTGGGAGAGTTCCCTCCACTAGCTTGGATTTCGGTTCATCGCGCTAATGGGTATATCACATTCCTCTTCTTTGGAAGGAATTACCTTTTGTATGAGCAATTATTATGTGCCTGCGAATAAATATGTAAAATACTGGGTATTAAGGCGGGCGATTTCCCATCCTTCACGTCTTCAAACATGTGGTACAGTTCATGTGGTCTCAGTGGCTGAGCACTGGCACGGTCAGCTGAAGACCCAGGTTGGATTCTCGGTCTAATTGTGCATTTTTCAGTCTTGAATATCATTTAAAATAAAAGTTCCAAGATATTTTTTGTAGCTGATTCACTTTCATATAGACTAACACATTGTCGTTGTGTTAACAGTAAATTTCAATAATGAACATCAAAGATGAAACAACATACCTGGGTTGTAACGCGAGCCTTCGATTTACTGATGGCTGGGCGCTAAGTTCTACCGCACTATCACTAGACAATGGGTTGCCGTAGCAAAACAGTACAGTTCTATGTGGTCTCAATATTCTCAAAGGAAATGTGGCTGGCTGTGAGTGTGGATAGTGAGGATTTATTTGTACACACACACCAATGCAAGCCTTAGATCCGTATCCCATTTTTGGCGTGATCACATTTTTTTTTTTTTTTTTTTCATTCTTTGAATTTTATTGAATTCGCATTTTAGAGAATATGATGTAAATCACTTGAATGTTTCCCCCACTTCTTATATAAATTTCAAGAAAATTTATGTTAAATATTACTAGTTGTTCACCCCAAGTTTGTCCACCAATCCCTCGATACAACCTGACGAGACTTTACTATTATAAAATAGCCTGACACAGCTGAGATGTTCACCTTTTATTATTAGGATTTTTCGAATTCATTAGCACGAAGCGCCGACCACTTTTTACAACAACAATGTATTGGCCCATAATTCTCTATCTGTTGGGCAACTTCTGGCACATAAAAATCCATTAAGTCATGAAACATCACTCGTACTCGGTGGATCTGGCACCATGACTTTTTTCTTTTTTTAACTAAAGCCTGGTCTCGAGGGAAGAAGTAGTGCCTTAGTTGAAGAAGTCACGAGGAAAGTGGCAGAGAAAATGACTTATTTTTAGAGATGCAAAAAAGCCGGCTTTTTTGAATCGATGGTTTTTTTCACATAAAAAGCCGGCTTTTTTGGGAAAAAAACGAGAATTTTGGAAATTTTGGCTTTTTTCAACTTCATGATTTTTCTATCTAAATAGCTTTCTTATAGTATATTCTATAGTTAGATAAGAATTCCATGACCTGAATGTGATATTTCGCTCTGAAATTCACCATCAAGATGGATGGAGCACATGTTTTACGAATTAAAGCTAACATGAAGAATGTAGTATTTGAGGGTAATTTTAGAGGCTATTTAACTTTATTTTAACTTTTGAGTTATCGACATCTTTTTTCTTCTCTAGTTTGTCATCCGTGTTTCATTTCTAAGAGCTTTTAGTACTCTAGCTTCTAGCGCAAAAGTTAAACTTGCCCGTTTTTCTATTTATCCGTCAAAGCGTACGTTTTTCAATATATCCGTCAAGCCATACTTCCATATTTCTGTTATACTGTAGCTGTGAAGTGATTTAGCAATAATTTTCCGGACACAACCTTGAATACCAATTTATACAAATAATCAGTAGCGGATTTAGAAAAGTACTTTAGGAGGGTTTTTTCTGATTGTTTCGTTTCCTAAAAAGTCCTAATTTTATTTGGGAAGTGCTTGAAGTTTATGAGTACAGGCATAATATTTCGTTTCGTTTATATGTTTAGCAATAATCTTCCGGATACAACTTTAAAAATCATTTTATACTGAGAATCAGTGGCGGATTTAGAAAAGTATTTTGGGAAGGGTTTCTTACTAATGTTTAGTTTTTTTAAACATTCGTAATTTTTATTTGACGGGAGCTTAAAGTTTATGAGTAAAGGCATAAATAATAGATATTTCGTTTGCTGCAGACATTCCGTAACTTTGGGGAACGGGCTTCAGTCCGAAAGACCGCCCCCCTAACCTTCGCAAAACCGTCACTGCTGGTAATTAGTAATAATAACGATTTAAAAACAATAAAAAAGGAAGTCGCCCAACTCACAGTACACGCACTATTTCTACTTTCACAGATGGAATGAAGAAAAGCTTTGTCAGAATGGTCGAATGTTGGTTGAATCCCGGACTTCCCGATAAAAACGCAAAAGCTAATCACTCAGCCATGTTTGTTGTGGAGTTGTATTTAGCTTAACTTAAATATATTCCGTAGTTTTTTTTTTTGGGGGGGGGGGGGGGAGTTCCGTAATGATATGTTGAATCCCTCTTGTTAAAAATTCAGAAAACTTGAGGATTGGGTAAACTGTGATGGTGGTTCTATAAAACTTAACTGTAGAATTTCAAGAATATACAGAACCAAAAGCTCTAGATGTGCAGCCTTTAAGTGTATCATATAAATCTAAGTATTTCTCTTATGTTTTATTTTAATTTTATTTTGTTTCAAAAAGAGAGTATGGAATATTTTGAAGTAAAAATACTACATACTATTTTGCTAGTTATATGTGTATTCTTTAAAAAGAAGTGTTTACTTTTAGGGTTGGCTGGTTTACACCAACTTTTTTTTTTTTAATAACTGGTTTAAACCACAAAAATAAAAAGAATGAAAAATGCGAATCGTGTGAACTTCATGGTAACGTTTCCAGATATCAAACCACCTGCAATAGTTTTATTTCCCTTTCACCTTTTAATCAAGGTGTCCCATGTTCAATTCTCGGTCGAACCACAAACCTTCTTTCATGCGTAACCCAAGTAGCGGTTCGGATGTCAGTTTAAGCGAAAGTCTTCTCCTTGATAACCTCGGTATTTCGTAAGGATGTTAAGCCTAAATATACGAAACAAACCAAATTGTATATTTCTGCATGCCTAAATGCGTGTTGTTTTATAAAGAAGCCAATATTGCTTAAATATATTGATAGAAATTGGCAAAATTTATCGATTGCCTACGTAGCTTCCAACATTAGCTTGGATTGGACTTTCAATGATATCTACGTACCGGTACTAAATTTGTAATTTAATACCTCAGTTTTAGCGTACTGATTATGGTACGTTGACCTTTAAATTTTACATGCAAAGCAATAACAGGATTTTCCCGTTATTGTCTTACATTTCAAGTAATGACGGGATTTTCCCAATGGCTAGGGCGGGAGATTTTCAACTTAAGAAATTTACTGACCGCACTTCTTTAAGCTTATGGGAGTTCTTCCGGCATAACCCCGCTGTTGCATAATAACATCAAGGCGAAACTAACTTATTTCTGTGAATATGTAATATAAATACATAAAGCAAAAAATCTAAGTCAAAAAAGCCTGGTTTAAACCAAAAAAGCCTGGTTTAAACATCCCCAAAAAACGGGTTTTTGGCATTTTCAAAAACAACCACGGTTCTTGCCAACTCTGCTTACTTTTGTATATAGGAGGTTAAAAAATTCTTATTATATACATTGGTTAATCCTGTGGAATTCATAATGTAAATATGTCGAAGAAAAATTGTTGGAAATATTTTTTCGAAATTCATAGTTTATTTTCGATGTTTTATATTATTATCAGCATCAACCACTAATTAAATGATTTTTTGTGTTATAGAGAAGCGATACAAAGTCTGTTTTATCAATTTAAAGCAGTATTTTGAAAAAAGCCCAAAATTTCCCAAGCAAAAAAGCAAAGCAGAAAAAACCGAGTTTTTTTTCCAAAAAAGCCGGTTTTTTTTTCCGAGCCCTTGCATCTCTACTTATTTTTACCAACAGTCACAATAGCGGAAAGTGATGACCACACCACGCAGTAATAGGGTAAGTACAAGAACATATGAGTCCACCATTTTGTGTATGTATATTGCACTTTGTAGTAAGTTGATATATCAATATACTTCAGTTAGAGCAATGGTTTTTCAGAGACGCATGCTGAAATGTTGCCCAAAATCAAATTGAACCAATCAATGCACTTTTGATTCGTTCTTGTCAAAAGTACTTTTACATCCAGAAACATGCTTGTAGTAATTAATGGATTCAAAACATTAACAAAAGTACATGGATAATCATTTTGATTATTGATTCAATTTGTCTTAGATCAATTTGCGAAGTTTAAACACCCATTTAAGGAAATTTAGTTAAATAATTAAAATTGTTATACAGGATGGTCCAAAAGTGTGGAAATGCCCTAGTAAGTGGTAAACGCTGCAAAAGATAACCAAAGTAACAATGTAGGTGGGGAATAAGGATGGAGAAAAATGTGTGACGACACATCAAAATCACGTCCGACATTTTGAATTTTACGCAATTATCTTAAATGGAAACCACAGCATGCGGTGTCATTTCAACAACAAATTTTCCTATAAATTAAATGGCACTGTCATTTTTGCTCTAGCGTTAACTATTATGAAGTTTTGACTGTTTTTTTGTTGTGTCCTCAACAAAAGGAGTTAGTTATACGGGAAGAAGAATAACGCGCTGTTACAGAACGTGTTCAATGCGTTCGCCATTGTCGATTGCCAGATGCATTCTGAGTTCCCTAGTCACGTAAAAATTTTGCGCAAAGTGTCGGCTTTAATGTTGGAACATGCGTACACAATTCGTTCCTTGAGATGCTGAACATTCCTAATTTTCACCGCATACACAATAGACTTCGCAGACCTCATAGGTAGTAGTCCAATGGTGCCAGGTCAGGGGAACGAGAATGCCATTCTTCAGTACCTCACCAACCAATCCACATAAAAAAAAAAAAAAAGTAGGGTGCTACTTATTTACTGACATAATACGTATGATTAAGGTGCGACTAACACTACTTTCACGAGCTAGACTAGGCATGCTTCCCTTGAGACTTTTACTGAATGATGCCAACACTATCACGATTATTGCCCCGTCTGTCGCTGTGCGTGGTCTACCCGTCTTGGGACGATCTGCTAAAGATCCGGTTTCTTCGAATTTCTTCCGCACTTTGAACACAGTATCATTGCAGAGACATTGGGAGCCCTTTCCAGGTGACAGTGGTTAAAATTGTCTGCAATCTATCTGGTGCTTCATTCTCCAGAGGATCACCACGATCCCAATGCACTCTGCATGCGTCACGGCCATTTTCTGCTAGTAAGTCTCCTGCAACGATACAAACACACGAACACCCATAATTTTGCAATGGTTAGCGCACAGTACCAATCAACTTCTACGAAAATTTGCTATTAAAGTGATATATCAAAATATATTAAAATTTGCTATGGTTCCCATTTAATACAATCGCATAAAATTCAAGATGGCGGGCGTCATTCCACCCCTATTCTCCACCTAGATTACTTTGATTATGTTTTGAGTATTTACCACTCACTAGGGCATTTCCACATTTTTGGACCTTCCTGTAATTCCATACGAATTATAAGGGGAAGATACGAGGAAAGTGGCGCCACCTCTTGATGACTGATGCTGTTTTATACCCATCTTCATAGCTATCAAATTGGTCTAACTTTTAATTGTTAAGTTTTCCAGTTACATTTTTCTAAAACGCATAATTAAGAATTATTAATTCAAAGTTAAATTCATTTCGTAATTTTATTTTGTAAGTAGGCTACATAACAGGCAAATATCGACTGAAATCCTCAATAATAATAATAATAATAATAATAAGTTTGTTTTCTGAAATACATGTTCTTTGTACAGTAAACTAAGAATGTCTATTATGCTGAGATCATTGTCATATGTGTACATACTAATTGCTTTACAACGACACTTGATGTTACCTGGTATACTTTTATGTTTTAACCTGACTTGAACATATAATATTTGTGAAATGAGTTAACTGAAGAAACTGCACACAAAAATGTAAAACAGTTGTAACTTAATTTCAGTCTACCCTCGTTTAGCAAAAGGTTTTTTTATTCTTTAGTTAAGTTGGCCACACGTTTGATTTTGAGTTCAAGGTCCCTTTCAGCAGCGAGTCGATATGAGACATGGACCTACGGCTTAACGTGGGATCCAAGTCATATCATACAAGCTCCAATCGAGAATCGAACCATGGTCTCCCACGTCAAAGGAGCGTACGTTAACCGCTTAATCACGAGAAAGCTCTGGCCATACGCTTGTAGGAACAGAGGTCTCTTCGCTATTGAGCCGAGCTAAACAGCTCTTTTGGGTTTTGTTCACCGACAATCAAAAAACCAGCTACGTCCACAGAGACAGAAGATATTCATATGAAGGTCTATAAATAGAGATGTTTAGTTTAACGTATCATTACGGAATACTAGATTAAAGATTTCACCACTTGACTAATACTGTTGCCTGACTGATTTGTATTTACGTGCTTTATCAGTAGCTAGATTATATAGATTAACACAAACCGTTTAAAGAATGATTCAAACCATTGTACTGAGTTCAATGATCTTCCATTAGGACCTAGTGCACCAAAGATATATGCAATAGTCACTAAGACAAACAAGGAAAGCAACAATGCAAAACATGAATGTATTGTTAAGACTGCGTAACAGAAGAAGGAAAACTATAACAATAATGCGCTTTTTTTTATGCGGGATCCGGCACAAAGACCTCCCGTATTTAGAGTGGGCACTGTGTAACTTGTGGTGGGAATATGGCGCCAGAGAGGGTATCGATCGATAGCGATATACGTGCCATTTTCAGTAGTCGCAATGGTGTAGCGCGGTGAGCATTGTGCGTTTGTTGTGGAGGAGGTATTCGTAGTGGTGGTTCTGTGATTATTATTCAGCGAGTATTTCGCATTTGGTTTGGACTTGGTTGACATGATTCTGTTCCGCATAGAAAAACTATTCAAGTTTGGGTATCGCACTTTAGAGCAACAGATTTTGCACTGAGAAGAAAAACATCGCCTGGCCGGTCTCGGACCGTCAGAACGCCAGAAAATGTGGCGCGTGTGAGAGTGTTCATCCAGCAATCTTCAAAGCGTTCAGCACTTAAACAGGTCGGCTGACTAGTTTTCACAGAACCATCATTATGAAAATATTCCTCCACAACAAACAGCCGATGCTCACCGCGCCACGCCATTGCGACTAGTGAAAATGGCAAGTATACCCCTATCGATCGATACGCCCCTCCACCGTCGTATCTCCATATCCCCACCACAACTCACACAGCACTCTCCAAGTAGGGGAGGTCTTTTTGCTGGACCCTGTACATTCACTTTCCGATTGTTTAGACGTGCTAGCAGACTACAATCGCTATTTCACTTCATAAAGCGATGACATCGGAAATTCCGCAACCATCTACTATAGCTGCTCTTACGCTCAGAACCTTTGGTGCATGTGTTGAACGTAATACGGTGGTTTGCACTGTACCTTAAACTGTAGGACTGTCTCGGTGCT
Source organism: Thermobia domestica (assembly GCF_964235325.1). Taxonomy (NCBI): domain Eukaryota; kingdom Metazoa; phylum Arthropoda; class Insecta; order Zygentoma; family Lepismatidae; genus Thermobia; species Thermobia domestica. The sequence continues at coordinate 293,412,299 of NC_137457.1, read as the reverse complement.
CCAAAGGGACGGTAAACTCCAAGAAATAAACAAATAATCATATCTTACGTTCAGCTCAATTTTGCATCTCAAATACTGTTACCTTCTTAATTTGTAAGCAACAGGGGCCAGTATAGGCTTATCATTCCAAATACTAATACAGTATGGGTTACCTAAGACCATCATTAGTTACATGAAAGAAACTTACAATGTTACATAAATGACCAACTTATGAACTATAGTGAACCTGTCCATTATCAGTTGACCGCCATTGGTTCCCATAAAATTAGGCAAACGCAATGCTAATTGTAGTCCAACTCTACATATTCCACTTTCAAGAGCATTATGTTTGATATGATTAGTACAGTTAAAGATGGCAACTCACAATGGCACTCTATCAAATATGTCACAAAATGCACAATACTGCTTAGTATAATTTTCATATTATATGTAATTAGTAAAAATCTATTGGCATTGCTTAATAATTCATAAATGATTATTAGAAGATTACCTATGCGTTAAAAAAAAGTAAAAATTATTAGTGTCTCAACTAAATATAATAATGAAAAAAGGAACAAACCCATATTTGAGATATCAATATATGTAGGAAAGCTCAAAATTAACTACTGAAGACAAATGACCAGAAATTTTATTTATATATATGTATATGTATGTTTGTGACTTAATACCTCTTGAACATATTACCGATCTCGGTGAAATATTCAACATACATGAGGTTCGGGCCTGGGATGGTTCTTGTCATTTTACTTTGACGGTACAACTTAGGGGAGGGGAGGAGGAGATATGTAAGTGATCGAAAATGATTGATATTAGTGTCGAATCCATGGTTTTCGGGGTCGCTGAGACGAACACTGACACTTCCGACGCCATTTAAATCCAATTCAGGCCCGCAACTTGGCAGAGGGGGAGATATATAAAAATGATCGACATAAGTAATAGTAAAAAATGACGGACTAACGGAACATATACAAATATTGCGTTTGGAAAATACAGTCTTTTAGTGGGATGTCCCACTTTCCTCAATAGGCCTAGCTTTTAGACGTAATACGAAAATATTTACGTAACCATGTGTAAATGTGAGGTTATTACTGTGCATATATATAAATTGCTGGAAGTATTCTTCCGTACACTTTTCGATACATTCATGCGCGTGTCACTACATTTTCTGATATATGCTACAATATCCTCGTGTCAATATTATTTTGGCCGTATATTTGTCCGGAGATTTGAACGTTTTGTGGTCTGTTTCTGCAGATTATTTCCTCCACAGAGCTCAGTAGCAAGTAATACTGTCTTTTGAGATAAGGAGGGGCGCGGTGGCTCAGTGGTAGAGCGTTCATCTTTGATGCGTGGGATCCCTGGTTCGAGCCCAGCTTGTGCCAAGTGGACTGTGGTGGACAAACACCGTGCCCGTGATTTTTCTCGGAGTTCTCCCGTTTCCTCCGACTTTATTAATTCCATCATTGCATTCATTTCTCATCAACGTCTCCTTTAGGTTAGTCGGGACAGCCGTAAAACTGAAAGACTTCATTTCATTATTTCTTCTTGAGATAACAAACACTTGTCCAAGTTGGTGATCTGTGGATGGGGTGAACGAAAGAGGGACGCAGATCTTTTGGTAGAAAACGGGTCAAGAAATTCTTGATATGATCAACACTATCGGAGGCGTGTCATATGGCGCCATTGTGCCAGAAGTATTCTTGTGTAAGCTCACTGCCATCTATGTAGTTGTTTTAGGAAGACTAAAAATGTTTCCATCAATGTTCTTTTTCAAAGGATATTGGTCCAATAAGAACCTTTTGCCTTCGTAGTGTTGTTTCATTCAATACATGACGGGGTTTTTAACGCCCAAATCTTTGCGTTTGACAGTTTACATATTGTAAGAGAGAAAAATTAAGCTTCATGGGTAAATCAGCGCCTTTCTCCACTTGGCTGAGAAACCAAATGCAATACTACTCATGTTTCGTTAAGTAAAATCAACACACGGGTTTATAGATGCTATTTACCGTCATACGAAGAAAATTTTCACGTTTTGTGCATTATTTAAACGCACTTGCATATTGCTTGCTGCCACGATCACAAATTTAGAACTAACTACAAAATGGGATACCCCAATGAAAGACTGTACAACGAAATAAATCCATTATTTTAAAGAAGCGTAACTACAAAGTGGGATACCTTAATGAAAGACTGTACAACGAAATAAATCCATTATTTTAAAGAAGCGTTTCCTGTTTCTTGGCTAAGAAAATCAAATTTGAATTTAAGCGCAATCTTCTTCACCTGCATGCGGATTAGTTCCTTTTTGCATCATTTAGTTTCAATATAGAATATACTCATTAATATATAAACTCTGAGAATAAGAATCTAATTACCATCTTTCATCCAACAAGGATTTCATTACATGTAACATTTTGACATTCTATAAAAATCTTTTGTAAGAAAATACAATACAAATATAACACTCTAACATGCTACAAAAATTTTTTGTATGAAAATACATTATAAAATTCTAATCAAATATGTAACCCTATTTGGCTTTGGTACAGTCACCAGCACAAGTATATATTTACTATTGAATAGAAAAATTTATTCGTATAAATAAATAATTTCAGATTATTCGAATGTGATTATCTTTGCGTTTAAAAACTTTACAATTTGCTATATGATTTCGTTAGTATCAAAACAAGGCACCAAATTTCAATTCACAAGAATGATCTAAGAAGATATTAAGAACGTATTTCTGGTTCACTCTTCAGAATGAAAATTCGTCTGTTATTGTTTGGTGTGTTTGCGATAATGAAAATTGTTACTAATACCTCAAGGTTGCTGTAAGCTGTAGTCACTTACGCCAAGAATTATTATACTGGAAATAGCTTCAATATTCCTTAACTTCTTTACAAGTTGAAAGCAATGTATTTGAATCATGCAGGATCAAGAATTCAGCATTAGATTTGGATAAGGTGGCTCGGGCGAATAATGGGATCATATAATAAAATGTTTTACTGAATGTACAGAAGTCACAAAGTATTTAGTTTGACCTAAAATATAGTGTTGTTCAAAACCTTCTGGACGTCCAACTCTCTTTATAAAACCCATATAATTTAATCTATAAACGGAAGTAGAGGAAACAAACATGATATCTCTTTACCTATTAAAGGTCTTTATTTTAATCCAAATTCTGGAGGGTTCTACGTACAGTTGTGAGTAACCAGAATTTTTTGAACAGGACTGTACACAGGATTTAGAAATCAAAGTAAATGACTTCATTTTACGTAAGTATAAGATCTGGCAACGATGACTTCTGAAAGTCTTCTTGACTAGGAACCATGAAAGAATCAGTACTAACAGTGAACTTTCATGCAAATAATTTGAATGCTATTCCAGTGTTACTTAATATATGTCTCCAGTGTTACTTAATTCACAAAATATTTAGCTGAGCGAGCGAAGGGGGGTTAGAAGCCCCGCAGTGCTCGTGGTTTTCTACCTTTATCACACTTTAGACAAAAACAAAGTGCTCGGTTCTGGAGCCATGAAACTAGTTGGCGGAGATACTAAATGCCATCCGTACTTCCAAGACGGGTTGCAGAAAGAACAAATTAAAATTATTGGTACTGTACAATAGATCGTTATTCTTTGTCTATTTGTAACAAGGGTGTGAAGAGTGAAACCGAAATACTAGTTGATTATCAGGTAACTATTTAAGAATTAGGCCACAGCCTATATCGTTTTCCAAAAATATCAATACGCAATACTCCTATAGACCAATCACTTTACTCAGCTTCAGAGGTTTATTCTCAACGTCTGCACAAGTCATAATTCTCAGTTATTATGTTTTCCACAGAATACTCACTAACTTCTGACTATAGTGTATGTGCCTAATTCTTCTGGGATTATTTCTCCCTGACCCTTCCCACAATAAAAACCAACCTTAGCCTTATAGTTGCAAATTTGGGGGATTCCGGAACTCGAGCAAAATTATGCCATCTCTCATGTTTTTCTAAAAATCGAACTTCAGGATCAACAACATAATTATAATTACCTGACAGATACTTATTTTCTACTTTTCAGTTAATTCATTAGCTATTATTAATAACCAAAAAAAAAAAAAAAAAAAAGCAAAGATGAAATGTGTTACACAGTTATGTAATGTCTGTTACAATGGTGTTTGCATAATTTCAGTGTACTTTTATCAGCTTAAAAATGATGTTCTTTTCACCAGATTTTTCCTAATAATAAATTTTAAATAGTCTATTTTCTTTCATTAACACATATTGGGAACCTGCTGTCCTTTGTTGATGGGAAACTGAGGAAGAAAAGATATATTGTAAAATATTTTCTGTCAGATATCTTGGAACATGGGTCACTTTCCAAAGTTTGAGGTGCATTTCCTTTGCATCCACTACATTACTTGCACAAATACCTTTCAAAAGATATTAACAAAACTATGTTAAGAATTATAGCATCACATGATTTAACACAATCATTACATAAGGCACTGAATTCATTGTCAGATGCTTATTTTTAGTTTTCATATTTCCAGCTTATAAAAACACAGTCTTTATATTCTCATTACGTCTTGAGGTTGTTATCCTGGTCCACTGTATCTTGCGAAGTAACCTATTTAGAAGAAGAAGAAAAAATCTCAGAAAAATGGTGTTTCATAAACATATTTATTTATTCATTTTTTACAAGAGGTCTCATAATTATACGTAAACTACGATTCATGGTAGTTTTTAAGATATCACAGTGCATTTTGTTTTTTGATATCAAAAAGCAAGTTTGTTGAACTGGCTTGTTTACTTCCGGCGAGGCTACACTGATTCCTCACGATTTGACAGCGCTGGTTGACTCTTCGTTCACCCAGCGTCACTCATTTGAAATTTGTTTCTCCCTCTGGGGACGTGTTAAGCTAATTGGAAATAAGGGGTGCACGTTTTCCTCTATCTTTCCCAATCTATTTTCCACAAAGCAAAAATATTTACAGACGGGATCCTGATACTTTCTTATAGATACAAAGGGTGATCAGAAAGTAACGTTACAAAGCGTGCAGTGAAACGTGTATATATGATTTCATACAAGCAATACAGCCGCCAACAGATAATACATTTTGACATAATCTCCGTATCGGTTGAGGCACTTGTCGCATCGTGGGATGAGTTTGAAAATTCCCTCCTGGTAAAAATTCTGTCCTTGTGTGTTTAACCACGTTGTTCTGAAGTGTTTCACGTGCCCGTCTAAAGCGAAACGACGGCCTCCTAGGTGCATCATCACGTGCGGGAACAGGTGAAAGTCGCTAGGAGTGAGATCTAGGCTGTAGGGACGGTGGTCGATGGTGTCCCAGCGAAACTGCTTCAAGAGCGTGGGAATCTTCTAGACTATATGTGGGCGCGCGTTGTTGTGAAGGAAGATGACGGCCTCGGTGAGAAGTCCTGGCCGTAAACCTCGACCAGCTGCCGGTGAATTTCAGTCGCGATTACATGTTTAGCTCTCAGAAATCGAATAACTGAGCGGACTTCTTCGCGAGATTAGTTTTCCAAACAAGTCGCCATTTGTGTGTATCTACGACTAGCGCCGTAGGTAGCAGGTGTTGAAACTCTGAGCAGTTGCCAACTCCATGTATTAAAATTACCGCACACTTCTCATTCCTTTATAACCGACGAAACTCCAGAAATATCGACTTTGTAACCTTAGTTTCTGATTCTCCCTCGTAAATTTGGATCAATAATAAGAGGATGATACCTCAACAACGTCCTTCAAATTATACGCTATTATTAGCGTTTAACGAAAAAACAATATCTAAAGCTAAGACATATATAAGTTGGTAGAACTGATCGAGTTGAACAAAATGATATAATCACTACGAAACCTCATATGTAGTTTTCAAGAAAAATTATTTTTTTCTGTAAACCTAAAAAATTATACGCAATACATTAAGATGAAGCTGATATTGAAAAACACCTTCATCAAGATTTTTGTTATGACACTCGCAAGAAGTCAGAAGACAGTAGGTTGGTGAGATATAGACTAAAATTATTATTCACTCTTTAAGCTTTATTTTTTTTTTTTTTTGTTTGTTTTGTTTTTCGTGTAAGCAGGAGCGCACCCACGTGCGGATCCACTGGGTCCGGACCCCCCCCCCTTCCCCAGCTTCGTAACTCAACATACATTGGTACATTTGCTTAATAACCCTATAATTGTTTGGCAGAGAAATGCTTGATGTAGCGTAAACATTTGATCTTACCTTTCATCTGTACTCATTCTTAATAATCTAGTTCGTATGACAGGGTGTCTATTAAAATTTCAAAATGAAATTTCGTGACCTTTTCTTTACCAAACCATAAAATTTCGTAACATTGTCAAGTACGAATTTGGGTGCGAATTAAACCGAATTTTCATACATGCGATAGAAGCATACTTTGGTTGCGATTTGGTAGCGTCTAAAGCCGAACATAGACATTTTTGGTGGTGAATTTTGACGTCTTATAGAACAAAATTTTCCAGTCTGCACTTATACTCCTATTTCTACAGATAAAAAAATCCGTGACCCAAAAGCTAAATTTCGTAACTTTTTCTTGACTTTCATGACCGTTTTTTGATTTCATGATTTTCGTGACCAATAGACACTCTGTATGATTTTTTCTGAGATTATGGGTGGCAGCACTTTTCGGGTATAGTATAACATTAGTTCAACACTGCATAAACATACTTTCTTGTAATATTGGGTCCGCCAAAACTTTGGGCCCCTCCCAACCAAGGTTTTTGGGTGCACACCTGCGTGTAATTATAATATGTATTGTCCAAAAGAACAGACACATCGTTGCTGCGCCTCGAAGAACCGCTATGTGTTAAAACCACAACTTTTCAGGAGAAGCAAAAAACATTCCGAACTTAAAATTTTACCAAAAATACACAGAAACACTTGAAAAATATAATAAAACTGGTTCTGCGTATATTATGCACTGGGCATTGTTGTAGCTCGCTTCAACAGTATTATATTACTATTTTTGTGTTTATGTAGCACATGTCGGTTTATCTTTTGCGCCTTTATAAGCACATAGAGGATCACTACGTAAGTGATTAGAACTTGAAGCCTTTAATTTCAATCAATTATTTTTTCATTGTTGTTTCGAAACAATTGAATATTCACTTATCACATTATAAGGGACGCTGCCTCAGAACTTTCAGATTTATTTGAACGGCATAACTTATTTTTGTCAAACACGTCACATAGCGGTCCTTCGAGGCGCAGCGACGACATATCAATTGATAGATTACATCAAGCTCAACACAATGAAATGGTTGTGGTAAATTATCATGAGCAATTTCCCGAAAATCGTGAAAAACAAATTTTTAATGTTCTAAAATATATGTCATTTGTTTCCCCAACACTAAGTGATAGTTTTTATTCAACTGAAACATACTGCTTATTAATTTATGTTTTGTACATGTAAAACAACATTATTAACTAATAAATAACGTAAATGAATGAACAACTTAAATTAGAGATCATGTTACAGAACAATAAATCACAAATATTTCTCGTCTTGTAATTTAGGGGGAGAGGTGGCTCAGTGGTAGAGTGCTTACCTCTGGTGCGTGGGGTCCCTCGTTTGTGGTGGTGGACAACATCGTGTCTGTGGGTTTTCTCGAAGTACTCCCGTTTTTCCCACTTTCTCATTCCACTAATTCTTCCAGCAACATTAACTTGCTGGAACACATTCACCTGCACATCATCGCCCCGCTTAGCTTAACGGGCATAATCGTGAAACGTTAAACTGAAACTCCATTTTCGCCTTATAATTAAACTCTCCTCAACAATACACAAAACAAAATATAAAAAGTAGCAACAATGTTCAGGGACTTGGAATGAAGATGATGAACGACAGAAAAAAATGAAATCTTAATTTAAATGTCCCATGGTTATGCCATTTAGATTAAAGCAGCAGATGGAAGATTGATGAAAGAAAATGAAATCTTTAAGTTTTACGTCCCACGGTTATGCCGGTTAGGCTAAAGGAGACGGTGATGATGAGAAATGAATGAAATGGTGCAACGAAAAAAGTGGGAAGAAAAGGAAGAACCCCGAGAAAACCCACACATACGGTGTTTGGCCACCACAAAGCCCACTTGGCGCGAGCTGGGATCGAACCAGAGACCTCACGCACTAGAGGTGAACGCTCTACGGCTGAGCTACCGCGACTCAACATCAAGAGTTAAGGACTGAGCTAAAGTACGAATACGATACGAACAGTAATACGAATACGATACAGGATCCCACCTTCTACCACCTGCCCATATATGACTTTTTTTTTTTTTTTTTTTTAACTGAAGAAACTCGCTGAAGGGAGACTGAATTTATTGCACTTTTCTCAAATTCTGAAAACTGGTCTGATAGGAGTTTAAATTCACTTGAATACCGGATCCCACATTCTCCCAGCTGCCCTAGGGAACTCGTCTTAAACTCAGGAAGCTCTTTGATAGGTTTGAATTTACTGGAGTACTTATCTTCATTTCCCCCCAGTTGCACATAGATGACCTTCCACAAACTTTAGACACTATTTGATGTAGTTCGAAATGAATCGAAATGCTGCGTAAAAATCATTCAGTTTAACGTCCAAAAATTATACCTGTTAGGCTAAGGGAGACGAATCATTACGGCAAGTGAATGATGATGGAACAACTGGTGGAATGATACTGTAGGAGGAAACGGGAGTACCCGACAAAACCCTACGGATACGATGTCGTTAACCACAAACTTACTTGGCTGGGATCGAACCATATACTCCAAACACCAGAAGTAAACGCTCTACCACTGAGTCACCGTACCCCATTGATGGAATACCAGTGAGTCACTATACCCCCTTGATGGAATACCACTGAGTCACCGTACCCCCTTGATGGAATTCCACTGAGTCACCGTACCCCCCTCGATGGAATTCTAATTTACTGCAGCATCGGATACTACTTTTCCCCAAAGACTTGAATAATTACTACCCGTAGTTTTAAACTTAAACATACCCACAGCATATGTAGGAGGACTGTGCATGTTTTATTGTTTAACTTTGAAAATGTGGATGTAGTCACCATAGATCACGAAATAACAGTAATTCTTGATTCCTCATACTCACCTCTTCATCTGAACTCGCAGCATTAAAAACCATTTTCAAAGGTTTAAGCTTAAAGTGTTCTTTCACATGTGTCTTAAGTCTCAATTCATCTGTAAAAGTTCTCTTACAAAGATTACAGGACAAATCTTTTGTGTCTATCTGATCTAGACTTTCTGGTTTTTTAATCCTGAAATAACATTACAGAAAATAGTTAATGGTCTTATTGTAAAAAATTGTGAAATACTTGCAGTGTATTACAAGAGTTCAATAAAATAAAAGCTAATATGAAAATAAAGTATACACATACCCTTGAAGTCTCCACAAACAGTAGTCCATAAGTCAATATATTTCGGACAAAAAGCTACGCCAATCTTGAGGACAAGAAAGAGTCAAATCACATGATAAGTCATAAAACGAGACACAAAAGAAATATTATCTGAACTTACACAAACTTAAAATATCCGCGTTCTTATATTCAACATGTTGTCTGGAAATATCTCGTGGACATATGGTGTTGGTTAGTATACACGTCTTCGGCACAGGAAACCCGGTGGGAGCTCGTGTGGTTCAGATTCTACGTAAATCTGTAAGTCTACGTCTCATATACCCACGACGATAAAAAAAAAAAGAAGCTAAACTACAATCCAACATCATGCCCGATTTTATGTGGACACTGTAGCACACAAGAAAACTCATTATGATCTTAGAGGAGATATTTTAAGGTGTTGCTATATGAAGCGTTCCAGATAATAAAGAGTGAACTCAACGAAGGCTTGTTTCCTAAAGGTGTACTCTGAACTTTCAATATAATAGTTCACTTTATTTTGAAATTATATATTTCTGAGAGAAAGAGGAACAATCCACTATAGGCACGAGAACTATCACAAAGCAGTTTGGCACTATTACTCGAACACCTCAAATGTTGTTTCCAAGCGTTCAGATTGCATGCACCTTTTGTTCACCGTCACTATCCGGAGGGGGCACTATGGCTCAGTGGGAAATCGTTTAACTATGGTGTATGGGATCCCTGGTTCGATACCCGTCCAAGTAAGTTTGTGGTGGACAACATCGTGTCAGTGGGTTTGCTCGGGATAATCTCGTTTCCTCCCACACTTCATTTCACCAATTCTTCCATTATCAATCTCTTACCTTAATCATCCATCTCCCATAAAAGGCATAATTGTGGGGCGTTAAATTGAAGCATTTCATTTCTTACTACCGGACATATTATTTAATAATTCTTCGTTTCTATTCCTATATATATCTATCTATTAAAGTGCTACAATAGCAATTAAAAGCGCCCGAGCTCCAACCTATAACTTTGGCTTTCAAATCTTTCATTTAAGGTTATGTGTGATTTCACGTTCAACAGACAAACATTTTAAGTACGAGTACTTTAAACAAATCAGTTAACTAGATCTTTTTCATAAAGCGTATGATATAAAATTATTGTTCAAAGCCTTTGTATTTTAATAAGCCTTCTCTCAAATCAATGCACGTGAATTGTGCTTCCATCTTCCGAGTTCTTTTAAACTATATGTTTGTGGTCAATTCTTTCGACAACGAGATCTCGGAAACTGCAGGCTCTAGAAAGATGACGTTTTCACTGATCGATTCGAGATTTTGCGTAGATTGTCCAGTTCTAATTAAATATTTAAAAAAACATGGCCATTATTTATTTATTACATTTTTTAGGGTACACTGGAAGCGTTGAAATTTTTTAAAAAAAACTAAAGCATCATATCCTACGCGTTATACATTCCAACACCACACTTGTATATACGGTTTGCATATGTCTCAGGCATTTGTTTCATGGCCAAATAATAATGAAAAAGGAACGATGATAATTTCTCCAGTCTAAGCAGTAAGATGAATCTTTATTTTTGGAGTGTTTTGCCCAATGAACACTATATGTAACTGCCATTATAATTAATTGTGTATGTAATGTATTTGCTTATTGCATACTGCATGAAAGAAGAGAGAAAACACTGGTTATGCATGAATTAGAAACTCCAACCGGAAGTAGGCTGAAATCTTGCAAACGGTGCGAGATATTGAAATAAAAATAATCGATAAAATCTCCCCTTTATGATACGCCTTGTCGATTTTTTTCAAGACTTCTTTCACTTGTGTCTGTAAAGGGACATGTACAGATGTAAGAATTGAGAAGGATATTTATGCTAATATGCGAATGATGCGCTGTATATCAACGCAGGTTCAGCTAGTACCAAATATAATTTTACATAAGTATTGTTTTTATCCCCTTTTTTACTTTATACTTTGAAGATGGGCGTAATTTTGTTCGAAACAGTATGGGGAAGAAGTTAAAACATCTTGCACTCAATTATACGCTACTTCCTCTCCTTCAAGAAAATAGTGAAAACATAGAAACATAACTCTTTCGCTAAACCCATCATTAGATAATTACAAGGAAGAAAAAATAAAAGTAACTGGGCATTCAAACAGGGGGAGTAATCAGAGAGCGATCATTAAATATTTGCTGAAAAACAGTATGGCAGTAACATAAATCTATATAGTTATATGAAGGGATCAGCTTCATCATTTTCAATTTTGTCACGTGAAAGTGAGTTTAAACGCGATCGTGAAAGCCTGAAAAATAACCAGCAAAAACTATCACTACACCAGATATTGATGAATCAGAATGCAGATCTTTAGTGCAAATACATAATTTTCGGAAAAACCAAACTGATTTTATGCGTATCTGTATACTATTACACTTTACAGTGAAATAGCACTAAAGAAAAAAAAAATTCTGATTCTTCACCTCCAAAAAAGGTTATGTGTATTAAGTCTGTAGAAATAATCATGGATCCAAGGATCCTAAAGGTATCTTTCACATTGAGTATCTTCCACTTACAGTTAGAACTATTACCGATGAATGAATACAATGTAAAGCTTTTGGACAAAAAAAAAAAAAAAAAAAAAAAAAAAAAATAAAAAATAAAAAATAAAAAAATAAAAAAAATTAAAATAAATAAATAAATGTAGGATTTATCTACGAATTAACTCCTCTTACCTCACGACAATGTTCGCTCCCTTACGGGTACTGTCGCTATGGTCAAAATAAATAAAAAATAATTTTAAAAAAACGCAAATGCTGTGCTGGGCCATGAAGAAATTTGTGATATTAATGGGCAAGATACGTTATTGGTTGTCACTTTCGTTCTTCTCGCAGTGGATGACCACTCACAGCAAAAATGGATTATCTCAGACAAAAATCGAGAAAACATCGACCTTTAACAGTCACGAAACTGCCAAGGTCCTAAACATCCATCACCAAAAGTGATAAACAATTTGGAGAAAGCTGGCTACAAAAAGAAGCTCTACGTTTGGGTGCCACATGATCTGATTCAAAAACATTTACTCGATCAAATTTCTATCTATAAATCTCTGCTGAAACGTAAAGAACTCAAGTCATTTCTGAAGCTATTGATCACGAGTTATAACAAGTGGAAAACCTACGAGAACAATGTGCGGAAAAGATCATGGTCGAGGAGAGAAACTCCAGTCTACGGCAAGGCCCACACCGACGTCTAGGAACGTTGTGCTATGCGTTTGGTATGACTGGAACGGCAGTATCGTGCACCACGCGCTGCTGCCGCCGGGTAGAACGATAGACTCGGTTTGTATTGTCGACAACTAGCACAAATGTACCTAATAATTCAAAAGAAACGGCCGTTAGCTGTCAACGAAAAGGGTTTCGTAAACTTCGAAGATAACGCCGGACAGGATGCATCTTTAACGCCAGTCAGAAATTGAGAGAATTTTGCTGGAAGATTTTAATTCATCCACTGTATAGCCTGGATCTGGCACCATCAGAATATCATTTGTTTTGGTCTCTGCAGAACTCTCTGAATGGTATTAAGTTAGTATCAAAAGAGGCGTGTGAAAACCAAGTGTCACAATTTTTTGACCAGAAATCACAGTTCTTTAGTGACGGGATTATGGTGTTACCGGAAAAATAGCAGGTCATTAAACAAAAAGGTGCATATATAGCTCCATAATATTATTTTCAAATCAAAATAAATGTATTCTGAGCTTTGACTTCCGAAGACTTAATATATATATACAGGGTGGTTTGTAACTCTACCGACAAACTTTGGGAGGTGATTCCTTATATGAAAAGAAAGAAAAAAGTTCTAATAAACATAGGTCGAAAAACGTCTCCTTTCAAAGTTATGAACCACCGAAAATTCGAAAAATCACGTTTCGAAACGCCCTACCTCAGAAACTATAGGACCTATCCCAAGCGCTTTAAGGAATTACACAGGAACTAGTATGCGCTCTATCTAAATATCTATGTTTTACCATGGTCCGTTATCGGCGAAATGAACTGTAAAAAGGAAGTTAAGGTACAGGGATACTCCTTTAAGTACTAATGGCGCGTTCCTTTCGCCGATAACGGATATATATTAGGTAACTTTATACTATTTGTCAGAATCAGATCTTGAAGGAAATAACTGCAACGAGCATTCGCGAGAAACAAGACTTAAAACAAATAATTTGTTTCTGACAATTGAAAAATAACGTATGAAAGATGGGAGTACAATGCACTTACTTCCAACAGTGAGAATCCATTTCCAGGAACCGAGCCAATACTTTTTTTCGTAAGCTCTGTGAAATTCGTGTTCCCGTTTGTAAACATCGTTTTCGACCTCTCCAATAACGTATATGACCTTCTGGAACACCATAGAAGCACTCTGCAGCCCGGTATCCATGTTCCTCTGAATAACTGATTACTTCCAATTTGAATTCTGGAGTATACCTGAAAAAAATATATAAAAAAATATTAGATTTCTTATTACACGTCATACACTATTTAATGTCCAAACTAACCTTAAAACTACACGTAAGGCATATGGATGACTAGATGCTTACAGGACGAATTTCGAGCGTCTATTTGGATTATAGTATATTTATCATATTTAGGTATAACGAATGCATGCCTATCACTGACATTGACTAAATCTTACCTATGTTACAGCTTAGTTCATAAATTTTAGGATTCAATTTTTCCTGCATCCTTATTATTGCTATGTACCTTACACAGGAGGACAAACGTGTCAAGTATCATTAAAATGAGTTCTGTTGTAATGAAACAACAGTGTATCACACAACTCAAGTCAATTATTGGAATTTGAGATAGGTATTAATCTGTCGTAAGAAAATTTTGTTGAATGCCAACTTATTGAAATCGAAGATTTGAGAACTGACAAAAAAGAATTTTACGAAGCTGTAGCTGCCTCGCTTAAACATTTTGCTGCTGTACGATATTGTTTTCCCAAATCATTAGCGCAAAAAAAAAAAAAAAAAAAAAAAAAAAAAAAAAAAAAAAAAAAAAAAAAAAACATAACGTGACATGACAGCCCATACTCATCCGGACCTCTCCAGCTAACAGGGTGAAAAAAAATCATGATTTTTTTAAAAATCATGTTTGTTGATTTTTTAAAATTTAAATCAAATCTTCCTCCTCGTATAATACAAGTCGCGAACTGGAGAACAAACATTAGGAATTAGTATTAAATGCTAATTATGCCATTTAGGTGAAAGGATTGGGGTTGAATTTTGAATTAATCCCCAATCGTTGTTGAATTTTGAATTAATCCTCAATCGTTAACTTATTTCAATCCCAAATAATGTTTCTCAAGTACTAAAAGAAAAAGTACAGCAACGTTTATCAACATGACACTTTTTTTCATAAAAGTTACCGATATTTGGCAGGGGCATATTTTTAAAAATCGAAACTAGCTTGCGGTACGAAATACGTATAAAATATATAAATTTTGCCTAGTTAAAAAATCTTTAAAAAATAAATAAAAAAAAAGTTTCGGATAGGAGATCGGACCCCTCTAAATACGCCCCAATTATTTGGAAACAAACACACGCGCACACAAAAGAATTGTCGTCTTAAATGTCAATGGTGATTTACCCGGTGGAATCGTTAACGATTTACAAACCCTATGTTACGAAGAAAAGAAAGCAGGATTTCCACGTTA
The DNA here is from genome assembly GCF_964235325.1 of Thermobia domestica. Taxonomy (NCBI): domain Eukaryota; kingdom Metazoa; phylum Arthropoda; class Insecta; order Zygentoma; family Lepismatidae; genus Thermobia; species Thermobia domestica. The sequence goes on along the minus strand of NC_137457.1, from coordinate 293,397,172 downwards.
CCCGTTCAAAACGAGATTTTCCCTGATCATCCTCTGCGTGACACTCGTTTTCATACTGTACTGTACATATATTTGAGTCTCATTGTATTATGATTATTATCTTCCATATCGAATAACAGAGCAGAAAAGGAATTGCACTTATTTTTCACTTCAAATTAATTTATTTTGGAATTTGATTTAAATCAACGATTTTTATTTTTAAAAAAGTCAAGTGATTTAAATCAGACTGATTTAAATCAATCCATCCTGCCAGCTGACGACTTTACTTTTTTCACAGTAATTAAAACTGCAGCTCACGGCATCTAACAACCTGTTACTAATCGTTTGAAAGACATGACTACAGGGAACCTACACGCAACACCATCAAGAAATGACACTGTGATAAATGGATTTTATTTTGAGTAAATAAAAAGAACATTTTTTTTCTCAGACTGACTAGCCAGAGTACAAACTCATGCCATTTATTCATACGTGATCTTCCTCAAACCTTCGATATCATACATTCCCGCTTTAATCTTTCCTAATCGACTGCACCTAATACTAAAACCAAGAATTCAGTAGTGTATGCTGATTTCAAAAATGTAGTTCTTAGTTCTTGATTCCACTTGACATAGTGTTACTTGATAATTAGTATAAAGATACTTTAATACAGTGAAGCCTCTATGTTGAGCATTGTTAGTTCCATTGAACAGTGGCCAACTTACAGAAAATACATACTTTTTGAATGAAATTCCACCTTTAATTAATCAAATTTTTAAAACTATTATAGATTATGTATTTCTAATAACTTTATCTGCCTACTATTTTGTATTTCATATTAATATCTAAAGGAAAAGAATGTCTGTTACATAAAATATCATACGTGTACATGTACTGTACTACTTATCTCACTTTGGAGCTCCTTCGTGGCTAAGCGGCTAGCGTACGCGCCTTTGGCGTGGGAGACCCGGATTCGATTAACGGCGGGAGCTCATGTGGTTCGGATTCCACGTTAATCAGTAGGTCCACGTCTCATATAGTCTCGCTGCTGGACGGGACGCTGAACTAAAATCAACTCAATTTAACTCAACTTATCTCACTTTGACACACACAATATTCGCCAAGGATTATTCACATACTTGGCAACAACAGGCATAAAAACAATAGAGATACGTTTATTTTCTGGACAATCACCTCAAGCTGACGATTCATTTTGGGACGATCCCTTCTTCCTACTATAGACTTATGAAACATTAACGTTAAGTTCGTTTATTTTGTTAAATACAATACTACAAGCCAAGCTCGCAGTGTTGGAGCGCTCACCTCTGGTGCTAGGGGGTCCGTGGTTCGATACCAGACCGCGTAAATTTGTTGTCAACAACATCATGTCCGTGTATTTTTGTCGAGGTTCTCCCGTTTCTATAATTTTCAATTCCCTACTTAATACATAATATAAAAATTAAGAAAAGTACAACTTACTCTTCAATACTCCTATGACATTTCAAATGGGTTTGGAGGCCTTCTTCATACTGGAACTTTAGACCACACGTATCGCATACTAATCGAAGAACTTGTTTTGCATGAAGCAATTTTCCGTGTTGATATACCAGTTTACTATCTGAAAATCGTTTACCACAAACTTTACAGCTGAAATAGAAATAATAATAATATTAACAATATTAACAGTTTTTATATTGAGTGCTGCGAACAGCTCTTAATTAAAAATGCATTACTTTGAAATATCAATCGATAACTTGTTATATCTGTAATACATTAAACTTGGAATAATAGTAATGAATTATAGGGTAACTGTCAACTATTCAAATTCGAGCTTATTTTAAAATTAAAACTCAAGTAAAAAATTTTCAATTTTCTAAATTATCATTTCCGAAGCTATATAATTAAAGTTTGACTTAACGTTATTTGTTGATTTCTGAATGGGATCAACTATATGAACTGCTATTTATGCACGATAGAGCTTGCATAAACTGGGTCAATGAGCACTTACTTGGTCTTGGATAGGCCAGCCGGGAACCACATAATGCCCAGTACAAAGTCCAGACCGGAATCACCGAAATTTCCTTTCGTGGAGGGTAGCCAAAGACATTTAATCTTTCACCTTCTTCTTGGTCTACTTAAGAAGGCGCTTCCAAAAGGGTTCCCAACTAGAACTCTACACATGTTTCACGTGGCCTACCCATCTTCGATTTCGTGGTCGTGATAGCTCAGCGGTAGAGCGTTCATTTCTGGTGCCTGGGGTCCTTGGTTTGATCCCAGCTCGCGCCAAGTGAGCTTTGTGGTGAACAAACACCGTGTGCGTGTATTTTCTCGGGGTTCTCCCGTTTCCTTCCACTTTCTTCATTTCACCATTTCATTCATTTCTCATCATCATCGTCTCCTTTAGGCTACCGTGCGACGTAAAACTTAAAGATTTCATTTCATTTGTTCCATCTTTCTTGTCACACATGATATTTAGTCGTTCGTAACTACCTAACCATCTACCTCTCAATAAAAGGCCGATCTCTTAACCTGGCGTGTCCCTTCGTGCTCTAATGGCTAACACGCGTGTTTTCTATGCGTATGTTCCAGTTCGATTCCCGGTGAAATACTTGCTTCGTATAAACATGGATTATTTACTTATTTATACACATTTCTGAGTATTACCGGCATCTATCGCCTTAAGCCCGTTACATATAAGGGATGACGTCCCTTGGCCAGTACACTACTCAGGAAAAGGGAGGAAGGAAGGATGCAGCCTGGGACATATGTTAGGTACCATTCCGGCACTTGCATGGTGTGAATATGGAAAACCCAAGAAAAAAACTCACTCAGGATATATGAGCTGAAAAAGTTGTTACACTTTTCGACTGACTGTCCTCAACGGGAGGGAATCGAATTTGAGACCGCTCCCACCAAAGACAAGAGCGTTAGCGACTACGCAACGCGAAGCCACAAGGATAAACCTCTCAAGTAGTTGCTCAATCTTACTTTAGGTTACGACTCATATGCTTAATGCTGAAATAAGATGTACAATTCAAATTAACCTAAATACTAAATACTATATCTTAAAATGAGATAATACAGTTTATTACTTTGCTTAAGACTTAAGATATTAACATTCATTTGATATATGTATCTCCGCTCATAGTTAAGACGGTACAGGAGTTTTAAATAGACATAAGTGGCCAGGAATGTTCTGAATATAACTGTATCTAGTGTGAAATTTCAGATTGTGTAACTTTCTTTTTTACACTTCTATGACATACAAAGACAGAAATGCACGACTAGAACCAAACTCGAACTCACTTTATATATACTTAAATTCGCACTTATAGAGGAATTGGTGTGATATAAAATCGATTCTTTCCTCGGTTTATCATATATAATTTTCATTCCTTTATTTATTTATCTTTTCTTGCATCAAATAAGATTCTTCTTCATCACTCGATTCAACTAAAACTCACGTCATGACTGTAGATATGAGACAAAACGGTTCTGTTGATTATGTGGATAGTCATATCTTTGAACAGTTTAACTGAAAGCATTAGCCATTGAACATTTGGATAAATTTGACAAGTGAGCATGTTTAGGAATATTCGAAAAGGAAAACCAAAAGCGCCCAACGATGAACAATGGGAGGACACGGACAAATCTTTACGAATATTTGAATGTATTGTAAATGGTCTTCTGTTTTCTAAATATAAGGCGAGAAATATTTTATTGCCATCAATATGTGTCTTTTCCAAATAATATTAAGAAATTCAAGATACTTATTGATACCAAGTTTGATTTCACTAAAGTTACTTTCACACAATTATCTCTAGATAACTTTTCATAATGTCAAGACCGAATCAAATCGTTAGGTAAAATGCTTATAAATTTACGAATTAGATATTACAAAATTATAGAAATTGCCTCCCTTTTTCCCTTTTAGAAACGTTATTTTCAAAAATACTGAAATACATGCTCACTTATTTCTAATAAGTTTATATGCAGAGCTTCATTTCCCTAACTTCAGAAGATTGTGAGAAACTATATTCTTGGGCGAACAATTTGAACCACCTTCCAATCCACACCTACAGAATGTATTTTAATAATAATAATAATAATAATAATAATAATAATAATAATATTATTATAAACCCTAGCTCAATCCAAGTGCTATACTCAAAAACTCATTTCAAATGGATTCACCTAATTAATTTTTAAATCATTAGGCAAAACCTTTACGAGTACAAAATTGGAATTTAGAATATTATAGAATTAGCCTGCCTCCTTTCTTAGTTTAGAAGCAGACTTTTCGAAAACGTTTAAACACGTCTTCACTTAATTTTAATGAGGCGTTTAGATGCCAAGTTTGTCTCTCTAACTTCAGGAGTTAATGAGACACTGTGTTCCTGGAAACAATTTGAACCCCCTTCCCTAGAACACATGTTTCAAACTGAAATAAAACAAGCCACATCCAACGAGGGCCAAACTTAAGGCGATTGGACAGATTGCTTTGAATCTGGCCCCGTGCTAGGGTGTAATCTACTCTCGATTGCCAAATACAAACAAGAATACATTGCAATATACAATTTTGTTGACAATCTCACTGTTGTAGCATCTCGAGAAAGAAGATTTTTCCAAATTGAAACTGATCAAAATTTAGTTGAGATCACCAATTTAGCAAGAACGTTTAAACCCTTTGGCAATTTTGTCCATTGAAATTGAAATTAGCATGAGATTGAATTTAGAATATTGTTAGTTTGAAGACTTTTTTTTTATTTAAAATAAATCCTTTTACAATTGCTAAAAAGTGGTATCGTTTTATGTACTTTTCAGCGATGATATACAAATATATTAGTTAGAGACACGAAATTCGGTTTTTAGACTTTTCATTTAAAAAATTGAAGACAGGTTTCACATGTTTTTGGTATTTCCCTAGAAGGGAAGAAAAAGTGTGGGGATTGTAATTGTTGCAATAAGATGGTTATATCTCAAAACTCTTTATCAGAATTTTCACTTAAAATAACTAAATACATGTTTCAGCGATTTTAAAAATATTTCTTTTAAAAAGGAAGAAAAAGGGTGGGGTTACAATAGTTATAAGATGGTCATATCTTGAAACCCATTATGGTTAGAGACATGAAATTTCATATTTAGTTTTTATTAAAAATACTTAGAAACGCGTTTCAGCTTTATTTTCATCTAGAAGGGAACTAAAAAGGGTGGACGTACAAATGTTATAAGATAGTCATATCTCGAAATCCTTTAAGGTAGAGTCACGTTAAGGAGATAACGCGTATTTAAACTCAAAATAAGTGGATATGTGCCAAGCATTTCCGAAAAATTCCGCTTTAACGCGAGAAGAGTGGGAAATTTCTAATATTTTTTTTCAATATATAAAAGCGATTTCCAGGTTGTCTATGTCACCAACAGGAAAAAAACGGTTGAACTATTTAAAATGAAAATAAAAAGAAATGAATTCTTTAAGTTTTAAGTCCCACGGATATGCGGTTAGGCTAAAGGAGACGGTGATTATGATAAATGAATAAAATGGTCGAAAAGAAGAAAGTGGGAGGAAACGGCAGAACCCTGAGAAAACCCACGAGCACAGTGTTTGTCCACCACAAAGTCCACACGGCGCGAGTTGGGATCGAACCAGGGACCCCAAGCACCGGAGGTGAACACATTACCACTGAGCCACCACGCCCCCTCTATTTAAAATGTATTTTTAAACATAGTTAGTATTTCGATTTTTATCATTTCACTTTGACTGAAATGCGTATTTTAGGATTTAAATTTTTCGCAAAGAATAAGGCCATAAACGTATTCTACATATATATAAATTCTATAACCCTTGGTGCAAGATGGTTGGAAATGTAGAGCTCCGAAAATTGATCCCAATTGGACCCCGGACTTTCTAAGGCCGGCCCTGAGCTCCACCCCAGTCTAACTGGGGTTAATGAGTACCACAAGGATCAATATTGGGTCCTCTTTTGTTTGTTGTATATATTAATGATTTGGTTAACAGTCTAGGCTGTGTGAAGTCAACAATGTATGCTGATGACATGAATGTTCTTGTCAGTGGAAACTCAGTAAATGAATCAGAAAGGCTCACTACAAAGATGCTAACAAAAATTATTAGTTGGTTAAACATAAATAAATTAACTATGAATTTAGGGAAAACTAACATTGTCAAATTTCGATTCCCGGGCCAAAGAAATGAACTTGTACCAATAACTGTAGACACTGTAGAATTATGTCAAACCACATCTATTAAATTTCTAGGAGTATTTGTTAATGAAGATTTAACGTGGAATACTCATGTTGGATACATTAATACTAAACTCAGTTCATTGTGCTTTGCATTCCGTAGGTTGCAAGGAAGCTGTCATGTCCTTATATTATAGCAAGGTTTTTTCAATAATAAACTATGGTGTTATATTTTGGGGGAATTCGAGAATAAGTGCTAGTACATTCCGAATACAGAAAAAAATTATTAGAATAACGTTTAGTATGCCTGAACGATCCTCATGTAAAAATGTTTTTAAAAAATATAAATTAATGACATTACCTAGTTTTTATATATATATATATATCGCACAATTATGCATGTAATCGAATACAAGGATCTATTTGCATTAGCTAATACGATTCACTCATACAATACTAGGCAGAATTGTAATATGTATATTATCCAGCAGAATTATGCAAATTTTAGCAAAACTGTATATATGAATTGTATAAAATTATATAACAAATTACCAACAAAGTATAAAGACATTAACGAAAAGCGGATATTCAGAAATACTCTGTTAGAATTATTGTTAGATAAAAGCTATTACTCTGTTGAAACATATCTTACTTATAACATATAGAGAATGTAAACTATATCTGACAACTGTAATGCTTAATTGGGAATTGTCCTCATATTGTAAGCTATGAACAGGCAAATAAATATGAATATGAATATGAATATGAATATGAATAAGTATGTTTAAAATTTCACTTCAAATGGATTCACCCAACTGATGCAAACTGTTACTGGGAAATCTTTATGAATTCAATATTGGAGTACGGAATAATAGAGAAATTCTCTGCCCCCTTCCTCTTTAGACGCAGAAAATTCGGAAACCCTTTGAAGGTTAGGAATGTGAACATCAACATGAAAAACAGAGTTCTGTCTTTATAAGTACCATATATATATATATATATATCTGCAAAACACATTTTCTCCTATTGCAGAAACCTGAATATGCGACTCTATTATACAAGAAATGTCATCAAAGCGATAATTAAACGGACTTACCTGAATTTCATCTGATGTTCACACCAATGCGGAATATAAGAGTCCATCGCCAAATACATTCCACAAACTTCACAAGGGTATGTTACTGGTGATATATTATGCACTTTTGAAACATGATTTTCATAGTTTTTTGCAGGTCCTTCAATCACTAAGTCACAAATCTGGCATGTTAATCGCTGTACGTACGGAGAGAAGAAGAGATACTTATGCATTTTATACCACTCACTATTCTCTGGACGCGGATTTCGCTGAATAACTCTCTTCAAATTTTCCCAGTCACTGTCCGAGAACTTACGCACCGCACGACCGTTGTCTGTTGACAAATACAGAGGAATCATTACTGGTAATTTTACAACAAAAGAAAGGAAATTGAAATATTAACACATTAGTAATAAAAGACAAAACTTTTGACCCCTCCTTATGTACTCCTAAATTAGCAATCTAATAACCATCATTTTTTCATTGAATCTTTTGCACCATAGTTACCCAAAGCGCGGTTCGTGGATACTTTTTTCTGTTTGTTTAACGTCCCATATTATGCTCAGAGACTAAGAGGAACAATATGATAATGAACGGAATGGGATATGATAAAAATGGGAGGAAACGGGAATACCTCGAGAAAACTCATACACATAGTGCCAAAGAGAGGTGCTACCGTTATCTGAGCACTTCTTTTCACTCTCCAAACGGTGCTGAAAACATTCAAAGTGGAGCTCGATGATTAAAATGCATAATATGATCTGATAAGTTCTGTTTCATCTTACTTCCAACAACAAGCCGTATTTATGTGTGGCGGACATCCAAAGAAGTTTATGCTCCGAAATGTATCCTCCCTGTAGTGAAACATGGCGACGGCACTGTGATGATGTAAGCAGCAAATTCCTGCTTCTGTAATTATAAAGGCAACCAAGAAAGTTCTGCCGTTTTTTCACCTACCACCTTCGAACATTGATATGTCACCTAAGGCGTGCCTGAAAGATCAACAATAGTCCCCTTCACCATCGAAGACCTTCTGCCAATGTTCTGGAATGCCATGGATTCTATCGCGGTAGAACTTGGTGGGCCGTGAAGCGAAGAAAGTATCAAGTGCATTTTGAACCTCTACTAGGGATTTGAACTGGCGTCCTCTAAAGTGATTGTCGAAAGAATGGAACAGGTGATAATCGGACGATGCAATGTCTTGGGGAAATGGAGGATGCAATAGTGTTTCCCATCCAAGGCGTAGAATGGTGTTGCGGGTCACCCTAGCCACGTGGGGCTTAGCGTTGTCCTGTTACAGGAGGATCCCCTCGCGATTCAGAAGTGCTTGCTCCACAGTTTTGAGTTTTTCTTGAACAAGGCTTAACTGCTGACAGTACACGGTTGCATTGATGCTCTGACCAATTGATATCAGTTTCTAATGTAAGATACCGCGAGCAGTCCACCAAAACACACAGGAAGACCTTCTTCTGGTGCAATGCTGGTTTCGGCTGTTTTGGAACCGGTTCATAGGATGCTAACCAATGATGCCGGCGCCGTGGAGATTCGTACAGGACCCACTCCTCATCACATGTCAACACCCTGTCTAGAACTGTCTGCTTCCTCAGACGAGACAGCAAAGGAGGACAGGTGTCTGCTCTTGTTGCCTTTTGGTCCGGAGTCAAATCATGTGGGACCCATCGACCCAACTTGTAGTGCGTCCCACTTGTTTATGGAGGTGATGCCGAATGGTTTCTCCACTCACACTGAATTGTAGTCCCAGTTCCTCACATGTCTGGCCACTTGTTCGCCTTAACTGCTATCTGAAGATCTTCATTTTGTACAGGTGTTGGTCTTCCGGCACGTGGTGCGCGTCTTCGAGTGTTTCTTGTTAAACCACTGCTGCACTGTTCGCATAGTCACAACACCCTTACCAAAGGCCTGGCATATCTTCCGCCCCGCTCCAGCGGCGTTTGACGCCGGTTTGAACTCGTACAGCATTCACGCCCTTATGACGCTCTGTAAAGGTCCCATATTCACTCTGTCCTTACGCAAGTTCAAGTTCACGGTGTAACTGAACTTCCATAACCAGGTAGTATGTTGGATATACCCACACCAACAACTAACCTTCGCCTTATCTCCATTCGCATTGAACTCACGGTGTGAGGGCCAATTGAACACAGACCTCCACAAAAAGCGACAGAACTTTCTTCGTTACCTTTATATATTCGCAAAACGGATCATTCCCAGTGATGATGTGAACATTTTAGATGATACTGCATTCAATGGCTCAGATGTTTCCGGCAAATGATACAATTTTCCAACATGATGATGGGGCCAATTTACACTACCGGATCTGTTGAAGAGTGGTTTCATGATCGTTAGGAAGAAATAAAGACATTTCCTGGCCTGTCCAATCCCCAGACCTGAACATTACTGAGTACTTTGGAAAATAATATACCATGTTATTGCATAGAGAAGTTCTTAGGTGTTGGAAACAGCCTTAATTTTACATAACCAGCCAGCTAGCCATTTTTCATTCTTCTTGAGAAATTGTTGTTCTTTATAAGACGCAGTGATCCATAGTTTTTTAAAGTCTGATTTGAAGTGTCTCAACTGGCGTTTTAGCTCATTTAATTTCTCTACTGGACAATGAGTGATTTTCAAAACACAATATTCCATATAATTTATCTTGTCAAGAGAACGTTCAGGACACTCCTTAATATATCCATACAGTTCTATTCTACTAATTTCCATAATATTTTCTTCGGTTTCTGTAAAGAAAATAAGCCCCACAGTAATATTTCTATATTTATCCAATAATATTACGTTCAAAGTAAGTAGTTGTTTTTAAAATAGAGCCGTTGGACGCGGAAAATATTTCTTCGCTAATACTTTGCTTAAGCTCTATATTATAGTTTGAAGCAATAATTTCTTTGTGACACATACTGACACTGTGACTAGAACACCATTATTTGCAAAAATATGTACAGTGAAACCTGTCTTCAGCGGAATCGAGCGGGACTTGCAAAAATTTCCGTTAAAGTCAGGTTTCCGCTTAGTGGAGGTGGACCTTTCCTTTCTTTTTTTTTAAATACATGCTTATAAAGGGGCATACTGAGAAAATATATTGCTGTACGTACATTGTTCGATTACAGTACTTCTTTCTTCTACGAATAAATACACAAAAATTTAAAATGAATACAAAATATACTATACACACGTTTTCTTTATTTTTCTAATAGGCAAGCAAGGATTTCTGTGTACATTGCTGCTTGGCTGCTTGACTTTCCACATACATTTTTGCCTGAGAAATTATACTAAGTGAATCAGAATCATTTTTCCGTAAGGCAAATTTTTGCAGTTCCTTTAAACTTCTGAGAGCATCTTGATATGTATTTATTGTACACTCTTCTTCGAACTCGGTATCATATTACTCTTCTTCCTCTATCTCGTTTTCTTCTTTCCGACATTCCGTATGATTAAGTTGCGGGGATTAAGGACAATTTGTGGGAGTGAATATGAGTAGTGGTTGGGGAAGGTCAACACTGTCCAGAAATATTTAACAAAAGAACGAACATTTTATCGCAGACAGTGTGATGAATATGTCTCACAGAATGTATAAACGCTGTAGTCCGGAACTCAGAATTTTCCGTTAAATGTTTATTTTTCTTTCCGTTGTCCGCGTAACACAGTTTCCGCTTAATGAAGGGGCTTTTACACATTTTGTTCTCCAAAATTCATGGGACCATGAAATATTTCCGTTTAAGACAGTTTTCCGTTTAATAAAGGGTCCGTTGAAGACAGGTTTTACTGTATTAAAATTCTATTTTTTCAGACATGTTTAATCTAATATGAAACATTATATAAATATTGACATCATATACATTCTAATTTTAAAATGTATATACTCTAATCTTTTAATTTCATTGCATATAACTCCACTCCACAGTATACATAGCACTTAAAATTGAATTACAAACTGTAGTTGTTTAGCAAGCATCGAGAAGAAAAGCGTTAAGTGTATACAACGACTAAATGCCTACTATTAATATAGTTTCTCTGTCAATATGAGCTAAAAGGGAAAGCTGTTACGTGATATCCGGGTTATTAATCTAAGAAGCAGCAAGGTTTAATTTACTGTCAGTTAGAATTTTTATTTCGAACTTTCGTCAAAGTTTCGACCGAAATACCCCCTCAGTGGCAAAGTGTCGAATACTATAGATGTATTTCAAATAAATAGCAACGAAGTTACAAAAGATTGAAAATTTCAGCTTTTTTTTTTTCCCTCGAAAAAGTGCTTAGATAAGTATCATATCCAATCTCTACTCATGTTTCTCATATCTCCGGAACGGCAAGATATCAAATTGATGTACACGGCATTATGATCTTTACGTTTATTGGAAACCATCTACGTGATTCGAAGTGATACTTTGCATTTTTTTAAATAAAGCCTTCTGGAAAAGTCAAATTTTCATTCAATCCTGCGTAATTTGATCCTTCGTTATTCGAAATTCATCACGATCATGGTATTCAATAGTACGGTACTTCGGATGTGCATTTCCGCGTCTGTCTCACTTGCGTCGCCAATGTTGGAGAGGCCTCCAAAATTTGGATATCTGTGATACTGTAGGATCCTTAGTTCGCAACATTAAGTAATAAATGTGGTAGTGTTAAGCTTTCATTTTTTTGAAATATGTAATAATCTGACGTGGGCGGTCCTGTCCCATCCTTACTCTACATGATGTCCCACCGTATCATATCAGTGAGACGCTGTTTATAATTTGTGATATACCAGTAAGACATAAGTACCCAGATATAAAGAATTGGTGGATACTCTCCCTCATACTAATTAGTACTATAATAGAGGTGTTCTTGAAATGAAAAAAAAATGAAATCTTTGAGTTTTACGTCCCACGGTTATGCCGATTAGGCTAAAGGAGACGGTGATGAGTAATGAATGAAATGGTGGAATGAAGAAAGTGGGAGGAAACGGGAGAACCCCGAGAAAACCCACGCACACGGTGTTTGTCCACCACAAAGTTCACTTGGCGGGGACTGGGATCGAACCCGGGACCCCAAGCACCAGAGGTGAACGCTCTACCACTGAGCCACCGCGGCCCTAGAGGGGTTCTTGTTTGTTTTAACACACCAAAAATATATATTAACCTAGCTTTTGTGCAAGTTTTGGTATATATATTAGGGTAATCCTTATGTTTCTACTTTCGTGGTTTATTGAGTTTTACCCCTTAAAATTGTTTGGTATCAGACTAACGTAACGTATGAGAAAAACTAGTTCAACTGAATAATGTTAACGCAAAGAGTGAAAAAGTGACGACTGACTGGAGGGGACTCGAACCCGGGACCTCCGGCGTACCGTGCCGATGCGTTAACTACTACGCCACCCAGTTTGCTTCCAAGTTAACGTAACGGCACGGTACGACGGAGGTCCCGAGTTCGAGTCCCCATCCAGTCAGTCACTTTTTGCGTTAGAATTCGCACCTATAGAGGACTTGGTGTGTAAAATAAAAATTGATTGTTTCCTCTTTTCATTAGTATATATGAATAATATTAAGTGGTGCCCAAGCAACCTTAAATATTGAATGCATTTACAATATGCGATATGAGACAAAGGTCCCTTGTAAGTTTGGAACGGCTAAATGACGTACTACCATATCTTGGATAGAGGTAATGGATATACCCCTATTACTGGATATTCCATCATGGTGGCCATCTTGAAGTCCGCCATTTTGGATTCAGATCCAACATTTTTAACAGCACGGGGTCATCTGACATATTGTTTTGAATTAGTTTTTCAACACAAACCCACAACCAACTTATTCCAATTTATTTCTAATCATTTAATAGCTATTGTCTTAGTAATCAAATGATTAAGTCATTGTCTTTATATATACCATACGTAAAAAAAAATAAACATAATAGCTCACCTTCAAGTTTGGGTTCTTCTGAATCATCTTCTGTCGTCTGTAATTCGTCATTGTTCACCGCCTCTTCTTGATCTTGTTCTTGTTTTGCAGAAATAACTTCTGTCGCGGAAGTCTCTTCTTTAACAGAATCTAGAAACATCGCATGCGTCTCTTCCTCTTTGATAGAATCGAAAAACACCGCACACGGCTCCGGTACTATTTGTTGCTCTTCGCTTGTTCCGGGTACTTCTGATTCTTCTGTCATTTCTACTGATTCGATTTCCACTTTAATTTGAGGCATCGTGCCTTCAGTTGGTTCAGCAGAGGTCTCTTCTCTAGATTTAATCGTTCTTTCTTTCGCGGTGTCTTCGTTTCTATCATTATCATCACCGTCACCAGTTAATGACACAGGTAATACATTGTCCGAACCAGTTTGCTTCTCACTATTCTTGTCACAGTTAAACACACGTTCCACTTTACTATTGTCACTTGTCTCTTTACTATCGTTCACGTCACCAGATGGCACTGTGGTTGCACTTTGTGATGATACACTGTCAGTTTGGTTATCACTTGTTTCTATACTACTGATATTATTACTACTGCTTGGTTCTGGTGATGATATTTCTGTACGCGTATTCGTCCGAGTAGCCTCAACTGTTCCTTCAGTGCAAAGTTTCAGTTTCTTAACAGGAGAAGCGTCGTCGTCTGCAGCAACCGGCTGAGAATTACTCTTGTTCGTAGGTTCAATGTTTCCAGAATCATCAAAATCCCAATCGGAGTCTGAATCGTCGCTAAACTGGAGAAAAACAAGAGCTAATATTAATTCAGAAGCTTACTACTCGAGTTCACACGAGCACAAGGCAATTTTAATTATAAATTCATCCAAAGCATCTACACATACGAGGCTTATAGATCGTAGTTTTATTAGGTCTATAGGAGCATTTTCAAAATCATATGTGAATAAAAGTTATTTTTGAGTTGCGTTACTTTGTTATTATAGATACGATATTAGGTCCACAAATCCATACAGTCATGAAATATTTCGAGAAAAGAATAATACAAATATGTTCAGTACTACATACGTATATATGGATGATGCAGTGGTAGTAAATAAAACTGAGAAACGGCTGCAGAGATTGCTTCAGAAACTGAAGTCTATACATTCTAAAATTCAATTCATGATTGAGTTTATGAAAGACAATAAATTGGACTTTCTTGATGTAACGTTCCGGTGAAAAACAATAAATTCACTTCTAATTATATGGGAATCCTTCCCCTTGTGATCTCTACATACAGAGTAAACCAGCACATTCATTGAAAACTAATGCTGGGATATGGTTGACCTTCTTTCTTCGAGTATGTAGATTGGTATCTACACAGGAAAAAATTAAAAATTAAGTAAAAACTATTTTTGAACCAGGGATTATAAACAGATACTCTTGGAATATTTTAGAAACCAAAGTTAACTCAGATAAAGACAACCTTGACAAGATTTGGAGCTATACTATGAATAATCCTAATCAAAAATTTAAAGATTTTTCACAGTTATTATGAATCGACACTATATATGATAGTGAAGCAATTGGGAATAGGATTACAAAGTGGAAAAACTAAATGTTTTATATTGTGTGAAGTGATGTAGGTTCAGATTTCGTGGTATTTTTACAACACAAATGAGTGGTAGGATTGCATATTGGTCAATTATACCATAATTTACATCTTGTTTAATGTTAATTAAGGAGCCACAAAAATGTGTGTTCGTATATTCATAGTTCTCCGTACTTGGAATGACTGTGGGTGAAAGCAGAAATGGCTTGCGAACATACTGTCGCTGAAATTATCACTATAAGGTCAGTCACACCTCTTGTGAATTTTATTAGGAGAAATTACTTATGCCATGCTACAAACTTTAACGAAACATTTATCTACGATATATGAATAAAATAGCCTGAATTGTTTTTGAGAAAATCTCTAGTAAACCATCAATTCTGGATATTTTCGAAGAAAAATAATTTATATACCATATTATATAGTTGTTAATAAGAATCTTTACAGCCGTTTTCAAGGAATTCGCACGTTTTTATTTCACCCTACAGTGAACTGCCCTTTCCTTGGGGGGGAAGGGGGGTAATAATAATAATAATCTGAATATTACAAAAACCCTAGATTTACAATTTGATCCGGACATGCTGTTCGGTATAGTCTCTGAGAATGCGTACCTTGCACGGACATCCTGAAGTCACTTTTTCTGCCTGTAGAAATCGTGAAACATGTACAGTCAGCGACAAAATGTTGTTTTCGTTTCATGAAATTAGTTTCGTAAATAACTTCAGAGTGGAAGGACAATTGGAGTAATTTTCTGTACGTTCCAACCATACCACCGTTATTCTCAAAATAAATTTTATCAAACGGAAAGAGCTTTTGTCGCTGACTGTATATCCGTAGAAATCTCTCGAATTTGATGTTTTCAAGATCACTATATTTTTCTTCATTCGTACCGTCGCTCGAACGGAAATACATAAAACATTAGTAGTAGTTAAGTCACTTTCTTTAATACAGCTTATCCATACAAATACTATAATACTTTAAAGTGGTACTACGTC
The DNA here is from genome assembly GCF_964235325.1 of Thermobia domestica. Classification (NCBI taxonomy): domain Eukaryota; kingdom Metazoa; phylum Arthropoda; class Insecta; order Zygentoma; family Lepismatidae; genus Thermobia; species Thermobia domestica. Next base: position 293,381,411 of record NC_137457.1, on the reverse strand, counting down.
GCCTTGGATAATCGTATCTAAATGAAATTGGTTACATTTGAAAGAAAAACTCAAATATTTTTTACTATACCTCATAATACATTGAATGTGGGCCCCACGACGCGATGCAGACATCAAGACGAATTCCCACACACGACACACACTCTTCCAACACATCTGATGAAATGGACTTCATAACATATGCAGCTACGATCCTCAAAATCAACGGTATCACTTCAAAATTGACGTGTGTCTAGAAGCCTGATGTTGATACCTTCAGTTAAAAACACACTGAACCTGTACCAGACTCTGTGTGCTGTGATATTTTAACACACAAACTTCGTTCTTGTGGGGTCGCCATAACTCCTTAGAATTTATTCTTTAATAACAATACAACACAACGAAAGGAAATAAATTTACGTTAACACTTTACGGCATAACGGTACAGAAACATAAAAACTTCCCAAGTGACCTCCAGCAGAAACAGCAACTACCTGCTAAATATCCAACAATGAACCCATTTCGACTAATCACAAAGTAAACATGAGTGAATTTACTTTTTCTGTGTTTGACCCCGTTCATTATTGACATTTGTATCCATTGTTGGCATGCACACAATTTCATTTAAATAGATTACCCAAAGTGACGTAATACACTTTAAACTATGATAGTACTTTTATGCACACATTGTATATTGATTGTAGTACTTCATTATAACTTACTTTGTGCACTTACAAGCATCAAACGAAAAGAGGTAAATTTCTTAATTTGCACCTAAGACAGCGTTCTGTCTGACTGGAAATCATTCAAACTTCTAAGTGGTTTCTAACTATTCCGTTGCATTAATCTTAGTGTACGTCTGTTATTTATTAATTGCCGAAATTTTCAATGATATCATCCTCAGTGGCGCTTTCTTAAACCATTCACTGCAAACATACGACATTCATCATAGTGGTATAGATGTATCAAAATAATAACGCTTCTTCTAGTAATAAAAAAATATATCATGAATTTGGGGAACAAATAGTTGCACACTTTTATATATTAATAGCCGGAGATATGACTTCTATTTCGCAGCTAAGTTTCTCATATTTCTTAAAGGTTGCACTTGTTCGCAACCAACTAGAATATCAACCTAAGCAACTAAACTGGTGCACCGCAAGGATGGATGCCTTGCGATACAATGAGTTTGGTGTAGACACTTTAAAAACATGCCGCTGGGAAAAAGGGAATTAACATTTAAAATTTCGGCAGTTACTAAATAACAGACCTATACCAAAGATTAGTCAAGTGAATATTTTTAATCATGCATCATTTAGTTCCTTACGTAGAGTACTTTCAGTTGAAGAAAATGTATCACAAGGATGGATGCCTTATGATATGACGAGTTTGATGTAGACACTTTAAAAACAGGTCGCTGAGAAAGATGGGAGTTACCATTGAAAATTTCGGCAGTTACTAAATAACAAATGTGTACTAAAGATTATGTGACGGTGACGGTAACGGTAGAGGTTATTAGTGATTAAAAAATGGAACAAGTTTTTATCAACCTCCGATTAGCCGGAATCTCGGTAGCAGGAGCGCACGCTCCGAAAACAAAGTGTATCAATAAATAGTGAACTCAAATTGAATAAGAATACTAATATTAATACTAGAACACTATTGGGTCGTAATCGACAACGTACCATATAAGCTTTTAATATAAATGTCCACACCGATGTTATTCACGAAGTTGTCAGACGTAGCGTAGACGTAGAGAGATGACGCATCATCAATGTATTATTTGAAAAAACATGCAATTAACGAATTTATATATATTCATTTACAATATTTCTTCCCATTGTGCCATAATATACCCTAAAATTGTATTAATATACACGATTGGTAACACTCATTACAAAAGAACGATGTTTTGACATAAACAGTCACTTCATTAACAATAGACTAATGTCACAGACTTTAGTGTTACCGTTCAGCATAAAACTGCATTAATATTAATTTACCTTTTAACCGACATTGACAAGTATTCGAAAGAGGCAAGATACATAGAACAATGAAACATACAAAAAATACTTTGTACAACAAAAATAATAATACATGCAATAATGTTCCTATATTGTACTAAAACTATTCTCTGCAGAATAAATTTAAGCCCACACTGAAATAGTTAACTGTATTTTTATCTCATATAGGCCTATCTAGAAAAAATTGTTTTATAGATGTTTGATCTTTTACTTAATTTTTATATTTATTATTTATTTATTTTATTTAATTATTTCTTTTTTACTGATGCACTGAACTATTATATTATACTTGGCACTTCGGTATAACTGTTTATATCTTCTGTTCCGTCCTTGCTCGAACAGATGATTCACTAGTGTAACACTAATATGCATGCAAAGTGACTAACTAAATGACACTTGATGGTCGCGACTTGCAAACTTTTATCTAGACTGAATTCAACTTATTACTGATCTTTCAAACATTCTTCATAGATAAATATGTTCGTTAGCACAGTTTTCAGAAATAATACAGTACTGTAACGATGTTATATTATCACCGTAGTGGTTAGGTATCTTTATAGCTATAAATTGAAGTTATATTGTGCAATTATATATATTAATTTTAGATTGGTTTTCGTTTCAAGCGCTTTTTATGTATATTTATTCCAAAGTTGAGCTTAAGACTGAAAGACCCTAATACAAAGTAATGCGTTCGTATTGTCCGCTCACTATATACATAACCTCACATTTATGCAAAAACCTTACATTTATTATTATAGCAACCTCATGTGGAATTACATAGAAAGGTAAGTATTAATGAGGCTGGAACATTGGGTGATATCAATAAAAATAAGTAACTACTCCTCAGAAGTCCTGCTCGAGAATTGGAGTAACTACACCTGGAGTAATCTCCTCCCTCAATTTCGTATCAATAAAACAAGCCACTACTCAGATCTAGTCTGCTCCAGATTTATGAACGTTTACTCGCGCTTCCTCTGCACGTAGCACTGAGTCGTATCAATAAATGAAGTAGTTACTCATTTCTCCCATCTGTTGGGCGGTCATTTCGTTGTGGATAACTTATGGCGCAGTATCCTAAACGCCATGGAAGGGACAAGTAGCAACGACAGTTTCAATCAAAGTGCATTTGTGAATATTATAAAAGAGTTTCCAGTGGTACTTTCGAAGTCACAGTTACCAGAAAGTAAACGAAGGAAAGCCGAAGTTTTGAAGGCAAGTACAGTGAAATGCAACGAAATATCAAATACATCTACGACTGAGACACAAATCCAAAAGAGAATCTTTAATATTCGAGCGAGAATAAAGAAAAAAAAAGAAAGAAAAAAAAACGGGAAACAAGAACGTTCGAATCCAACAATATCAAGATTAACACGACAAGCGCATATCACGTACGTGTTATCCAAGGTCTTTGTAGATTGTTTGGCTTTAAGAACGAAATCAGACACTTAGCCTCTTTATTTCCTTTTAAGAAAAGTCCAGCCAGTCACATCATAAAGCACGTCCATCCGATTTCGTTTTCCACATCATACGTGTCCCCTTTCGCCTTGGCATAAAAAAATACATTCTCATGTATACACCCTTCCTATCAACGTTGAGTTGAGTTGATTTTGAGTTTAACGTCCTTTTCAGTAGCGACGCTATATGAGACGAGACCCACTGATTAACGTGGAATCCGAACCACATGAACTCCCACCGGGAATCGAACACGGGTCTCTCATGCCAAAAACATGTACGCTAACCGCTTAGCCACGAAGGAGCTCTTCCTATTAGCGTATTCGTCTCCAAAGTACTTGGTTTCTTTATTGCCATGTGTGTATAGTCAAGTGCTCCGATAGCACCCGGAAATGTGTATTGTTCTTGCTAGTCTGCCTTTGTTGTTTGCATATTACGCACACTTCCGGAAACAATCAATTTTCAGATTTCGCAATAATCGCATCCATTACACTTGTAGTAGTCATAGACGCAGTACTTTGAGCCACACCAGAATCCCCTGACATTCCGACCTGGAATCCCGGATCACTCACATAACGCAAGAAAACCCGCATCTTTTCCTCATTACGTAGTGCACCACCCCAAATTTAGGTTGATTCTCGTAAAAAATGTTGTGCTAACCACTCTACATTTTCTTTCATGAACCTATAATGTTTTTTGTAATCTCCATTTACAACATTTCTATGCAGTTTGTAAGTTTTTCTACGTAGGAAAACAATCGTATACTCTGCCATATTTAACACGGAGTCACCTATTTAGCTTGCTCCATAAATTTGGAGAAGTTACTAGCATCACAGAGGAGTCTTTGATTTTTATTGATATCAAACGCGGAGTAGTTACTCGTCTCGAGAATAGAGGTGTGGTTACTTCAAAAAGGCGGGGCTTCTCCGAGGTCAGCCGAGACGAGTAGTGCTCAGTTCTCTTTTTATTGATACCAATGTGAGTAACTACTACAAAATTGGGAATAATGAGTAACTTCTCCGTTTTATTGATATCACCCATTATGCTTGTATTATTCTTTTAGTGTCACGGCTCCTATTTCATTTAATACTTACTTTTCTGCGTAATTTGAAGTGAACATAGTAACAAATATCTGAGAGTTTCCCATCACATGTTTGATTTGAGGCCCTCTCTGCTGGTTTAGGGGCTAGTGAGTGTGCTTTTGTAGCACGTGGTCCGCGGTTTGTTACCGGTGGTAGAGCACAAGAACTTTCTTTTACAATCATTCACTGTCATGAATTATCCGTCTGCGGCTGAAGCGCATAACCGTGCGACTCTAAACTTTTTTTTTAAAAAAACAAAACCAAACAAAATCATTTTTTTTTTTAAATGTTTGAATAGGATGTTAATTGTCCTGTTGCTAACGGAATGCTATGTTGCCTTTCGAAATATTTAGAAGATATTAAGTATTTTGAATACTACAAGGAGCATTTCAATAAATGTTCCCTACGTTCTGTAAGATAAATAACAAGTACATTATTTGTTTGGAAATTACGTACAATTGAAGTTCTTCCTTTGTCCTTTCCATTTTGTTTCTCATCCTTTTCGTCTCCTTCTTCTTCGGAATCTTCCATGATAAGTCCTTTCTCTTTGGCCATTTCTCGAAGACGCTTTTGGTTGACCTGGCATTGCTGACGAAAACTGTGCACGCCCTGCAGCTTTATTACACAGTTCCTACATAGAACTTTAGGATAACAGTCTTCCTTCTTGATCTAGATAAAAGAAAGATTAATGTATTAATTAATTTCGTGAATGATTTCAATTATTAATAGAATTCCACAGCTTTCCCCTTCTTACGATCAATACAAATAGGGTTCAGAATTACAGAAGTCTGTAAGAAGAATGATGCTCAGACAAACCTGACATTGCCGTATTTTCTTCTAGTTGGCACCACTGATGTATTCCTCAATTCAAACTTCTATATTACATTCGGTCATGTCAAAGTTGCCTATCTATTTATAGTCTCCAAAGAAAATTTCCTGTAATATTTTCCATAAATAGAACCTTTGCTTTGTATATAATTAAACACAAACAAACTATTTGCTGAGCAAAACAATACACCCTGTTTCAAAAAGAATATACGTATTTCGAATGCATATATTTATTAAACTTTAAGACATACGAATATGAAATTTTACACACATATTTAAGAACCTCTCAAGTTCAAATTACAGTTCAAAGTTAAAATTACAGATGTTCAATATGTCCTCCATCAGCGACGAAATTTGGTACATAGACTTTCCATTTAAAATAATTAGACGTGTTTCATTGTATTTTGATATTTGGATGGACTCAGGGTAAAAGGTAACAAGATCCCCCCCCCTTTTTTTTTTCTTCAATTTTCAGTTTTTAACACAGAGTTGTAGTATTTTAAATGGCGCTTCTTTGCAGCAAAAGCAATATGAAAAAAAAAAAAAAAACGTACAAGGGACGTGCAAAATGGAATAATTAAGCTACAATGAAATCCACACTGGGTAAAAGGGAATAAAATGACTTGTTACCTTTTAACCCAGGGATTTTGTATTGAAAATACTGACTCCAGGTTGTGATTAGAGAGTGACTTATTCCTTCATGTTTTCCAATTCAGTTTGATTGTGGTAGAATGCGGGCAGGACTAAATCTACTGCAGCAACAATGTATTCAAGAGGGAGGAAAGTTTTATAAATGGTAAAAAACAAAAGATGATGAAAAAAGTAAAACTGAAACACCGGTTTCTACAGTAAATCCAAATGTTGGAAGAAAATTGAATTTCATGGCTAAAAAATTTAAGCTAACTAAACCTACCACTGGTGAAGGTACGCATCACCTTAGTACATCCAGTGTGGAATTAGAACTGTCAATCGTACCTAGAAAATAATATTTTTTCGGAAGTGTAGAATGAAACTGTGAAAGAAACTGAAGAGGAGGGAAGTGTGTGTTATGTCTTGAGTAGTGACGACAGTGATAATGATCCTGTTTACGAACCAAAGGTTGAGGAAGTAAGCCCACTGCAAGTAAGAAGATGAGTTTAAGAGTGCCAGTACAAGAAAAGGTGTTAAAAGAAGGATAGGGAAATAAGAAATAATAGGAAGCTATCCAGAAATACAGGAGAGGGTTACGTAAGTGAAAGTGGAAAATATGTCACGAAAAGATATTTCATTAGGTTAGGCAAATGCCGTATGAAATGTAAACAGAAAATTAGTGAAGAGACTCAAAGGAAGTTCTTTGACTATTACAAAATGGCGTTTCCCGAAAACAGGGGCGGGTCCATGGGGCGATCGGGGCTATTCCTCCCCCTCACAAGAGGAAACTTTCTTATTTTATATATAAATAAAACCCATCCCAGAGTTTTCAGCTCTTAAAAGTAGCTCTAAGTAGCTGTATTACAATCCAACGTCCCCTCACCCAGAAGTCCATCCTGGATCCACCCTTGCCTGAAAGTTTCAAGAAAGAGAAGAGGACACACCAGAAAAGCAGGGTGAAAATCCAGAATAGTTACTTGTCGATACCATGTCTCCGTAAATGGAAAGAATGTAAAATGTGCAAGTCGTGTCTTTTGAAAGTGTTTAATGAGAGACGCAAATTTCTATGGCTTATTTGCCAACAAAAGCAAAAATCTCCAATATATACAGTGACTCCTGACAAGCGAGGCAAACTTTCTCCTTCAAATAGAATAAACTCGTACAGATTACGAAAAAATCGTGAATTTCTAAATTCTTTGCCAGTATATAAAAGCCATTATTATCGAAAAGAAACTACTAGCTGAGGTGTATAAGAAATACAGGGAACAGACACAAATTCCTGTTGGTTATTCATTTTTTTGCAAATATCTTCCATAATATGAATATTGCCATTAAAAGCCCCAAAAGGGACACATGCCATTCTTGTGATGCATTTAAAATTGGGTTACATGCACAGGACCGACACGGCATGGGATCGACACGGCATAGGATCGACACGGCGTAGGATCGACACGGCATAGGATCGACACGGCGTAGGATCGACACGGCATAGGATCGACACGGCACAGAACCGAAACGGCACAGGATCGACACGGCATAGGATCGACAGCAGAACTTTCATACGATCGAAATAATAAAAAATACATTATTTTATAATTACGCAATATTAAGTAACAATTATTTTCTCAAGGATATATAGGAGAGAACCGTCATACGATCGAAACGGCATAGGAACGAAACGGCGTAGGATCGACACGGCACAGGGCCGACACGGCATAGGACCGAAACGGCACAGGATCGACACGGCACAGGACCGAAACGGCATAGGATCGACACTCTGTAGGGTGGTCAACACTTTCTGAAAATATCAATATCGCATATCCCTCACCTTGAATTTGTGGATATAAAAAATTGTAAGGATAAATAATTCTAAATGGTCTATTTTTTAAAAAATTAGGTTTTCAATACCGAATAAATAATATTATTTGTCTGATATTTTTATAATGCTGTAATTTTTTATGTATACTAAGTTGAAGTATGTACATGTAACTGCAATTTTAAAACTGTAGGCTTAGAATTTGCGTTTGGATTTTTTTTTTTTTTTAAGCGAAGCAATGCACCTATGTTAAGTTGCCTCCTTTCAAATTTCGAATTGAAATCGGAAGCCAATCGTTTGTTTTTCGTTTGTTATTGACTTTTTTGAAGAAAAATAGTAAAAATCGTATCTTTCTTAAAACATAAAGAGATGTTTACAAAATAAAGTTGGTATATGGCCAAATTTACCCTTGTTCCTCCACTTAAAATTTTGATTGAAAATCAAAATCAATTGTTTGATATGCGTATGCTACTAATTATTTTGAAAAAGAATAGTCTGTTTCGAAAAACATAAAGAGTCTTTTCAAGAGAAATGGGTGATGGAATTTCATATTGGCTCCACTTTAAAGTCTCGAATCAAAACCGAAGCCAAGCGTTTCTTATTGGTTGATTTTAAGAGCAAATCGCTTGTTTCGAAAAAATAGAGAAAGAGATTTACAAAATAAATTTAGAATGTGATCAAATTCAATCTGATTCCTTTACTTACAAATTTCGATTCAAGACCAAAATCAATCGTTTGATATGGATTTGTTGTTGCTTGTTTGGAAGAAAAGTAATTTGATTCGAAAAACATAAGAATATAATTAAGAAATAATGTTGATGAAGGTGATTTGTTTCGGGGCGGTTTGCTTATTTTGAAGAAAAAATCACTTGTTTCAAAACAACCAGTAAAATATATCTATTTCCAGGATACATTTGGTGGTCAACTTCATACTGTTTTTTCTGCTTTTAAATATCGATTCAATACTCAAGCTAATAACATGTTTTCCTTTCTTATTGATTGGTTTGAAGAGGAAATAGTTTGTTTTGAAAATTATTAAGAGTCATTTACAAAATAAGGTTGGGTGGGCCAACTTTTTGGTGGTATTTCAAATTTCGATTTAAAATCAAACTCAATCATTTATTTTTCGTTCGTTATTGATTGTTTTGAAGAAAAACTAAGAACCATTAAAGAAATTTTTATAGTAAAGGTGGTCACCTTCACAGGGTTCCTGCACTTCAAATTTCGTTCAAAGCATAAAACGGTTAAAATAATAAGAGAAACACAATCAGTACTCTACGCAAATGTTTAGGGGGTTCAGGGGCTTTAGGAACACAAGTTTATAAAATATATCAAGTGTTTATATATATAAACGTGCTAATATGATAAACGTGCTTAATTTTGCATAATACCTTGCTCAAGGGGGGTTTCAAAGTCCTTAATCCCTTTACTTCAGTACGTCACTAAACATCAATTATAAGTCATTCGTTATCCAAATTGTACTTCTTGTACTGATTCAATCCTTAATTTTAAAGTTCAAAATTATATGAGCACTTATTATGCTATTGGAAAAGAGCACATATTTTACGACAGTGCAAGGTAGTTTCTTGTTTTAACAATTGAAAGAAAGGAAAACACCAATAAAAGTAATAATAATACCTGACACGAATTCCGATAGTAAATCATATTTTATTATCTTATTTGAAACTTTGAGAAAATTGAAGCTCTACACCGAATACAAATTGGATAATAAGCAATGCTTTATAATTGCTTGATAAATTTCAAATTGAGAACAAAGAGAGTGATACTGTTTAAAAGAAAGATTGGATAAAAACAAGAATTTTAGGAATGATCTAAAAAATGGATCAAAGTATTATGATCTTGGCTAATATTAATTTTTGGATCAGTTACCATAAAATATTCGAACGGTCTCTAAATCGAGTTTTCTCCAGATATGTAGTTTTCCAGGTATAAGGAGTACAAGAAAAATTTCGATTAATTAAATATTTTGGATTTTTTTTATAACGGGCCACAAAATTTTTGGACGGTCCCTAAATCGACTTTTCATATTTTTTTACGCAATAAGCATATCTCACTGAGTTAAGTGATATCTTGGGTTGGGTTACACTATATGTAGTTCTCCATATATAAGACATACAATAAAATTATTGATTGAATGAAATATATTGGACTTTTTGGATCAGGGGCTACAAACGTTTGGACGGTCCCTAAATCAAGGTTTCGTATTACTTTCGGAATAAGCACATCATGCTGAGTTAAGTGATAGTTTTGGTTTGGCTGCACTATATGTAGTTCTTCAGATGTAAGACGTACAAGATTTTTTTTTTATTGAATGAAATATATTAGATTTTTTGGATCAAGGGCAACAGAATTTTTGAATGGCCTCTAAATCGAGCTTTCGTTTTATTCAGGCACTAAGCACATCATACTGAGTTCAGTCATAGTTTAGGTTTGGGTACACTATATGTTGTTCTCCAGATATAAAGCCTACAAGAAATTTATTGTCTGAAATATATTGGATCTTTTGATCCAATAATAGTCCTTCATCCTCCATTTATACATTAAGAAGTAACAGTATAACGTGTACATTACGTGATACACTTTGTATTTTATGGTGTGATGTTTAATAATAAATTATTAACAGAATACCCGTTCTTCGCACGGGGAGAATAGTTTCATTTTGAGCATAAAGGGCAATGGAATCTGAGTATGGATTTAAACTGCATCGGGAGTGTTACTGTTCGTCTGAGTGACTCCAAATACTATTTCATCGACACTAATATCGGTATTATTTTTTATCATTATATATATAGTGTGTAACTTCATTAATGTAATGAACGTCTGGAGGTGATTCCTGGACTCGGAAGAAGAATTTAAATGAAACGAAGTCTTTAGCTTATCATAATTATAACTTCTATGCCAATAGTAACGGATGATCAATCAACGGCTTCCTGTTCAACTTAAGAGTGTGTAAAAATGAGAAAAAAATAACTTTGATCCAGAGTAGGTTTATAACGACTGTGCATAAGACAGTCAGGGGCAAAAGATCATGTACGATGAACTAGAGTATAAGGGATTCTTCACATAACAACAGTGATTTCCACAAATTATGTGAATATAATTTGAGCCAAAGTAAGCTAGATTAAAGGATTTCCTCCCCGTAATGCGTAAATTCGTGGAAGATAATAACTACGAGTACAGAAGGAATGAAACTCGACGATACTCAAGGTTTTGCGCGTGTTGCACAAGGAAAGAAAGAAATACAATTTCAAATTATCGATTTATTCTGTTTCGGAGAAGGTAGGATAACTGAAATACTCAGAGGTACCTTGTACAGTATTTGTGCAATGCAGTATGTGTACACGAGACAGCTATGAAGAATAACAGTTCACAGTCTGATATTGTCGACCGTTGACCGCATTGCAAAGATGACATCGGCGAAGCAAATTTTTCCGCGTGTGATCAAGCACATCTGAAATTTCGTAGATGATTGCCGCAGCTATATTACATCGAGCTACAAGTTCTTCGACTGTCGTGGCCGGAGTTTCATACGTATCCCCGAAATAAAAAATCAAGCAGCGTGAGGTAGAATGAACGAGGTTGTCATAACACAGGTTTTTCTCTCCCAATCTGGGAATGTTTCATTTAGGTAAGTCTGCATATTCCTGTCAAAATGTGCAGGTGTACTATCATACTGAAATCACATCTGCTGTCTTATCTTCAAGGGCACATGTTCTATCAATTTTGGGAGAAAATTACGTAAAAATAAAAGATACGTACTCCCACACAGGCAGACCGATAATAAATAAGTTCCTACCACAAAATTATCCACCACACCACACCACACCAAATTTCTGCTGCTGATCGTTTACTAGAGTTGCATGTGGGTTTTTACGCCATACACATGATAGTTTCAAGACGGTTTTGATCATTCGACGTACGCTGTCTTCAAGTTCAGCTGTCCATATGGGGCTATTTCCTCCGATTTCACGTACGAGAAACCGAAGGGACCCCTCTCTCGAAGTCGAATATGGAGGCGTGGAAAAATACAAGGAAAGTTACTCTCTTTTGAGGGCGACGGTCACGATATAAACGCCTCACTTCTGGGCTATTGCCCTTTGCTACTCCATAAATGAGTTGCATATCTGCCAGCTCGTGGACAGGGTAATCTTCCATCGCGCAGGCGTGTACAGGTTAACACAATCAATTTTACTTAAACACCAACGTCTACACTTTTACACGACCTTAAATACCTGGACACAACCCTCTACCGTTGAACACAACATTTCCCATCCTGTTATACAGCAATTACACGTGTAACAGTAGAGCATCTGACTATGTATATCACTCACAAGTTGCGTAGATGCTTATTACAACTCAGCCATGCTAACTGAAGCCATTCCACAATAAAACTTCAAGACAGCCTTCTGTAAGCCACTCGCAATTGGCACACAAGGGACGATAGTTCCGTAGGTATTCCTCCGTGTAGGTATTCCATACAGCTCTAAGGTATGTACATTAGAATGTCGAAAAAAGACTATCCTTTTTTTAAAATGTACTTTCAACGAGCTTCCTTTGAGAAAATTTCTCCGGCAATGATAAAATCAAAATGTAAGTGGTCTACACTAGGATAGTATTTTGGTATATTCACAATAGCAATGAAGTTTTTCATAGCTCAAGGAAAAGTTGAGGTTTGCCAACTCGAAGGAAGGGGAAAACGCCATCAAAAGTATTCCTGGGAGAAGATTCATCTAACGGATAAATCAAGTATACTATTCCAGCGCACTTCTTGGTATCGTTATGCAACGTGTACAACATCCCTTGTTTCTCCACTTTTGTTGCTTCTGTGCACAGAAGTACCATATTCCACGGAATTACATATTACGAGGAAGAAACCGTTTAATGCAGCTTACTTTTGCCCCATATCTATTCACACAATATTTGGAATCCCTGGGTCATGTGGAGAATTCCTTGTACACTCGTTCATCACATATGATCTTTGCATTTTTCGATGTTATATTTATTTACATGCCGCCTGACTGTCCTATGCACAGTCGTTTTAAACCTAATCTGGATCAAAGTTATTTTTCCTTTTTCACACACTCTTGGACAGGAAGCCGTTCATTTATCATCCGTTACCATTAGCCTAGAAGATATAAGTGTGATACGTTAAAGACTTCGTTCCATTTAAAATCTTCTTCCGAGACGTCATTATGTACTGAGACAAAATAGATGAATCACACATGTGTATCTCTCTTTCTTTCGAATTCTGAGTGTTCTTCTAACTTGAACGATGCACTATTATTTTTTAATGTTAAATCTTGTACTTGATTGATCATTTCTTCATTCAACGTTTGATAAAATACTCAAAGGAATACTCCAGTTTCTTTGGAAGTCATCCTTGCATCGTCACTGTACACTAATCGAATCTACGACTAAAAACAATGGACATTCTTTTGCCCGACTTCAATCCGACGTTTTGTTCATGAGTTATGGCGGTTTATACATTTTTCCGACAAATTTTCGGGTGTCACACCCAGGTTGTTGTATAGTTTTTGTTTTATTTCGGTGTCAGGAATCACCTAACGACGTTTGTTATATTAATTAAGTTACACCCTATATATATACGGGCGCCATTTTATGTATTAAAAAAACCAAATTTGTTTAGTAACGTCAATAGCTAAACTATGTAAACGTATTTACTAGAGAAACACTTTTTAGTTCTTGTAATAATTTTCTCTCAAACAAACTGAAGGTAAATATATACCAATAAATCAATACAGCTATATTTTAGAAAATGAAATGAAATCTTTGAGTTTTACGTCCCACGGTTATGCCGGTTAGGCTGAAGGAGACGGTGATTATGAGAAATGAATGAAATGGTGGAATGAAGAAAGTGGGAGGAAACGGGAGAACCCCGAGAATATCCACGCACACGGCGTTTATCGACCACAAAGTTCACTTGGCGGGAGCAGGGTTTGAACCCGAGACCCCATGCACCAGGGGTGAACGCTCTACCACTGACCCACCGCGGCTCCAGCTATATTTTAGAAATACAATAGGCACTGATTTTTCGAAGACTGCTCTAATACATAGGAACAATCAAATTTGTAAATAGAGAGTTTTCTTTTTAAATAAAACAAACTGAATTGCTTAAACTGCGCTATATCGATTGGTTTCAGCATCTGATTTTTTAAAAATAAATAATTAGCAGCACGAAAAATTCCTATATTATCTTCGAAAATAGACCTACATGTTAATTGCTTTACTGGCTTTATACATTTTTTTTTTTTTTGAAAAAGTGATTGTAGGGGAAGATGGGGCTAGTTGCAACAATTTTCAGGTCTGTTTTTTTACTCGAAAATTATTATAGATATAAAAACTATATTGAGTGTACTAAAAGGTACATGCCTTAACTACATACCATAAAAAGAGAAGTGCAAAACATCGAACGGCAGTTTTGATAGCATCCACTTTTTGAACTAAGTCCGACTGTTGACACTTGCCCCACCCATGGGGTAAATTGCAACATCATCTGGGGTAAGTTGCAACAATCGGACTTGATTCAGAAATTTAATGCTATCAAATCTACAGCTTGAACATCGCTTCACTCATTTTCACTGTGGCAGTCAATGTCTATAAACTATACAGATGTAGTACGGATTTCTCTCGGAACACGACCAATGAGACCACTTCTCACAACATAAACACTGTACCTAGTCTTCTTCTGTATCCTGTTCTTCGTACGGTTCTTCAGAAACCAAACAGACGACTTGAGAATAAATTCTTCTCAGCTGATGATTTTACGTTTTCGGTTGCTTTTAGATGCTTCTTTTTCATTTCGAAAGTACTTTTTTCTAGAGTGTCTGTGAGAATAGCACATCTCTTCCTTTTCCGAGCTGTCAGTTTTCTAGTTCCAGATTTTGGATAGAACCATACATGTTCAGGAGATCATCTGAAGGATTCTACACTATCTTCTTGGATGCATTTGCAGGTGATCCATGAAGCTCACTTTGACCTGCAGTCTGAAGTTCTAACTGAGAAGATGAAAGGAAACAACTACTACTGGGCACTGCAAGCAATAAGCCATCACTGTTGTCCTATAATAATAATAATAATAATAATAATAATAATAATAATAATAATAATAATAATAATAATAATAATAATAATATTATTATTATTATTATTATTATTATTATTATTATTATTATTATTATTATTATTATTATTCGACAGGCCATCTGTCTATAATGACAATTTAAAACTTTATTTTTAAAGAAAGAAATGATTAAAAAGCATTCTATTAAGTATCTAAATCTCATATGTATTAATGTATGCAGGTTAATATCTGAGTAATAAAGCTATCATTATTAATTTCCTGTGTATAGTATCCTAATTTGTAGTTTGTCCAGTTTTTATATACGTGACGAATCACATTAGAAAGAAACTGATCAATTATATAATGACCTCTATAACTATATCTTAAAGTTAGAAATAATATACTTACAAGCAGAGCACATAAACAGGCAGAATCTTTATTAAGCCTATTACTAATATTACATATTAATATTAGCAATAATAATAATGATAACTAAATTCATGGCGCAACAGCCTTTAGAAGGCATGGACTTATGGCACTCATTTCTGTGGGGTAATGTGTTTATAGGTCTGCACGGGCTCGGGCTACTATGATAACCGTAATGGGGTTAGCCATACTGAGAGCTTTATACAGTTCTACCTGAGTTAGAGCGGCAACGCCGGAATCTGGTTACAATGAAGGATTTATGGTAGGGACAAGTAAACCCTTAGATCTTTACTTACTATATATATATATATATATATATATATATATATATATATATATAGATAGATAGATAGATAGATAGATATAGATATAGATAGATAGATAGATATCGAGTGTTGCAAAATAAGTGTTACAACTCTTGAGAGGTGACTCCTGCCACTGAGACAAGAAAAAAAGTTCTCTTGAACTTTCGGCTATCGGACATAGTTTCAGATCTACAAAGCGTGGAAAAATGAGTTTCGGACGCCAATAGTTCGGAAACTAACCAACATAAAGAGGGCGGGTAAAAAATTCACTGAAGAAGTCATACCTGCTCCATTGAATTTTGCATGTTTCACAATCCTACCATGCACGCGCAAGGGTTCCCCAAAGGAACGTAGGGAGTCCCGGATAATCTTCCAAGTGAAACTTGGTCTAAATGGATATGAATTGATAAGCTTGTACCAGGTAACAATAATTCGTTTGTATTAAGTCGATATCTGGAACAAATATAAAATGGCGGACACCATGCCCGTTGTGTGTGGTTGCATAATCGCCAGGTATGGATGCCGGACAACAGTGATGTTCTGAGTATTAAGTATAGCGAATTTGTACTCAAATGCTCTAGAAAGACATCTGCAGTGTCGGTAGAGCATAACAGTGAAGCAGGGTGATTCAAATGTGTGGAAACACTTTACGAAAAATCCCCAGAATGCACTCATACTCAGTAAACGTGAGTTCAAATCGTCGGAAATGTAAGGATTAGCGTCAAGAACATGAAAGCCATTGCCAATTCATCAATAATATTCCCTCAAACTGATGCAATGTGATGTGCACGGTTGCATACCAATAAGGATGCGATAACTGAAGCCAAGTTACTTTACATATATATGATTGTTATTAGTAAGAAGATAAATAAGAAAATAATCAGGCAGTATATTATAAGGAAAGAACATTAATGATCATAACGAAGGATTAGGTATAGAATGCACGATACGTATGATATAGTAATGGGCGTGAATGATGTGGCGAGATGCATACACAGGACAACACGTGGGTGATATTAGTTAGACAAATGAGCTTATCTTTAGCCTAGAGGCTGCTCTATTCAATGATGAAAATGAATGAGTCCCATGTTAGTAAATAATGGTAATCACTGTGCTGGAAATGATGGGTGAATGAGAGGAAGATGTTCATGAATGACGTAATCGGCGATGATAAGTAAAGAGGGATCTAACGGTGGTAGATTATAGGAGCGAAAGTGGAGAATGATAGTAACGGTGAGGTGTTGGGTGAAGATCTAAATAACGCATTGTATCCTGAAGTAAAGGATGTCGGTTTTCGAAACGTCTGGTGATATATGTTAGCCGAAGTTTTCCAAGAAAGTATTGTAAGGTCGGAAAGGTAATTTGGCGGAGTGTGCAATTAAAACAGTTATCGTGGAATATGAAAAGAACACGAGAAGCTGACTTCCAATACGAGGCCGAAACGTGTAAGTAGCCAGTAATGAAATTTAATGCATAAATGATATATTTACTCTTAAAACAATTCTAAGCGATATAGCCCAAGGCTTATCCTATGTCTGGCGTGTTATTTCAAATCATTTTGCTAATATGATAATCTTTGTAAGTCAAACAAAATATCTATTATTATTTTAAACTCTGTTAAACTAACCTTTGTGACACACAGAGTTTGACCCTGGTTTAGCAGATACACAGTAGTGACCAACAGATTCCCTTTTGTTGTATGTATACCTTATGTAAATAAACTATCATCATCATTATATATTTTCTCTCTTATTCCATTTTGCAATTGTTAAATAAGATTAACAAAAGGTTGTAAGAACTAATAGCGTTATATTAACAAAGGTTCACCAAGTAGTTTATAAAATAATATCGTCCTTATTTGTAATGGAATTGCAGGGGCTTATCGCCCAGCCTTGTTAGGAAGAAGAAGCATATACAGTTTATTGCATTGCAGATAGCATACCCTACAGGGAAATAAAATCATAGGTCACACTCTATCACTGTACTACCAAACCAAACTAGTAATATTCCAAGACAAGAACCATTGTCTTGTTCTAAAAATAACACTAGACTAGTAAGTGATAACACAATACGTGTACAGAAACCAATACATAGTCATTCAGGGTATAGCCAGCAAGTTTTTCTAGAGGGCCTTCATTTTTACAAACTAAAAACAAATCAAAAGTTTCTTTCAAGATTATGAAAGAATTAATAACACATAGATACATATGTATTTCAGAAGTACATATTATTATTATTATTATTATTGTTATTAATATTTAGTAGTAGTAGTAGTAGTAGTAGTAGTATAGTAGTAGTAGTAGAAGTAGTATATTTCATATATGCTACATTTCTGAGACTTGAGTCTTGATAGTACGTGAAGTTTAAATCAAAGGTTATGTTACGGACGGCAAATGATGGCTTAACACCAAAAACATATTCTGGCCGGGACCGGAGGTTAGTCTGTTTTATGTTTATTAAACGTGTTTAATAATTACAGCAAATGAAATATGTTTATAATAGAATGTGAAAGAATACAGTTTTAAAAGAATTAAACTACGTCAACATGTTAAAATAATTAAAAGAACCTAATTAATCAGCCACTTTGTACTCTCGTTTGCTTAACTGGATGAACCGAGGCCTAAAGGAAAAAGAGTTTTCTGCCCAAATCTCATAAGCAGTGGGATATTTTAATATTATAGAAACTGACCTTCCTTTCGCTTAGAAGTGTAATTTTCAAGACGCTGAAACATATAGTATTTTATTACTTTTAGTTAAAAGTTCAAATGCCGAGTTTCACGCATCTAGCTTAAACAAATCCTTCCTTAATTTATTTACATATTTTCTGAGTAAGTAATGGGGAAATCGAACATAAAAAAATGTGCTCCCTTTGCTCTTTCCCTTTTATGTGTTCAATTTTTAATTTTCAATTTTCAGTTTTTTTTTAATAGGAAAGCTTATATGCCAAGTTTTATTTTACTAGCTTTAGAAACTTGCGAGATACACTACCCTTTAAAAAAATCTTACCCCACCCTTTTTACGATACTTATTTCCAAAAATTCTTTCTTATGTACTGCTTTTATAAGAAAATTATATTTTATAACTAAAATTTATCGACTCTACTTGTAGTAGTTTGCCCAAAAATCACTCATCTTTACTCTTTTATATAAGAGTACAGAAGATAAATACAGTCAAACAAATGGACTTCCATGAACAGTTTCCGATTTCTTATAACTAACTTATTCGTACATTTCCCACAAGCTGTGGTTTTAAATTTACGCTCTGTCAAGGTCCAGGTTTCAAAAAGGAAGTAACTGGAAATACAATAATATTATGTATTTATGTACATGTGTAATATGTATAAATTTATTGTCTTATTGAAGCTTTCGTAATCTGAAAATAAACTTTTGATTTGCTTTTAATATATAAAAATCAAGCTCCCCTAGAAAAAATTGCAGGCTACACGCCTAAATGACTATGTAGTAATTTCTGCAAAAATGGCACAGGACCTAAAATTTAGGTCTAGTGCCTATATTTTTAGGATTTGTGCCGTTTAGAACTTATGAATGTCACCCAATGTATTGCATAATAAATGTTCTTTGTTCAATTTTAAATCTACTGCGTTCTTTATGTATACCGTTGGTATTTAATGTTCACTCGTGAAATGTCTAGTGAGCTTTTGTCTTAATTAAGTAAACTTTGGTGGATTTTTGTCTTACTCTTAATAAAATTCGCTCCACACAGTATATATTGAAATTCTGAATGTTTTCTTGCTTTCAGAAGTCTGGTAAAATATGCTTTTTAAACATTTTTTCAATTTTTTATTTATTTATTTTTGTTTTAGGAATTTGTCTTGGGATTCTCGTATCTCCATTCGAAAGAAACGAATTTCTTAACTAATTATGTAATTAATTCTTAGAATGAAATAAGTTGTATTATGTAATTCACGTATAAGTGCAGAACAGATAGTGATAATAATAATCTTAGTAGTACAAATATAGCTGTTATTGTTGGAATTAGCTACGTTCGTGACATTATTGCCAACTAGTTGCTGCATCGTCGCAATTTCGTGGGGTGGTGGCGAATTTCAGAACTAAAGCAAGTGAATGAAAAAGGCACAAGACCTAAACGGCACAAGTCCTAAAAGGCAGAAGTCCTAAACGCCAGAAGTCCTAAAAATCATATCGCGGCACAAGTCCTAAACGGCAGAAATCCTAAAAATCATACCGTGCCACAAGTTCTAAACTGCAGAAGTACTAAAATTCAGGTCTAGTGCCTATATTTTTAGGAGTTCTGCCGTTTAGGACTTCTGGATGACACCCGACACATCATGCTGCCTCAGTGATGGTTTGGTGGGGAGTGAGCTACTCAAGCACAACCCAGCTGTATTTTTGCGAACAAGGTGTTAAAACATCTGCCAAGGTATACCAGGACACAGTGCTAACACCTATAGTGTAACCACTATCTGCTACCATGTTCCCTGGAGAAAGGTGGACCTTCCAACAGGATTCCGCTCCAGGCCACACAGCGAAACCAACTTAGGACTGGCTGGCGCGGAACGTCCCTCACTTCATTTCTACCACTGATTGGCCTTCTAGCAGCCCGGATCTTAACCCGTTGGACTACAAACTTTGGGCAGTACTTCAGGCAAAGGTCTGCCATAAACGGCATCCATCTGTCGACAGTCAGAAACAATCTTGGCCCGAGCAGTGAACAATTTTCCCATGGACAGTTTTGGGTAAGTTACATGTAAAAATGTAACGCGTTACAAGTTACTTTACTTTTTCCTAAAATGTAACGCGTTACTTGCCCCCAAAAAGTAACTGTTACTTTACTTCGAAAGTAACGCGTTACTTTTAGGTCTGAAACTTAGAATATGTGAACAAATGTTATCACTTCAATTTTCCGTACTACTATTACTATCGCTTTTATTATTATTATTATTATTATTATTATTATTATTATTATTATTATTATTGCCCTTTCTGAATTGCTTTATGTAAATGCAAGGACACATTTTTACTTGACAGCTATAAGTTATGAATATTTTCATATAAGGTAACATTGGCTAAAATGCCATACTGCGTTACTCGTAGGGATGGGCTAGGGTAACCAGACGTACTGATTTTCGCAGTACAGTACTGTTTTTCAAAGAGCTGTCCTGCGTGTTGCGAAGATGTCTAGGAAATCGAGAAATATCCTTCTTCTTTAAAATGTCCTGCGAAATGTCCAGAGTTAATTTATTTGCAATATCTTAATGTTTCATTCTTTATTCACAATATTTTGAATCAAACACACTCTTTTCCTGAATGATGAACCGCTGTGTTTTTTAACACTCCTCAGAAGACTAGGGATGGAGAACAATCAACAAACCATTTTTTACAATACATCGCTTTTACTGAGAAGGCCTTGTTGAGATATCGGTAAAGTAGGAAAGGTTTCTTATTGAACTTATGACAGTGATGCTAACCAAGTTAAATAGAAGTTCCTTTGTGCCGGTCTAAATTTTCTTTCATTTCTTAAAATAATACCACGCTTCGAAATTTATTATTATTATTATTATTATTATTTAGCCCAACACGAACTTTGACTGTACGTTCATAAAATAAACCAATTTGTTATTCATCAAAGCATTTGGAGTTGTGTTTAATTCCTTTAATAATTTTGTTCAGTGCTTCTTCTTAACAAAAATGTTCATTAACTTAAGGTTAACATTAATTGAAATAATGATATGCGTATTGCCGACGCAGTAAGATATCATATACAGTACTATTATACTTGTGTCCTACTTTTCGATTGTTAGAATGTGGTCATCCTACGATGGGCACGAGTGAGTACGAGCGAGTATTCTTTGAAACTCGATTCGACTAAAAACAGACATCTTTGAACGCGATTCGAAAAATTTCCTCCAACTCGACTCGAATTCGGGTCGAGTCGAACCAAATCTGGTTTGTAGTTTCGAGTATTCTCTTCAAGTATCTTGCATAGACAATATAGGTTATCAATGATACTAGTACTACTACTAGTACAACTTTTATTATTATTATTAATAATAATAAATAATAATTATAATTATAACAACACTGTGTTTAAACATGAAAGAAACGCGGTCTGTGTTTGAATACTAAAAAACTAGTTGATTGCTAACCTCGGTAGTCGTGAATTCTAGGAGTCAAGGATATTGTTCACGAGCTTGTGAATTTGGGTTGAGGGTTTAGGTTGAGTATTCGGGCTCGAGCCAAACATTGTTAAAAGTTATAGGGCACTGGCCAAATATCTTCAAAACTGTTCGGCCCGGGTTTACAATTGTAAACAACTTGAGCAGCTGGGTTCACAGCTCACTCACTATGGACCCGAACCGAGAAGTGAGCCGAGCCAACAGCTCACCGAACCGTGTTAGCAAGAGCCTTCGGCCCAGATGAGCCGAACCGAGCAGATGGTTCATCCAACCAAGCCAGCTCGAGCCGATGGTTCACCCCGAGCGAGCCGGCTCGAGCCATCGGCTCAGTTATTACTTCCCAACTGAGCTTCTTATTAAAAAAGTCTCTTGTGGTCTCGATATCGAGACGAGAAGACATGCGAGCATGTTTCCTCTAGTGAGCAACATTAAAAGTATTCCATATTACTACTTAGCTTACATTTCTCGTGGCTTTCGCTTTCTAGTGGAATCAGGCCATGATTTCAAAACGAGTTAAAACGTAATAATAATAATAATGATAATAATAATAATAATAATAATAATAATAATAATAATAATAAATATAAGTATTCCATACATATAGAAATGCTTTTGACCAAGCACACAAGAAATTATATTTTGTCCATTTAGCACTATCATTCTTTTGTCACTCACAATTATTAATATTCATATAGTAAATATCTTATAATTCTTATATTTTAAAATCAATTGACAGGTCTCTGATTGCTTTTATGAGAAATAAATATTTGGTTTTATAGATACTACGCAGTGGGGATGATCGTGCGTTGTTTCGGTCCTATGCCGTTTCGGTCCTGCGCCGTGTCGATCCTGTGCCGTGTCGATCCTGTGCCGTGTCGATCCTCTGCCGTTTCGTTCCTATGCCGTGTCGATCCTGTGCCGTTTCGGTCCTATGCCGTGTCGATCCTGTGCCGTGTCGATCCTATGCCGTGTCGGCTCTATGCCGTTTCGATCGTACGTATTCTATGCATATAACTTGCACAGGCATAGAATCGACAGGAGTTTATAATTTGTAAGAGCAAAGATTAAACAGATAATAAAAATATTATTTTTTTAGGCACATGATTAAAAGTTAAATTATTTCAGAGCAGCGGCGTGAGAGCAAAACGGCACAGGATCGACACGGCATAGGATCGACACGGCATAGGACCGAAACGGCACAGGATCGACACGGCACAGGACCGAAACAGGTTTCTGAGCTGAATTGTCGGTCGTATGCCGTGTCGATCCTGTGCCGCATCCCCTTTAAAATTAAGCAGTGAAGATGAAGAAGAAATATTAAAGCAGCAGGTAAAACATCATACAGAAGCAGAATTAGCTTATGAGACTAAAATCACAGATAAAATGCTAGCAAAAGAAGAGACAGTGATTGTTTTCGATCTTCAACAGTGTCTTCCCATACCTTGCATACAAACATCAACTGCGTTCTACAAAATACAACTCTGGGCATATAACTTAACTGTCCCTAATCTAAAGAATGAGAAAATCTGATGCTATGTGTGGTATGAAACCGTAGGAAAAAGAGGGGCAAATGAGATTTCTTCTTGTGTATCAAGGGCTATTTCAGCTTTACTAAAGGACATTGATCACGTAGTGTTTACAGTGACTCTTGCTATGGACAAAATAAAACCACTCCATTTGTAGCAATGTGTGTATCGTAGTGACTCTTGCTATGGACAAAATAAAACCACTCCATTTGTAGCAATGTGTGTATCACTTACGAACAAAAGAACTCATATAAACATTTTGAATCACAAGTTTCTCGTACCAGGACACAGCAGGATGAGTGTGACTTTGACCGGAAAAACTTAAAAAAAGGATACCAATGCCCATCTCTCATGACTGGGCACAGTTAGTGAGAGTTGCTTCCAAGAAAAAAATAGCTTTTGATGTAACTGAAATGAACCAAGACGATTTCCTTGATTTCTCAACACTGGCAAAAACTCAGCTGTAGATGAAGAAAACAAACGATGAGGGAGCAAAATTTGTATAGCAGTCTGTGAAGTGGCTCTGATATTTTCGTAAAGTACCACTGAAGATGCATTATAAAACGCCACTCAATGATGACAATTTTTGTGTTATGGACCTTTCTCGACGACGCATAAAGAATTTCACTTTGGAACCTTGAGTGTGTTACAGTATATTATTGCCAATCTCAGCTGAGAAAAAGAGAGATTTGTTATCTCTTTTGCCTTCTATTCCACCAATATTTTATGACTTCTACACAGGTTTAGCTAATGCAACTAATGTGCAAGATTTACTGCTTGATTCTGAAGATGATGAATAAATGCAGTTGATGGTGGAAAGTTTGTAGTTAGCTCCTTACAGTGTCATCATATTATTTCTAATATAAACGGAAGGAGTTTCTTTGAAAATGTACCATTGGTCGGTGTGCACGCAGGTATACTTAACAATATAAACATTTCTAAGCAGAATCTTGACTAATATTTTTAGTACTTTGTAAGGACTGCAAAGTTAGAAAGTATTTTATTCATTAAATTAATAGTAAACTTATTAATAACTTCACTATTTTTATCATAATTTTTATATTGCAAAAGTTATATAAGATTAGAAATAATATTCCAATAAAATAATAGTTGACAAAAACTTTTCTATCGTGTGTCGTAAGACTTCATTTCATCGCATCACCACCATCGGTTGTTAAACATTAAAAAGACAAAAAGAAATTGAAACACACGCAGTTGGGACGAGTGAGGAATAATAGTTGAAAACCTCGACGAGTATCCGAGATTTTCAAGTGTTATTGGTCGTTCGTTTTTTCGTAAATTCGTTTTAGTCTTTTTAATGTATTGCAGCCGATGGTACTAAATACATGGAAGTGCGAAGGGACCGGAATACGGCAAATTATGGATGCGTTAAAAAATTAAATAATACTTTTGATAAAGTGGATAGTTTCAAATATCTAGGATCAATATTAACAGAGGAAAATCATACTCACGGAGAAATTAAATGTCGACTAAAAGCAGGGAATTCGTGTTACTTTTCGGTTCAAAATCTCTTGTTGTCGCGAATTCTGTCGAGGAATTTGAAGCTTAAAATATACAAAACGATAATCATGCCTGTTGTTTTGTATGGCTGCGAAACATGGTCACTTACTCTGAGGGAAGAACATAGACTGAAAGTATTTGAGAACAAGATCCTGAGACGAATATTCGGACCCAAGAGGAACGGGAATGGGGAATGGCGGAAACTTCATAACGAGGAACTACATAATTTATATGGTTTACCCAACATTGTGAGGGTCGTCAAGTCTAGGAGACTTAGGTGGGCGGGTCATGTAGCTAGAATGGAAGAAAGTAGAAAGTCTTGGCTGGAAGACCAATCGGAAAACGACCATTAGGAAGACCTAGGCGCAGATGGGAGCACAATATTAAGATGGATCTCACAGAGATTGGAATACAAAGTAGAAACTGGGTGCAGTTAGCTAAGGATAGAAGTCAGTGGAGAGCTTTTGTGAACGCGGCATTGAACCTCCGGGTTCCATAGGCCATAGAGTTAGTTAGATATTTTATTTAATTATTTCTTTTTTACTGATGCACTGAACTATTATATTATACTTGGCACTTCGGTATAACTGTTTCTATCTTCTGTTCCGTCCTTGCTATTCGAAGGCCAGTATAAGACAAGGGGAAACGTAATTCCTGGTTTTAGAAAAGTATGGCGCTTTCTGTTGCAATTTTCAAATGAAATCTTAATTTAACTTCCCGTATCTTTAGCCTAAAGTATACTGATGGTTAAAGAAGAATGGATGTTTATGGAATGATTGGTGAAATGAAATGGAAGGCTCTCAAAAAAACCCAGACATGATGATGCTCTCCACAAATACACAGGCCATGACATCAGACCAGAGACCTCTTGCACAAGAGATGAGCATTGAATTACTGTTGCACCATATTCGTTGTCAATATGATAGTATGCTTTTGACGGCTTGTCGAAAAATATACTGTAAGGACAACAGTAATGACTGCCCATACGTTGGTTATACTGTGGATGGCTTAATGGCTACAGCGTGTGCTTTTAGTGCACGTGGTCCGCCATTTGTATCCCGGTGTAAGAGTACAAAAAAATGAATTTCATAATCAATTGCCTTTAGCCTCACGGCCACAACTGCAGGAAGCTAAACTAAGAAAGTTAATTAGTGACGAATACCAATTGTGATTTCGGTTCATATTTGGTCGATTAATAATAAATCTAAAATATATAAAGCACATTAAAAAGTATATCTTATAAATGCATTTTTTATTAATTGTTATTACTATAACATCCATGAGCACACAAATGTTGCAGGCAAAATCTGTTTAAGTTTACAATAACCGCGCAAGTTGCTACCTTCATGTTACTCCTTTCAACCTAAGAACAAATAGTCAGATTAGCAAATGTTGAAATAAAGAAATATTTTCGTGCGTTATCCATCTTTCCTACTATACTGTTCCCTACGGATACATCACTGCGC
The DNA here is from genome assembly GCF_964235325.1 of Thermobia domestica. Lineage (NCBI taxonomy): Eukaryota > Metazoa > Arthropoda > Insecta > Zygentoma > Lepismatidae > Thermobia > Thermobia domestica. The sequence continues at coordinate 293,355,097 of NC_137457.1, read as the reverse complement.
AGGAATTTCTACTTCGCCTCGCTCTCACGTGGATTAGATGCAATACTAGCCTGTAATGACCATTTAGCACAGTTTGGTTGATGTTTTCCGTACAAGTGCATTGAGTATGTCTTATCAGTAAAGACAACGTGCCATCTGACTCAAAATACAGTGCTGGTCAAATTTAGGCGCACCACATTTTGCAAAACTTACATGTAAAATTCAATACTCTGGAAAGACGTGATTATAAAGAGCAAATTTCTGCAGGTGGCAGAACTAAATACTGAGTAATACAGCTTTATTTCAGATTTACACGTGTAGGGCTACTAGTGTAAAATAATCACAAGTGCTTTACGACGGTTAAAATAAGTGAGTGTATATGAAGGATGACTGTATTAGATACCATTCTCCAGCTGCAAAATACTTCTACACAGTGTGCAGAAACTGTATTTTGTGTTTACAAATGTAGCGTTACTAGTGTGAAACTATTACTAGTGCTTAAAAAGAGTGAAAAGTGGCTCGACTGGACCGGGACTCGAACCCAGGATCTCCGGCATACCGTGCCGATGCGTTAACCACTACGCCACCCAGAACAACCAAGCACACTCTTACTCCTGCAGTCGGTGCTCTCCACTCAAACCCTGGATTGTGCAAGCACATCAGCCTAGGCTGTGGTACAAGCTGGGTGTAAATTGTTTAATTCGCACCTACAGAGGATTGTGGTGGGTAAAATAAATCGGTTGTTCCCTCCTTTCATTAACATATATTCAAAGTGCTATTCGAACTCGTATCACTGCGAAAATCCACATGTTTTCAGTACCGCGTATACCTACCATCGCTGTCGCGCCTGCTCCCTTTGGACGCTCTACAACATGGCCCACTAGCTTCGCCCTGCCCTGTCTTGGTTAGATATATTCTTTAGTGGCCACCTAGCACAGATTGGTTTGTCTTTGCGCTATAATTTTTGTTCAAGACAACCGGGCGCTGCATTATACGCAAATCGTAAAAGAATTCTGATTTCTCTATAATTATTTCTCGCGGCTCTCTTGAATTTCATCTATGGTAGGTGGGGTATTTCTGCACCTTCAGCGACCTGACATGAGGCGGTAGTCACCCCTGCAAGAATACCAAACAGAAATGCAACACAAATAATAGAATAAAAGGTGTTGGTTTACTTTCGGCCCACCACATTTTGGAAGATTTACAGGTAAAATTTCAATAATTTGCATGAAAAGATATATTTATAAAAAACAACTTTCTACAGACTACAGAGTTAAATACAAAGCAATATAGCCGTATTTTAGGTTTAAAGCGTACGGACACAAGTGCGGAATGAATACAAGTGCTTCACGACGGATAAAATAAGTGTGTGCACATGAAAGATGATTATAGGAGATGTTATTTTCCCCCAGCAGTGTTTTTCTGCACAGTGTACAGAAGCTGTATTTTATATTTACAATTGGAACAGTACTATGAAACCATGGCCAATGCTATAGAAACTCGCATCATTGCCAAAAATCATTTATTTTCACAATCCTGACATGCCTGCTTCCTTCGGACGCGCCCCTTGCTTGCGCTTGGTCCCCCTGCCTCGGTTAGGTAATGGTTAGTTTGTGATTTTGGACTGTAGTTTTTATGCCGTGCATCCGCACGTCGTATTTATACGCAAACTGTTAAAGAATTGTTACTTCTCAACAATTACTTCTGATAACTCCCTTGAATTTTATCTATGCCGAGTGGGATAATTTCATGTCGCTCAGGAATAAAAAAGAAATAAGATAAATCATTTAGGAGAGAATAAGAAAGAAATTAGGTTAACAATTGGAGGAGGTGTAGTTTTGGCGCACCACATTTTGGAAGATTTACAGGTAAAATTCAATACTTTGCGTTTCATGACATATTTATAAGAAATAAATTTATGCAGGTGACAAAATTAAATACAAAGTAATACAGCTGTATTTTAGGTATACAAGTGTGGGGTTACTAGTCTAAAATCATTACTTGTGCTTTACAATGGATATAATAAGTGAATGTATATGAAAAATGAAATTATTACATGCTATTTCCTCAAGCGGCACATTTCTGTACAGTATACAGAACTTGTATTCTATGTTTACAAGTGGAGTGTTACCAGTATTTAAGCATTTTAAGTCCTATCGAAATTCATGTCACGCCTGCTGACTCGGTTAGATAACATTCCTTTTGTAGTGGCCACCGAGCAGAGATTGGTTTGTATTTGCACTGCAGTATTTATGCTACACATACAAAAATCGGATTTATACGCAACTCGTAAATAATTGTAATTTTCACTAATTACTTCTGGTGGCCCCCTTGAATTTTATCTAAGCCAAGCGAGATATTTTCATGTCAGCCAGTGGAAACCGTTTAGAGCACAATCAGAAGGAAATCTGTGAAAGAATTATAATTTTTCAAGAATTCTTTCTAGTGGTGTGCCAAAAGTAAACATGTACGAATTTTAATTTTTCAACAATCATTTCGACTGGTGTGCCAAAAGTAGACCTGTACGGAGTAAAATTTTAAAACGCATATTTCTCTCAAAAGTCCTGTATTCTAATCATTACATGGAAGTGCCCAGATCTGCATGGTTTTCCATTTAAATCCTACTTACACTTATACCAAGGCTTTCTTCGATCATTTTCAACAAAGGCCATCTCGTGTGGGAAAAATCTTGCAGAAATAATATAATGACACCTGTATTGTCCATCAGGCACAGGCGACACAACTTCGCTGGAAATGGTGATGATGATGCCATTGTAAGTACAACTATACAAATTAAAATAAATTTATAAACGAACACTTGTACTCTAAAATAGCTGTGATAAACAAGGAGTAAACCAAAACATCATTGATGACGTCAAAAGCAAATAGTAAACAGAGTGCGATTGCGAATACTGGACACTTTCCGAAACGATATGAATCAACCCAACGTAAAATTTGCGATTGTGTATGCATTACATAGCTAATTTGCATAGTGGTTATAGTTGACCATATGGAGAGTTTTTCTGAAATGTGATTAGAGACATACTAAAGAATTCGACTAACAGGATTACTGCAGTAGTCGGGGTTCTAGTAAGTCGCAAATCATACATTAAAACGACTCTACTTAAGGCTTTTTTTCAAAACGACTTTTTTTTTATTTAGGGGGGGGGGTTTGCTTTGCTGCATGAAGAATTTTGCGATAGTATGAAATGACTCCATCCACTTATTATTTAAGAAATAGGTGAAACGAAATAATGGAATTACGAATGCGAACTTCGAACTTATTGCTTGAACTGGATCTGAAAACTTGAGAATACGAAAGGCATTAACCTGTGCCACATTCCGTAACGGTTTACGTGAGTTAATGCAAAATTTGGGTTTCAGTTTTTGATAAAACTCATTTTCATGTTTTGCGTCATGTTACGATCGGCAATCTTTGCGAAGACAGTACGCAGCAAAGAGCCTTATACATAGTCGTTCTGACGTGTGATTAGTGCTTTTCTAAAGAGTTCGACTAATATATGTTTCCTGCAGTATGACGCTAATCATATGCCAAAACGACTCTGAATAAGGCCCGAAGAGTCTTATTCCCTTTTAATTGTTGGTGCATCCTAGACATTTATAAATTCTACACGACGGCGAGATTTGACGTGGAGCCTATCTTCCTCCCTGAAAATCGAAGAGAACGAAAAACAAAGAGGGATCACTAAACCTGATTGGCTCCTCTCTCTTCCGCCATTTATGTTAGCTTAAAACTTTAGGTTCTCTGTATGAGGAAATCTAGGGTTTATTGCTCTTATTTTTATTTAAATCTTTGCTTTCACTTCAAAATGGTTATACGGCTCAGAATGGGCTACTACTTACTTGGGCTTGCGCTCAGAAATTTCAATTGGGCGCTTTCTCACTCGCATTTGGGTTCACTGCCATTAGTAATAGGGCCCAAGGTAATGCCGTCAGTAAAATTTCACTTATTTAAATTTGGGTTAAATACTTTCAGTGGGGTTTGCGACTTTGCGCTCTATATTTCGCTTGAGGCACACGCTTACTCGGGCTCCATTCTTAAATGAGGGTTGTAGTCACTATCCTCTTTGCAGCTCGCGCTCACTTATTTTTTTCGTGCATGCTCTTGCGTGGACTTGGGTCGCCACACTCAGTGGGATTCAGGATCAGTAATCTCAATTGGATTCGTGATCACCTGTGCTCATTTACTTCCATCAATTAGGCTCGGGCTCACTACCATCAATGGGACTCTGGCTCACTGCCGTAAGTGGGGTTTACACTCATTTAGGTTGTGATTAATTACCTTCAGTTTGTACGCGTTAACTATTCTCACTGAGTATCAGAGTTCCTTGATTTTTTAAAAGTTCTTGATTCTTCGAAACATAAATTCGTTCCTCTCTGGGTCAAAGCCCTTTGTTCCGTCAAGCTGAATTATACAGAGTTCCCGTATGGTTCTTTAATGCGATTCTTCCTTTTGTTCAAAGTGGTCAAATCACTTTTATTCAAAAGTTCTTTGCAGTGAGCCGGTCGATAGAGAAATTGGAACAGTGCTTTGTTCAATCTTTTGGATTTTTCGGGCAGAGGAGTGAGTGCAAAGCTTTATTAAGAACAAATTCTTCACATAAATCGTACATATACACCTTCAAAATCTAGGTGTGTAGTGAGAGGGAGGATTCTGAATAGAAGAGTGGATTGAAATGAATAGAAATGAAATGTAGGTAGCATACAAAGAGATATTGCCATGTTTGGAGACACGTGCAGAAGATTCCATCTTTCCTTACATGAAAAACATAAAACCAGATATTGTTTGTTCATTTTAATCATTTAAAGCGTTCTGCTTTTAAAAACTTGTAACAATGGGAGCACGTTAAAACTGTTAACTGCAATTTTTTTTACATGACTAAAAACACATTAAAAGAGACAGAAACAAATAGCTTTTCTGACAATTTTATTATTAAAATTAATTCAAATATGTATTTCCCCAATATATAAATCAGGACTTAAAGATTAGGTATCCTTCTATAAGCCAATATGTCTTCTTTCTGTAATATATATGATCTGTGAAAAAATAGCACAGCTTCCTACCGAAGACCTCAAGTCTCACAAACTTAAGTACTCTTCTTTCCTGTGCTCTTAAATGTATGATTAACTGTTCTCAATTAGATGTTATTTATTTTGACCTCTCCAAGATAGGGACGACTTCTAACCTCAAACCTGTTACCTCGGAGGTGCCTCAGGGAAGCGTACTAGGAGTCCTGCTATTTGTCCGTATACAGACGACCTCTACTCTCACTTATCAGCTAATCCTAGTGGCCTTCTACTTTTTGCTGACGATTGTAAATTATATAAAGAAACATTGTGTTTCCGTAACACTATTGCCCTACAGGAAGATATAAATTATCTTGTAGACTAATGTAAAATGTGGCAATTGAAACTCAACAGCAAGAAATGTGACAGTATTACAATTACTCTGAAAAAATATCCTGTTCCCTCCAAATACCATATTAACGATTTCTCTAAACACATTCTGCTAGTCGTAATGATCTTGGTGTCATCTTTGATTAGAAACTCTTGTTCTCTGACCACGAGTCCTCAATAGTTAAGAAATGAATGCGTATGCTGGGGCTTCTTTACCGATTCACTGAACTACGCACTGTGGCATCATTAGCAACATTCTATGAAACTCTAATAGCACCCAAGATCGAAAACTGCTCTCCCATATGGGCCATGGCCGCATCTCTCTAGACTTGAGTCTGTTCTTAATTTCTTGCAATAATACGTTTTCGTGTTCCCGCACTTCGAATATTACCTAAGGAGGAACGTTTGCGATATCTTAATATCCAGCCGCCGTGAGTAGGCAGAAATAATTCTGGCCTGAAAGTTCTTTATAATGGGAACCTAAGATCAGAAATCCCACTTTAACAACTATCCTTACGTGTCTCTTCCCAACAAAACCTGGAATTCCATCTTGCATGCCCTAGGTTGACAATTATACAGAGGTTTCTTTTTCAAAGAATACTGAACTATTATTATAATCTAACTAGTGAGGTAGGCACTTTTTCGAGCTATCCGGTGTTCGACACAGCAATAAAACACATACGGCCAAATATTTCTTGTGGACTCTTTGTAGACATTATTGATGTTATTGTTATTTATTTTAATTTTTGTCGTTTATCTCTTTTCTTTTCCTGCTTATTAACATTTCGCTGTGTAAAATGGCAAAATTATGCTGTATCTGGGAATTTGTTCAATAAATAAATATACCAGTAACTACAAAATAGATCTCCTGGGTGTGATTCCATTTGGTTTTCGTGGACCCATACAATCCCTTAATTCTGTTTTGCCTATATTTTCTAATTTAAGCGGACATATATTCTACATACAAATATTGCTGATTCTTTGAGAATCATTCTTGATCCCTACGTATAGTTTGAGCGCTTAGAGCGCAGGGGTTAAAAAAGGCGGACTATCGAAACCCTAGGGTCTATAGCAAGTGTAATTTGATGCGATAGTAGAAGCTTCTCCACTATCAATATACTGTACTTCCAAACCAAGATATAAATGCCTTCAAAACAACACTATTACATAGATCCTATAAGGCAAATTCCTGAATACTTGATTTTGAAGTCAGAATCAGAAAAGATAATGAAGGATCCCACAAAAAGCAGTGATTTAAATCCATTAAACCTGTTGTAACATGTCAAAACGTGGTGAAATCTGAATAATTTCAAAAATTGACACTAAATGGCGATCGTTACGAAAAAAAATCGTTTTTACTTACTCGATTTGTGGTTGTTTCAGTTGAACTGACGTCACTTTCCACTCAGTCGACCGTTTAAAAAGGTTTTCGACTCAATTGCCCGCTGGTCAAAGGCAACTGAATGGAAAGATGTTCTATTTTTTATTTTATTTTATTTTATTGTATTTTATTGACGATTCGATCAGATCGACCAGCGAAGACGACTAGGTTGCCTAGTGGAAACACCTCACTTGCAAGGTGGAAAGTAGAACGCGAGCGCTTTCGAAATAGTCCATTTTGGAATTAATGAGATTATAATCGGCTAATCAACAAAAATAAACATTAGCAAAGTAAAAGATGAATATAAAATTATTGTTAATTGTATTATCTTCTTAAAATGATAATAACAATTGAAAAATGATAATAACACTGAATGAAGATATAGATCAATAGTATAGTTTGAGTAAATAGTTTGGAAAAATAAACAAGTGCTTAAATCATTCTCTCTATAATAAATGAGTAAATTTAAAAGTCTGTTACTTAGGATGTAGAAGACATTACTAAAGAAGAATCACCTAAAAAGAGAATTGGACAGTTATTACCTGGTGATATACGATTATAGGTTCATCTGAATCTGATGAAACTTATCTTTTTTAACTTTTCATTACAACATGGTTAAATAATAATTATTTTTACATAAATTCTAAAAATATGCGTAAACCTAAATATCGACAAGTGGAGAAACTATTTGAAAAAGCAGAATTGAAATTTTAGGATTCAATAGCAGTATTTGTTTTATCCAATAATGATTCAATTGTGCATATTGGTAAATATAAAAAAATATTCATTGTTGTATTTGTTGACTTAAGCCCAATACTTTTATTTAAATGGCATAATTAACATTTAATATTATTTCCTAATTTTTCTCAAATGCCGGCAATCGAGAACATTGTTGAGATTCCATTATACATTGTTGAATCATTGTTTGGAATAGAACTTAAATATATTTCATTGTTATTTGACATTAAATACGAACATCATTGAATTTTTAAATTTAAATATGTAAATATAGCGTCAAAAGAAAAACTATTGTCCAGAAACTATTATATATAAAACAATTCTTCTCAGAGTAGAAACACCTCGTCCAGTTCCTTGCCAGGTGGTAAAGTGCCAAGGACGGACGAGACATTACCACGTTGGATAGAAATTCATATGCGCTATATAAGATAAGATGTGGAGCGAACTTCGCCGGAAACACAAGAAATGCGTCTTCCTACCTCCCTAATGAATTCAGGACTTCTTGCACCCCAAGCACCACTGGTTTCAATAGCGATTGGAGTGAAAACAAACTTTTCGAGAAAGTTGTATTTTCTTTGCTTTTCAGCTTCTCTGCGATTAGCAACAGCTCCAGCGTTCATTACTGACAGAGGGAGACTTGAATGAGCGTACGTATCAACGCATGTGAAGTCCCACAATAAACATTTACCTCTCATCCATGGAACCAGTGTCATCCCATCTGGTCGCTTTCTATCCAAACGACAGCAACCAGAAGGTTCCCGTATTGAAGGAAATCCAGCTGTGTTGAGAGCTTGTAATATTAAAATATATCATTTACAGAGGAATGTCGGGCGAATCTACCAGCGCTCTTCATACATGAAAGGCCATGCAGGCCACGTTGGTTAACCTCATCCCCACAAGCTGGACAGCGATGAGGCTCACAAACTGCTAAGCCTAACGTAAGGCTACAGCAATTCGAAAGCTTTCATTTGACAAACAGTTGATTTTATTTTAGAAAATCAGAACAATATTTGAGATTATTTTTCACGAGGAAATATGAACATTTAGATTGTTTCTAATTTGCATAAACATATTCAAAAATACCAAAAGAAATAGTAAGAAATAACGTTAATTTCTTACATGTATTTTCTGAAATTGATACTAGTCTTAAAGAAGCGTATAATGAGTTTTCACGAGTTTGGGAGAAATATGTATTATGGAACATTTAAAGAGATATGTTCTACTTGTTAAAACGATTATTATGGTTTTGTAACAATCGATTCGAGAAGGAAAACGAAGAATGGAAAGCACATGACCAAATTTTGAATTTTATAAATTTTTAACATGTGATATAAAACTTTAATTGTAACTTCCATGAAATTTTTGATTCCCATACAAATGTAAACATCCAATGTGAGAATGTCAACGTTCAACTTAAACATTGAAAAGTTCGAACATCCAATGTTTGAAATATAACGTTCCAACATTTTCCTTGTAATAAATGGAAGAGAAGGAAATTGAGAGGAACACTAAATTGGAAGAGTTCTTTATTAAAGCTTTTAAACATTGCAAGAATGAAAAACAAATAATATGAGACAAATATAAAAAGCAAGAGGTATTCACGCATTAGGAAATGAAATTGAAAAGTAATAGGACAAAACAAAACTCTAATAGCACCAGTCAACACTATTGCTAATCACAAGTTATTTGAACTAAAACACTCGTATTGTTTGGTGTTTATGAATACTGATGTTTAAAGGGGGGAAAAGGTCGCTAAGGCACTCTCCACCAATAGTTATAAGGAGGGGAGTAAGCCACTCAGTTAACTTTTGCCTCTCGTAAAAAGTCATAGATTGGAAAGACGGACGTCGAAAATGACGACACTTCTAATTTACTGCGTTCTGGGATTCTTTGGAATTGAATACGAACCAAGCCTAGTTCATCAGAGCTAGTATCCTATCAATCTGAACATCGAATCATCAACCAAGTCCCAGAACAGTGGACTGTCATGGCTGATAATCGTTACATTGCGTGTCATAGATTACGCCTCTTTCTTTGAATGAAAATTAGACTTTTTCACCTTAGTAAACCTGAAGATTCTCAGAAATATTACAAGTAATTAAATACGCTTTTTAAACACTTTATCTTAGGCTTAGGGAAGGTGTATATATATATATATATATATATATATATATATATATATATATATATATATATATATATATATATATATATATATATATATATATATATATTACGCTTATAACAGACTGCAACTACTGGAATTAAAATTTGAACAATTTATTAACTTCTTAAGAAAAGTTATTACATCTAGTTGTATAGCGCCGTCTACTGGTTATTCCTTTTTTTCTCCAATTCTTGCGTAACTAACTAACTTGCGTAAGAAAGATTCAAATTTCTTGACTTATTGAAACATTTCTTCTTAATTCATCAACTATGTATGTCAATTTCGTTGACTCAACGTCGTTACTTGTTATTGTATGTTTAAGGGCAGTAATATTTTTCTTGTTTTGTGCAGATGAGCAAAGATTGGCCATTAAAAAATATCAAATAATAAATTGCGGAGAAGTCTTGACTGAATTCGGAATACTGAAATAACTTAATAATTAAAACTCGTTTTTGCAACTGTAGCGAAAGTTAGAGAAAACTAAGAAATATGAAGGAAAAATAAAAATTTAATTTGATTTAAGCGATGCCGATTACGTAGGAAAATCACTTTTATCTAATTTTTGGGAATTTGTAAAGTTTTAATTGAAACTCAAGTGTGAATACAACTCCGACTCGAGATAGGCTGAGAAAATATACACTGATTAATGTGGAGAATATATGGTTAATATTTACCGGAAAATATTCACCACATATTCTCCGTATATTTCTTTGTTCCAGTAAATGCAACGTTAACGAAGTTCATTGCTTAGGTGTTGCAAGTAGCTTATCTGGTTACGGCACCGACCGCTAGCCGAGTCCGAGATCTAAGTCATGGCTAAATCTGAGTATTTTTCTGAGTCTACCGCGTAAATAAATTAGAACAGGAGCATGCTTACCGGACTTAATCTCTTCGAAGTGAATCCTAGGCACTAATTCGAACAAGGACTAGTATGAAGTCGCTGAACGCGTATTTACGCACGTTTCGTTGTATTTAGTAATACCCTTTATAAAGGCAGGGTCCCTCTAGTCTTCCACGTAATTCCATTCAGCTTTCCACATTTCTGAATGACCATGTTTTCAGTTCGTATTTGGATGTTTGTCTAAAGAAACACCTATTCTCCCATCCGAATTTCCTAATTTAAAAAAATAGGAAACCTACAGATATTTTGTCTCGACTAAAAATTACAGTAATCAGAGCATTAATTCTTACCTTTTCTTTCGTTCCTCTTTCTCCTTTGTTCCATTAACCTCTCATTCACCTTATATGAAAAATAAACTCAGTCTTTTCGTTCTTTAGCTCATCGTTTCCGGCGTAAGCTCACTTATTCACATGTCACACACTTGATTTATTCACATGTTTACTATTCATCCAGCGACTCGCCGAGTGATTACCAGTAGATTCGTACCACTTTAGTTCAGTTTGACCAGTATTATTTTCCATTTACAGAGTTATCTCAGTCCAACTGCCATCCCCACTACAATATCACAAGAAATTCATCAGTCCAACTCCAATCCGTGTCGTCGTTAAGGAGTTAATAATTCACAAGGAAAGAAAAATGCATTTCCGCATAAGCTTTTTTCTTTTTACACGCTGCATAGTTTCATTACATAACATCCCCATGCTGTAAGCGTTGGTGGACCACCGATGGGCAACTAGGGACCTCTTGCCAAAAAGTGGTGGCCCCGCAGACACGATCTGCAGTGGCCCCACTTCCGTTTTGAAAATTATACCACCAGTGGCAGAGACGGGACGAAACGCCAAAGAGCCACAAAATTACTCCTTCAAAATGTTAAATCGGCTATGTGTGTGATTCTTTGACATTAAGGTGAGTCTAAAAACACTAAAAAATACGCCGGGATGGGTGCGAATGACAAATTTTATGATTACTAGGCGCGTGTTCTTCCGACTTCGCCACAGAAGTAATGAAGAAAACTTCGCTTGTAGAGGGATAAATCTTTGAGGTATTTTTGATTTGGCCAATCGGAGTACTCCTTTAACCATGTATATTCGACGATAATCGGATCCGACTATTGACGCGGTGCCCCCCCCCCCCCCCCGACTCTAGATATGTGTTTCGATTTGACGAAACCCTGAAGTCAGTGGCACACTAGCGACAATCCTCTGACGCGTCGCTATATGACGATCGACATTTACCGGCAAGTGGGCCACTAGGTGTTGGCGACGTTTACGGCATGGGGATATTTCCCACCTGGGGGAATTGATAATTTACCTTCAATTATAATAGGATAACGCAATTTAGACGTCGAAAGAAAAAATGAATATACTAATTAAATAGAAAATATATTAAACAATCCGTAAATAGTTTTACTATGAAGTGTTTGCATTCTCTTTATATTCCGACACTATCATCACGTTTGACATTCTAGTTACTGACTTTGACCGCTTCTTATTACCTTATTTAACACCTTCCTGTTACTCTAGCCAAACCTAGACATAAAATGCTTGAGTTATACATTTGTACTAGAACATGTTTTTCGACTTCGTACTCACCATAATGTAGAGAAAGCTCTAGTTATACCCAGGGGTAAAAATGAGGGGGGACGCCGTTACCCCACTTCCAAAAAAATATACGGTATATGATGTCAGCCCACTTCCTACAAGATTACAATGGGCGAAGATAGGCACGGGGATGGTGTGACGTCATGCATGCCACTACCTTTTCAGATCCACTTTTACCTCTAGTTATACAAATGGTATTAGACGGCACACCTACTATTTGGTTGTAATGTGTTATTATGGAGAGAATCACTCAGTTTTATCCTTATATTCTGTTTTTTAAAGAAAGAAAAAGACAGATTATTAACTACGATTAGTTAATCACAATCCCATCGAACCTAATTGCTGGGACTATTTTGAGACCCGGGATCAATCTAAATGCTGCTAAAATCTTTCATTATGGTTTTTATAATAATGAGGACCCACTAAAACGTAAGGTTTAGTTTTCTTGTAAAACATGTAACTGTAAGGTGAGGAGGGAGGGGGGTAGGTTGTTCTAGCAACCTTCAGGTCGCATTGCTACACTTAAACGTTTCACGACCAACGGCTCAGGGGCTAAACCAGCAGTTTAAACCTCCGTAGCTCGGCTTTTAATTAACCTAGAGAGATGACTTATGTGTCTATCTCTTCAGGAAAAATGAAACTTTCCAACGGTGTGCATTTTATCCATATCGAGAGCCAGCATAGGTAGGGGGAAAAGTTGGAAGTTTTAGTTCCCTTTCTCCTCAGCATTTGGGGGCTAAACTTTCTCCCAAAGGAGCTACAAGCAAAAAAGTGAAAATGAAATCTGTGAGTTTTAGAGAAGTGGTGATGAGTAATGAATGAAATGGTGGAATGAAGAAAGTGGGAGGAAACGAGAGAACCCCGAGAAAACTCACGCACACGGTGTTTGTCCACCACAAAGTTCACTGGGGATCGAACTCGGGACCCCACGCAAAACAGTGATATCAATAAAGATAAATGAACATATTAACTATTGATACCTTGTGTATGGCCATTCTTGGGTATGACAAACAACAGTGTTGCTAACTTCGAAAAAATATTTTTTTTCCATTTTTTAATTTTCTTCTTCTTCTTTTACGTGTTGGGCACAAGGGAACAAACGTTGCCCTAGAATCTGTGTTCCATTAGCTTTCCAACGAAGTATAGCTTATATCTCTGTGACACGTGAAAATATTTTTCCTGCGTACGACAAATAACTGTTGCCCTAGCCCCACAAACTTCGAAAAAGATATTTGTTTCTTTTTTTCTTGTTCTTCTTTTTCTTCTTCGCTAGGGCGTCAAGGTAGACCAAGATATTTCGAAAAAATATGTACAGAGTGCTTCTCGCAGGAAGCACGTTCAGAATTAATTCTCACTTGGTATTGAACTTTCGCCCATTTTCTACATGATTGTACCCAATGTCTGTCATACATGTGAAAATATTATTTTTCGGGGTACAAGTAACAGTGTTACCGACTTCTCAGAAATTTCCAAAAACAAAAATTCTCATTTTTTTAGAAAAATCTTCTTCTACGGGTTTGGTACGGGGGGCCCAAAAGTCATCTCGTTGGAATCTGAGTTCTATAAGCTTTACAAGATATGGGTAGGGTGACCAGACGTACTGGTTTTCGCAGTACAGTACTGTTTTTCAAAGAGCTGTCCTGCGTGTTGCAAAGATGCCTAGAAAATCGAGAAATGTCCTTGTTTTTTTTTTTAAATATCCTGAGTTACAGTAACCCATTTGCAATATTTTAATGTTTCATTCTTTATTCACAACATTTTGAATTACAGGCACTCTTTTCCTGAATGATGAACCGCTGTGTTTTATAACACTCCTCGAAAGATTAGCAAAGCAAAAACCATTGTTTTGCAATACATCGTTTTTACTGAGAAGGGTTTGGTGAGATATTAGTAAGGTAGGAAATATTTCTTCTTCAAGTTATGATAGTGATGCTAACAAGATAAGTAGAAGTTCCGTCGCGCCGGTCTAAATTTTCACTTATTCCTTAAAATAATCCCACTCTCCGAAAATCGATTTAAAAAATCTTTAGCCCTACACGAAGTTTCACTGTACATTCATAAAAATAAACCACTCTTTGTCATTCATCAAAACATTTGGAGTTGTGTTGATTTTCTTCAATACTTCTGTTCACTGCTTTTCTTTGTAACGAAAATAAATGATTAACTTAAGGTTAATGTTAAATGAAATAAGGACATGCATACTGCCGAAGCAATAAACTATCATATACTATTATATTTATGTCCTACTTTTCTCTTGTCAGAATCTGGTCACCCTAGATATGGGTCATGTCCCTGTGACAATTAGAAGTGCTAGTATGGCCGCCAATGTAAAGGTCTACGAGTTTCTTGAAATCCCTATCGGTCATGGTTAAGTACAACGTGTTTTCTGAAGTAAGCTATAATTTTCTAATTATTTTCCCTTTACATTGCTTCTTTCATTAGAGAATGACATTTACATTGATATATTGGCAACTTCGTGAAAAGATGTAGGCTCAAACAATGCAAGCATTCAGTAACGTAATTGTAGGGGACAAACGAGGCTTGTGTCCCGGGAGCCGGATTTGGGGATGGGCACAAAACTGGGCAAATATTTCGGGAGCATTTTGGTTTTGTTTGGTCACGGGCGCTATCTGGACGACAACTGTGCTAACTACGTCGCTGCAAGTCTTACAAGTAAAATCCACAAGAGATAAATGAAATGAAATGAAATATTTAAGTTTTACGCCCCACAAATATGCCGGTTATGCTAAAGGAAACGGTGATGATGAGAAATGAATGAAATGGTGGAATGAAGAAAGTGGGAGGAAACGGGACAACCCCGAGAAAACCCACGCACATGGTGTTTGCCCACCACAAAGTTCACTTGGCGCGGGCTGGAATCGAACCCAGAACCCCATGCACCATAGGTGAACGCTCTACTACTGAGCTACCGTGGCTCTCATCCACAAGACATAGTTTGCTCCCCTTTTGATAGTTTTTCGATAGTGTCTCGCGTAATTTTGTTTATAATCCACTAATGACATTTTTTCTAATAACTGTACAAAAGTATGATTCAATTTAAGAAGTGAAAACGAGAAAAATCTTGTCATGTCCCGTACCTTTTATTTTAAAACTAAAATTGTTGTCCTTATTCTACCATCTTTAACAGGAAAACTTTTCGTACAAATAACTGTTAAGTTTTATTGATTCCCTGTACGTATGTTATTTGTGGAAATGCGATGACGATTGTGTCAGTTGAACATTCGTTAAGAGTAATAAAGCATAACAAACACCTTCCAACACCCGAAAAGACTTGTTAAAACTAAGATATTGTTCTAAAATGCCAGTTATTGAAAATTGATTTCCTTCCGCTATATAATAAGACAATTTATTCGATAGAGAAGGAAAAACAAAGACATGTACAAATGTTGAATAACCTTCAAGTTTATCGAGAACAAATGTATTGATTATCGAAATGTATATATTATCAATTCGTTTTCTGCACCTGTCATATCACAATCTTACTGCGAAAGAAATATCAGTCAAAATTATACTTTCTAATAGCAAGCTTTCTCTTCCTAAGCGACGATAAAATATGGAAAGACATTTCAAAAAGGACCCATTTTACTCAGTGGTCGTAATCATTCATTTGGCTAGAGTCTTGGGTTTGATGCCTTGTTCGGTGGTTAAGAAAAGTACTCACCGAATATTGGTAAAATCTAAGAAGTGGTTTCTGTATTCCATCTTCATGTTGTCACTTCTATTAGGTTTACGTTTATGGTTCTTTGTGGCTTTATCAATGCAAAGAAGCTCGTTCAAACCAGGGTTAATTAGTGACATTGCGTTCACCGATGAAGTTCTGATCACTCTGTTTGGAATCTTTCTTGCGTTTTCATCTCTAAAACAATCATTTAAAATAATTTCCATTTTTCAAGTAGTCTATAAAGTGGATGAAATGCTCAACTTTGCCAGCTACTCTCATTTTAAAGTCCATATAAAATGTATTCTGGTGGTGTCTTTCCTTCTTATCTTAGTAAATATTAAAACGATTTTAGACACGATTGACTTCGCGATTGACCTTCCAGAACAATCTATATCTTGCTTAATTGTCCCATATCTAGAGTTGTCTGTTGCTCTTCTTTTCTTTGGGTCTTGTTCAGTACTTCTTCAACAATTCGCTGAATTGAAGACTAAGTTGTCAGATTACTACATGAAAGACCAATATGCTGCTAAAACGTTGGATCGTCATTACAACATTTGCAACATTTCGAAGATGCGAAACAATAAGGCTAAGGGACAACCAGTAACCAATGAGGATGTTTTGTTCAAATCAAGAAATGCTGATCTAATACATTTATTTCGAAACGTTTTCGACTTACTATCAGATGCAATAGATGGTATGAATTCTGCCTTTGGCTTCAGTTTGTTAATCATTATTACACATAAGTTTTGTGAGATGATATTCTACATATTTTATCTAATTTTGAAGACGGAGTACCTCATCCAACAACGAATTCAAATGATATCAATGTGTTTCTCGTTGCTGTGGTTCGTGTCCATGTTTCTTCTCGTCACAGTTCCTTGCATGCATATCAAGGAAGAGGTAAATATATAAATTATTATAACCTTATATTTTGGAAGGTGAAGTATACGACTTGGGTTTCATATCTCTTATTTAAGTGTTTTACTTCTATTTACTTTACAATTCAAGTTTTCTTATTTATTTAGCAAAAAATATTAATTAAGATTGTTACTTTGAACCAGCTTTGGGAAATTACACGCCCCTTACCCAGCCTTAGTGAGAACTTTATATGTCAGCATTTGTTAGAGACTGAGGGAATCTGTATAATCTAAAGGCTCCATACCACATTGTCAAGATGGGAATAAATAATTGCTGAACCTCGTTTAATTTTTGATGAGATTTAGGCACATTTAGGATATTTGCAGAATCCTTGACTCAATCTGTATGTAATACCTTATTCCGAGCACTGAATTATAGTTCACAAATGTGGAATATTATCTCCAAATTTTCAATTTGTTCTCCAATGTTAAACATTAGACCAGAAAACAAACACACGAAACAAAATCATTTGAATTGTGTATCACAATATACATTATGATTATAAATGATTCATTGGATTTGAATGAGGTCTTTAAAAACTTATAACATAGAATAACGAGTAATACATAAAGATGTTCGTGACTGTACAAAGCTCTCAAAATATGTCACGCATGTTCAATGTGGCTTTCTTACAAAAGACAACATACATTTGAAACAGACATCTACATCAGGGAGGTCTGTAGAACATTTTGACTAATAAAAGTAGTTCCCACTTGAAAAGTGTTTCAGAAACGCTGCCTTTACATTTTAATCTCTCAATAAATTCCGTAGTTCCAATATACAACCCAGCCATATTAAATGACTCTAACAGTCTAGGAACGGTATTGTTAATTTGATGCACACGATGTTCCTAAGTTTATCTTATGTATACTAAGGCCTGGAATTTTACAAAGTTCTGGAATTTTACAAAAGCACTAATACATATTTATTACTAGGAACTTTATGTTTCAATGCTTTTTTTTTTTTTTTAATTTTTGTAATTATCTTAGAGCTCAACGCGGCTGTAACAGTCATTATATATTGTCATTACTAAATTATCACTTGTGTATAGTTTAATTCAAAGCTGAGGATCAAATATCTGTTGTTAAAAGCTTATAACTTGTGCAGTTATAATAGCACGGAATGTTAGTTTAATCTATACAGAAAAGTGTGTATATTTTGATAAAGTTAATTATTTTGTTGCTGTATACTAAAAATGGTATCTAGGAATGATATTCGAAAAATATCTTGTACTTACAGATCAACTTGACCTGATCAGAATTTAATAGTTTAGTTTAGTTTATTATCATCCTTTCTGTACACATAGAGATTGCAGAAGACCAAGCACATAGGACACGTCAGAAAATAATACATAAAGTTACAAAGATATTAGTAAAAAATAAAATAAACTAAAAGAAAATTAGATTACAATCTATAACAAAATAATAGTAGCAAAGAATACACCTAAATATATACTTAGTTTAAGAATTACACTCTAGATCAGTGGTTCTCAAACTTTCCGATAACGCGGACCCCCTGTGCATTTGGAATGTGATCCGCGGACCCCCCTGTTCATTAGGAAAGTGATCCGCGGACCCCTTTGCAATGCTATCTGAAATTTCACATGGTATTAAAAACTACACTGATTAGAATTACCACTGACAAAAAACAGATCAAGAAAAATATTGCAATAAGTAATTTATTCTAAAGATACATGATCGTTTCCTAGTGAACGAAATTTCAATTGAAAATACAGTAACTTTCAAGACTGAAAACCAATGCCTTAAAAAAAAGAGAGAGAGAGAGAAAATTCACTTGATAAACAATGTTCTCAAATGTGAGGTTACTAATATGAGGGATGAAATTCTTTCTGTTTTTCCATAATTGCAATGAAATCTGAATAAGTTTTGTCACCATTAATCTTAGGTGCGATTCCACTTAAGGCAATTTCGCTTTCAGATTTTAATATTGCAAAGAGCAGAAAAGGTCTGCAAGTTGAGGGAAAGGCATCAAATGTTGCAAGACCTTTTTAGACAACTCTTCATACACACAGGGCAGAAATTTAGTAAAGTAGGAAAACATTAAAATTTACAAACGTAAGTATAAATTCTAATTACTTTCTTTTTAGTAACTGAAAAGAATACTTCTTGCATAACCGCTGTGAGTTCCATTTTATTATAACATATTTCAATTTTTATGCGTCGCGGACCCCCTGGATACGTCCCATGGACCCCCAGGTGTACGCGTACCCCACTTTGAGAACCACTGCTCTAGATATTCAGAAACGCTGTAATAAGCTTTATCTACAAGAAATTTGAACACCTCATTCTTAAACACCTTTATGTTTTTAATGTTTTTAAAATGCTGCGGTAAGTGATTATACAATCTTGTACACATAGAGTACATACTATTTCTAATTGAGCTATAATTTTGTTGCGAGACATAAACATCCGTAGCTTTCCTTGTATTATGTGAATGTACAGAAGATGTAACTGTAAAGGAATGCCAATTAGTTTTAGTAAAGATAATGCTTTTGTATATGTATAGAGACGGGAGAGTTAGAATTCTATGGAGTTTAAATATTCTCAACAAGATAATCTTGGTTTCAAGTTAAAAATAATACGTATGGCTTTTCTCTGTATGCTGAAGGTGGATAAGGTAAGGTGCGATGCTCCCCAAAAAATAACTTCGAAACTGATAAGTTAATATATCTTACCATAGTATAAAAAGCAAAATATGTCGAGAAACGGTGCCTTGTAGTCTATATAAAACAAAATTTAGACTGCATAGTTTATTATTCAAGCTTAAAATATGTCCTTCCTAGACAAGTCTATGTTGAATAATTAACCCTAAGAATTTTGCTGAAGAGCATTAACCTCATCTCTATTTACCCTAGGACTATAATCCGCCAATCATTCTCTTCAGAATAGAACTACCTTTCAGGCGGTACCATTCACATGTCTCCATCATGTATCTAAGGCGGGAAAATCCCGAAAAAAGGGATTTTGTGGTCTAAATATCCCTTTTTTCAACTTTTAGCCCGTCTGGACCCCCCTGTTTTAACGCAGAAATCTGAAAAAAATCTGTTAAATACTACTCGGTGGACTGAATGTTTGTGCACAATTTCAATCTTCTAGGTGCAAAAATAAGCCCGCAAAAAATAATACCGAAAATGTCCAATATTCCCCTATACAGAAGTATATTTTGATAAAAATTCCCTGACACATCCCTAATTATCCTAGGGTCATGTTTCGCCCATCATTCTCTTCAGAATAGAACTCCCTTTCAGACGGTACGACTCACGTGTCTCCATCATGTATCTAAGGCTTGAAAATCCCGAAAAAAGGGATTTTGTTTGGTCTAAATATCCCTTTTTTTAAAACTTTTAGCCCCTCTGGACCCCCCTGTTTTAACGCAGAGATCTGAAAAAATCTGATAAATACTACCAGGTGGGCTGAATGTTTATGCACAATTTCAATCTTCCAGGTGCAAAAGTAAGCCCGCCAAAAAAAAATATATACCGACAATGTCCCATATTCCCGTATACAGAAGGATGTTTTGTAAAATTTCCCTGAGACATCCCTAATTATCCTAGGATCATGGTTTGCACATCATTCTCTTCAGAATAGAACTGCCTTTCAGGCGGTACCATTCACATGTCTCCATCATGTATCTAAGACGGGAAAATCCCGAAGAAAGGGATTTTTTGGTAAAAATTAGGGATGGCCACAAAGTTCCGGTTCCGGCGGAACCGGTTCCGCAAGGAACCGGTTCTTGGAGATCCGATTTTCAGAACCTGGATCTTAGGAACCGGTTCCATACCTGGATCCGAAAACCCGGTTCCAGAACCGGATCTTAGGAACCGGCTCCAGATCTGGATCTGAAAACCCGGTTCCAGAACCGGATCTTAGGAACCGGTTCCAGATCTGGATCTGAAAACCCGGTTCCAGAACCGGATCTTAGGAACCGGTTCCAGACCTGGATCCGAAAGCCCCCAAAGACCCGTAAATGAGGCATAAAGATCACCTTCAAAAATAATGCAAAGAGGACCATGCGCTTGTGCCTTCCTCGCCCAGACACGCTTGTGCCCCCAGAGAAAAAACTTTGCTCCACCAGTGGGTGTTTAGCCAAATGAGTTGGCCAGTTTGCCTGTTTAACCAATGAGTTTGCCAGTTACCCAGTTTATTTAGCCAAATGAGACAAGCTGCCGCCGCCTGGGCGCCTGCCTGTTGCTTCCACCATTTCATCTAGCATACTGTTCACAGCTTGTCAGCAGCTCGGGTTTAGCGAAGGGATGGTCACAAAGTTTCGGTTCCAGCGGAACCGGTTCCGCGAGGAACCGGTTCTGTTTCAGAACCGGTTCCAGACCTGGATCCGAAGAACCGGTTCTAGACCTGGATCCGAAGAACCGGTTCTAGACCTGGATCCGAAAAACCGGTTCTAGACCTGGATCCGAAAAACCGGTTCCAGACCTGGATCCGAAAAACCGGATCTTCTAGAACCGGATCCGTTCAGACCCGAAAACCGGTTCCACTAGGAACCGGTTCTGGCCATCCCTAGTAAAAATATCCCTTTTTTCAACATTTTGCCCCTATGGATCCCCACTGTTTTAACGCAGAAATCTGAAAAAAATATGGTAAATACTACTTGGTGGACTGAATGTTTGTGCAAAATTTCAATCTTCTACGTGCAAAAATAATCCCGCCAAAAAATAATGAACATAGGCTTAATAATAGAAAATATATATTTTAGAATTATGACGTCATCACCTCCTATGTCTCGACGCAGGAAAGTGTGAAACCATACGTAAGGTCTTCTACAATGCCTCTGGACTTGAAAAACAAACAAAAAAACCGGATGAAAAAGCTCAAATAGGAGAGTTATAACGCAATGTACCATGAAACACCCGTATGGTACAAATTGTATCATAGGATTCCCCCCCCCCCAAAAAAATCTAATGTACTATATTTTCATCTTTCACCCAGAACGCTAAAAACTCCATCAATAAAGAACGATTCTCTACTTTCAAAAGGGAAACTTGAAATTTGGCACACACACATTCAGTATACCAAGTACTATTTATCAGATTTTTTGAGATCTCTACACACACGGCCGTTCCAGAGAGGCCCAATGTGTAAAAAAATTTCCCCCGAAATTTTCCCTTTGACATCATTTTCCCCTCTTTTGGTATATGGTATGAGCATGCAAGTGGAACCATTTGAAAGCCAGCTCCATTCTGAAGAGAATGAGGTATGAACCATGATCCTAGGATAAATAGTGACGATGCAGTAGCTGCTTGACTGAAAGTCTAAAAATACCCCAAAACTCCCAGATCCCGAAAGGGATAATTAACCCTAAGAATTTTGCTGAAGAGGAATAACTTAAAAGTAGAAAATCGTTCTTTATTGATGGAGTTTTTAGCGCTCTGGGTGAAAGATGAAAATATAGTACCTTAGATTTGTCCACATTCATCTCTAAGCTGTACTGGATGCCCACGTTGTCAATCTTTCTACAGTAGGTTTAAAGTTATTTTCTAGCTGCGACATTGTGCTTCCTTTTACTAAAATATTTACTTCATCTGCATATAAGACTATATCACGGGAATCCAGAAATTGATGTCAGTCGTTTACATAAATTAAAAAGCGAATAGGGCTTTAAATGGACCCTTGAGAAACACCCTTCTTAATAATACCAGCAGATGACTCGTATCTTGTAAGTCGGCCGTTGTGAGATCTCGAAATTTGAACAAGCTGTTTTCTGTTTAACAAATATGAAGAAAACCAGTTGTAGACTGTGCCCCTTATGCCATAGTTGTAAGGTTTTTGTAGTAAGGCCTCGTGATTCACGTTATCGAAAGCTTTAGAAAAGTCTATGAATAAGCCTATTGTATACTCCTTATCGTTTAATGTGTTGGAGACTTTCACCAAAAAATCGAAAACTACAGTGTCTGTTGATTTAGATTTTTGAAAACCGTGTTGAAGGAGCGAGATATGGGACAGCACAAAGCTATTTAATCGTGATAGTGCAGTATATTCAAAAACTTTCGAGAATACAGAGAGAACAGATATCGGCCGGTAATCTTTTACATCATCAGTATTGTCCTTTTTGTGAAGCGGTAAAGGACCTTCTCCATCTTTAGTTTATCAGGAAATATGCCAATTTCGAATGAGAATTTATTACATAATACAATGGCTGCAAAAAAAAAAGCTCAATACAGTTTTTAATAACAGACGATGGGATTTCATCTACACCTGTGGACCGCGAATCCGAAAGATTTTTTAAAAGAGATAGCAGTTCACTATCTGTAACAGGTCTTAAAACAGTGGTGCCCACCCCCCTCATGTCCATGACGCACCCCCCTCAATTGTCTATCCGTAGGTGTTCTTCAATGAAAAAAATCTTTTCGATTAATTTTTACACCCCCTCAAACATATTTATATAGATTTTTAACCCCCCCCCAAATATTTCAATGACGCAGTTTGCGTCATAGCCCCCCTTTGTGGGCACCCCTGCTTAAGAACATACTTCGGTTGTTTGAGTTCGTTGCTGACGTTGAGGAAAGAGGCGTATGAGATACAGTGATGGGGGGAGCGACTTGAAAATGATCATTAAATATCTCTGCCATTCGCATAGGTCATTTGTTATTATGTTATTATGAGATAGTTGTCTTATCTCATTAGCTTGTACCCCTTTCATATTTGCGTTGATTAATCCACGCAGCTTTCATTTTGTTAGTTGAGTTCCTAATTTCATTATTGTTATGAAGCATTTTTGATGCTTGTATAACTTTTCTATATGTCCTCTTATATGTGTCAATATAAGAAGGTATATCAATAGGTAAATACTAAAGTTTATTGAAACTAATTATCTTCTGTTTGGGTATTTTGATTCCTGTTATCCGTTTCTTGTTTAACATATTACTTTTTTTGAAAGTTTTTCGCGGAGATGCCATGTAAAAATAATACTGAAATGTATAAAAAAAATATGTTAAATTTTTGTTGAGGAGAATTTGATCGTACAGAGATTCCCATGTTTCAGATGAAAGCAAGTAACGAAAATAATTTACGTTTTCAATGGAAAAGGATCTAGCTGTTAGAGTCGTATGTGCAGGACGTTCAATACAATTTCATTCAACCTTTAGGGAAAAATAGATGGCGTCATGATTAGAAAAACCTAAATTACCTACATTAAAAATATATTGGTTTCCAGATTTACTAATAATAAGTTGATCGAGTGCGCTCTTATCGCATTTGGTTGGAACATTTATAATAGCTTTCAAATTAAAAAGGTTAAATAAAGTCCGAAGGTTTGACTTCTTTGTCGAAGTTATTAACCAATCTACATTGACATCACCGCAAATAACAATGTTTTTGAATATCTTACCAAGATAGTTCAAGAGAGACTCGAGGTTATTCATAAATATGTTAATATCTCCTGAAGAACTTTTGTAAATAGATAGTTCAAGAGAGACTCGAGGCTAATCATAAATATGTTAATATCTCCTGAAGGACTTCTGTAAATAGGGATAATACACATATATACATTTGCGTCGGCAAGGTAAATTCGCCTCAGGCAATGAAGCATTAATTGTTTGTCCGTAGCGAATTCGGATCTTCCTTAGGGTATAGTTGGTATATGATTCTCTTTCTCCAAAATCTGTTTCTCATTGTTTATTTTCACCTAAAAGGACTGCATAGTTCTCTATTAGAGTTTAGAGGTCTTGTTTGATGACGGATACTATATGATACCTAGACATACAATTTAAGTTACAACACAAGCCATAGTAAAGCATTCAATGTTCCCCATCAGGAGTCGAACCCAACATCACGTTCGCAGAAGGTGACCGTAGTAACCCCTAAATTAGGAAGCAGTGCTACTAAAAGTCAGAATTCCAGATCATAAAATCCAAAAGTGTAATAAAACATTAACGTTGGTTGATTGGTTTGTTTGAAAATTAACGTCTCTTTTTTTGGAGCACGCATTCTGTTTGAGATATGCAGGTACTGACTGATACTGAATAATAACTAGGATATGCCAGCTAGAGAAGCAAGAGGGGACAGTTGCCTCTACTTTTTTGAAGTGACTGTATAATGTATATAAAGATAAGTTTTACTTGGAAATGTATAGTTTTTGTAGGTATTACTGGTTCACTGAAAAAATAGTGCCATGTGAGTACGTATTGGTTATATGTCTTCCCGTGGAGTTAAGAAATCTACAGGAACTACGTTTTAATTGCAATTCAAAGGAATTAATATTGCAATTGCATATTTCTTTAAATGTCGTAGTATGTGCTTGTAGTATTTACTGTCTTTCATTTTCTAACAATAATAACATGCATTTAGTGACATGTGTGAAATTAAAAATATAAGTTATTCATTAAATCCCAGTTTCAATATACCTTCTATGAAACAAGCCTCGTATTCATTACTATGATTAATATTATCGTTTCTATTTATTTGTTTTGCAAATTTGTTATTAAATAATCTGATCATACAATTTTCTGGACTGAATTTTAAGATGTTCATGAGCAAGGAATCAAATCTCTTCTTACACTTTCGTTGTTTAAGAGTACAAAGGGCTAGTACCTACTTGCGTTGCTCTTGTCAATTTATTTAATAAAATATGAAATACGATATACGTATTTTAACTGAAAAAGATAGTATCCTATTAGTTACATAACCTTTCGTCAAAGTGCTAGAAACAACTAGGAAAGCTAACATTGATATACAAATATTCATATCATGTCTTGACCTCCACTTTTAACGTCCAATCGCCGCCACTGGTACCAACTATATGAAGGTCAACAGCAGAGATTGGACTATGATTTCAAACGCAGAAAGAGATACTCTTCGTGGTTTTATAGAATTACAATCAGTCGAGACAACAGAATAGGATTTTCAATTTTTGATCGCATGTATGAGCTACTTTCCACATAAGATGTTTCATCTGAATGAGAAGAGAGAGAGGGAAGATTTTAAACTTTTTTCTGAAAGAACTCATTTGTAATTTTGAAGATTGTCAACTGGACTATCACTCAGTAATCTTCACTTTTAGAACGGGAGTGAGTGAAGCAAGTTGAGTGGTCCCCCAAGACTCCGCATCATTGAAAGAAAGGTTCGTTGCATTGAAGTGTAGTGTTCCTTTCAGTACCGAGCAGGGTTCGAAGTGGAAAAAAAGCAGAGGCGGTATGTTTCATTATGATTTTGACTCAACATACCGGCTATTTAAATGTCTTGACCACTGAAAAACCAGAGACGGTATATCCTCATTACTGAAAAACCAGAGGCGGTATGGCATACCACCGCATACCGTCTCACTTCGACCACTGATACCGAGCCTACCAACGACAGCTTAATGTAGATTTAAATTATATGAGAATCTACTACCCGCTCTTCACAACCGAAAGCGTGCAACCTAACCATCTAACCACAAATATTTTTCGACTACCTCACAGTCCTGGAAAATATAAACTATTTAGAATCAAAAACTAATAATAAACTAATCTGAATAACTTATTTTTACCTTTTCCTCCCTTTCAGGATACAGAAAAGAAAAACTACATTACAATATCAATAATTTGATTTTCAATATTTCTTTTCAGGCTTACAAGATTGGCGTTTTGGTACATAAACTCCAGAACCGAAGGCTGCTGCCTGAGATAAAGGAAGAGGTATTTCGTATTTTAGTTCAGATAATTTAAATATAACTTTATCAATAAGAATGTATATTACGTATTGTCGTTGAACAAAAGCTGTTGGACCATACAACTCTAATCTTTAAATTCACTTATCTATATTGAAAGGAAACGGCAGAGTCCTAGTTGAAACGAGGGTAGCGCTGAAAGACCTTAAATTATTCGTTTCAACTGGAATTTCTGTTTGTTTATTTGTTCATCGAGAACTAGAGTTTTGTTAAAAAAAAAAAGATTTATCCCTTTGTCGTCATTGTTAGGGTTACCAAGTCTAGGAGGCTTAGGTGGGCAGGTCATGTAGCCAGGATGGAAGAAAGTAGGAACAGTTTCAACGTCTCAACTGGAAGACCAACCGAAAAACGACCATTTGAAAGACGTAGGCGCAGGTGGGAGGACAATATTAATATGCACCTCGCGGAAATAAGAATACAAAATAGAAACGGGATCTAGTTGGCTCAAGATAGAAGTCAGTGGAGAGCTTTTGGGAAAGCGGCATTGAACCTCCGGGTTCCATAGGCTATAGAATTAGTTAGTTATCTTTTCCTCTAACATTTCGAAATAACCGTGTTTGTAATTTTTTTTATGTTTATATATTTTTGTTTGTAATTTTTCTATATGTACCTATAACAGCACTTCCCCCCCCCAAACACATATCCTGGCTATGCTACTGATACTATACCACATAGCAAGTAAACAGCCTGAAATAAAGACCAACTTCATTGGACTCTGGTAACAAATCCAGTTCCCATGGGAACTTGCGGACTTCGACGATTGCAGGCGTATACCAATACCAGTGTCTCTCTCTCTCTTTGTGTGTCCTAACTATGTACCATTTAGCAACAAACTGGTTTACGGGGGCTCTAAAGGTCCAAAGGTTAAAATCGGCCCAAATCAATTACTCTTATGTGTTTTCATAAAACAACATATGGCAGAACGTTTTAACAGAACCTTTAAACAAAACACGTGGGAAAAATTTAGTACTCAAAGAAATTATAAATGGATAGATATATTACAAGAATAGTTTAATGAGTGTAATAATAAAATACATAGAACAATTAGTATAAAACCTGTAGAAGTTAATAAGAAAAATTAATTCTTTTTAAGTTCGTTCTGGCAATGCTTTTGGGGTATCCTCAACTAGTTAATATCATCTTTTGTTGCAGTTTCCAAAACATCATCAATTTTATATTAATTCTCTTTGGTTCACAATCTGCATTAATTTAGTTCTGTTTTTTGTTAAGTAGAAGGTTAAAATTTTCTCTGTAAACACAGAAAAGTATCCCTAAAACAGCTTAGCGATGTTAGTGATAAAATATTTTGCACTAGGCAATATAATTATAAATGGGGTGTATTTGATTTCAGTTGCACATGTTTACAACTCAGTTGCAGTACCGGACAATTGAATTTACAGCGTGCGGATTCTTTCCTTTGGATTTCACTTTACTTTACACGGTAAGTTACTATTAATTTTTTGATGCTACCACACAGGAAAGAACAGCGGGAAACAAATTCGACATATTACCTTTGTAAATTCACTAAACCACATAGGCAAGAACAGTGGAAATATCGTCGATGCAGGTGCAAACTGGAGTCTCGAAAAGTCGTAATTTGAGTTCTGAACACCATCGGCACTCATTTAACCTCCAGGGGCACAGTGGGCCAGTGGTAGAGTGTTTACCTCTGGTGCATGGAATCCCTGGTAAGGTAAGTTTGTGGTAAACATTATGTCGTTCAGTTTACTATAGCACTCCCGTTTCATCCGACATTCTTAATCCACCAATTATTAAATCATCATTGGCTTGTCTCAATCTCTCTCTCTTATCATAAAGGAAATGATTGTGAGACGTTAAACTTAAAGTTTTCATTTTATTTTTATCTCACCTCCCATCTCAACCAGCAAGTATTCATAAAACGAAAACATAAGAGAAAAAAACATAAAATATAAAGTAACCAAAAAAGTTCTTTCGCTTTTTTGTGGAGGTATGTGTTCAATTGGCCCTCACACCGTGAGTTGAATGCGAATGGAGATAAGGCGAACGTCAGTTGTTGGTGTGGGTATATCTAACATACTAACTGGTTGTGATAGTTCAGTTACACCGTTAACTTGCGTAAGGACAGAGTTAACATGAGACCTCCACAGAGGGTCATAAGGGCGTGTATGCTGTACGAGTTCAAACTGGAGTCAAAACGCCGCTGCAGCGGAACGGAAGATACGCCAGACCTTTGATGAAGGTGTCGTGACTACGCGGACAGTGTAGCGGTGGTTTGACAAGTTTAAGGATGGTGACGAAACACTCCAAGACGCATCATGTGCCGTAAGACAAACACATGTGCAAAATTAAGATCTTCAGGCAGTAATTGATGCGAACAGTGGCCAGACATGTGAGAAACTGTGACTACAATTCACTGTGAGTGGAGAAACCATTAGGCAGCACCTCCATCAACTTGGGAAGCACTACAAGTTGGGTCGATGGGTCCCACATGATTTGACTCCGGACCAGAAGTCAACTCGAGCAGACACCTGTGTTTCTTTGCTGTCTCGTCTGAGGAAGGAGCCATGTCTGGACAGAGTGTTGACATGTAATGAGAAGTGCGTCTTGTATGGAGCTTCACGGTGCGGTCAGCATTGGTTAACATCCCATGAACCAGTTCGAAACCAACCGAAACCAGCACTGATCCAGAAGAAGGTCCTCCTGTGTGTTTTGTGGACTGCCCGTGGCTGTATTGCTGATGTGCAGCTGTCAACAGAATATAATTTAATGGCCGAGAAAGAGATAACTTCCATGTAGTTGATGTGCCATTATGGAGCTCGCAGTTATGTGACTGACAGTTCTTTTTTAAACGAATTTGAAACTGTATCACCTATTGACGTTGGTCCCTTCTTGCCTATTTCACAATGTTCTCTATTGTAGTTGAATACGGTCGACCATCGCCTCTCCATCGCAAGTATTGTTTTGTTCGGAATACTTATCACTAAACTTCGGATTTTTGCATATTTGCATGTTTTTTTCCTGATGTGATATTGATATGCTCTTTAAACAGAAATTCGTTGCAGCTGTTTTGGAGTAAAATAGTAGAGTTTTATAGTGCATATATTTGCATATTTCGGAGGTTAGTGCATGTTTGTGTCGTTATTGCATATAAATGCATATTTAAAGAAACGACCAAATTGATAATTTTTAATGTACAATAACTTTCATTATAAATGGAATTCCAAGTTTCTAATGTAAGTAGACTCAAGACCTTGAAATGGTTCATTGTTGTCAGTTTCGAATATCTTCCAAGATCAAAAGTAGAATAACTAAGGGGTGAGTGATTCATCCTCCCGGCAAGATGCATGATTAACACTTTTTTTAATATATAGAAGATATAAATAACGGTGTCAAATCACCTACAACAAAATTTCCACGTCATCCATCTCGGAAGTTAAAGTTGCTACCGTTGTGTGTGTGTGGATTTGAAATTGTGTGGTCCTATGGGAGGACAAAAATACCGAAAGAAAAATCTTCTAGAAGTTATCACCTGACACAGGGTCCATTTAGTTGTAGTGCGACATCTTCAAATTGAATTTTAACTAGCTTAGAATTTTGTCCAACCTAGAACAAATTTTGTGCGATTCAAACTGACAAAGGGAGAACATTTCAAAATTTGGGCCACTTTGATCACCTGTAGTGCGACATCTTCAAATCTGAAATTTAACTACCTCAGAAAATTTTGTTCATTTTTGACCACCCAAGATTTTAATTCAAGTAAACGAGGGAGGGCAATTTAAAAATTTGGCCACTTTGATGACCTGTAATGCAACATCTTCATATTCGAAATTTAACTAGCTCACAATTTTGTCCAATTTTCGTTCATTTTTGTCCACTCAAGAAAAAAATTTGGAAATTCAAATAAACGAGTAAGGGCCATTCAAAAATTTGGCCACTTTGATGACCTGTAGTACGACATCTTCAAATCTGAAATTTAACTACCTCAGAATTTTGTCTATTGTTGTCCACCCAAGAAAACTTTTTGTACCATTCAAATAAACGAGGGAGGCCTACTTCAAGATTTGGCCATTTCAATCACCTGTAGTTCGACATGTTCAAAATCTCAATTTTAAACAGTTCATAATTTTGTGATTTTAGTTCCTTTTTGTACCACCAAGAAAAAATGTGTAAAATTGAAATAAACGACGGAGGGCCATTTGAAATTTTGGCCACATCGATCAGTGTGACATGCTCAAATTAGCGTTTTAACAAGCTTAGAATTTTGTCCAATCCTTGTACCACAAACAAAACATTTTGTACTATCCAAATAAACGAGGAAGATCATTTCAAAATTTGGCTACTTCGACCATCTGTAGTGTATTTTCAAATTAAAATTTTAATTAGCTTAGGATTTTGTCAATTTTTGTACATTTTTGTACCACGAAGAAAAAAATTTTGAACGCTCAAATTAAGAAAGGAGGGTCATTTCAAAATTTTTTGGCTACTTGGTTCACCAGTAGTGTAACATCTTTAAATTCTAATTCTAACTAGCTTAGAATTTTCACTGTTTTTTTTTTAGTTTTGTACCATCAAGCTAGTTAAAATTCAAATTTGAAATGTCTCACTACAGGTGAACGAACTGGTCAAATTTTTAAATGTCCGTCCCTGATTTATTTGAATGGTACAAAAATTTTTCCTGGTGGTAAAAATGTTCAAATATTCAACAAAATTCTACGCTAATTAAAATTCGAGTTTAAAGATGTCTCACTACAGGTGATCGAAGTGGCCAAATTTTGAAATGAACCTCCCTCCTTCATTTGGATGATATATATCTTTTTGTTGGTGGTTCAAGAAAATTAAAAATTGGACAAAATTCTAAGCTTGTTAAAATTCGAATTTGA
Source organism: Thermobia domestica (assembly GCF_964235325.1). Taxonomy (NCBI): domain Eukaryota; kingdom Metazoa; phylum Arthropoda; class Insecta; order Zygentoma; family Lepismatidae; genus Thermobia; species Thermobia domestica. The sequence continues at coordinate 293,323,769 of NC_137457.1, read as the reverse complement.
AGATGTCGCACTACAGTTGACCGATGTGGCCAAAATTTCAAATGACCCTCTCTCGTTTATTTCAATTGTAGAAACTTTTCTTCGTGGTTCACCAATGTACAAAAACCGGACAAAATTCTGAGCTAGTTAAAATTTGAATTTGGAGATTCGTACGACAGGTGATCGAAGTGGCCCAAATTTTGAAATGGCCTTCCGTCGTTTATTTAAATGGTACAACATTTTTTTAAATAGGCAAAATTCTGAGCTAGTTAAAATTGAAATTTGAACGTGTAGAACTACAACTAATGAACCCTCTGAAACAATGGATTGAGGTCGACAGACGTTAACAATTTAAGGAAAAAAATATATTTTGCAAAGTGTGTGCTAAACAAGTAATATTTTCAAACTAAGTATGCTTGTTTTCAGAAGAGGACATTTCCATTTTGTTCGACAGCAAAAGCTTACACTTCAGCAGAGCCCTATTTTTTGGCCTTCTTATATAGCAGTTTCAAGTCTGGTAAGGAGTTCTACAAGTATGAAACAACCCAGTTGTGTCTTTTTGTTTGTTTGTTTGTATACTCGACAGAGATCATCACAAAGAAACTCTTTAAAAATGTGTTTCGGGAAGGAATGAACAACCCTTTTAAAAATATGCTCTACAATTAATTAAAATATTTGCTTTACAAAGTCTAAAACTTGTCCCAGCAGTTACTTTTTGAGATAAGTTTCCGAGTTTTCCTTTAAGGAGCTTGAGATTATTTAAATACAAGCTTGTGTTGCTTTGATATGCACCTGTCTCTCGAAACGTAACTTTCCTACTAAGTCTTCTGTTATGTTTTCGATAACTTTACCTTCTTCCCATTCATGCTTCATGTCTCGCACAAATCAGTTTATTTCATTTAAAGTATCAATATTATACATTGTAAATTCTTACTGTTTTAAACGGACAATATTACGCTAGAAGAAAATATTCCAGGATTAACACATAATTGGATACAAAAAGTAATTTGAAGTGGATTTATTTTATTTTTTTTAACAAGAACATAAGATTTTGAATATAGGCTTTTAATACAGTAAAAAGGCCCCTTACTAAATGGAAATATTTCACGGTCCCATGAATTTAAAGTTTTTTTTAAAAAAAGAGTGTTAAATTCTCTTGATTAGTCGGAACCTGTATTGCGAACAACGGATGTTAAAATATGCTTTTTAACGGAAATTTTCAAGTTCCGGAATATAGCTTTTAAAAAAATTTTAGACATTCTGTGAGAGGTTAGGTATATGAACTACGTTGTCTGTAAAGGTCTTCGTTTACTTGTTACCCTACACATTTAACCTATAGTTTACCGCCATATAAGGCCCTAAATACCGTGCAACTTTTTGAATTAAGTGCAATTTATATAGTAATTTCCAAACCAATAACTATTTCTCTAGCTGGTCTAGACATGGAACAAAGAGCATAATATATACAATAGATCAAAGGGAGTCAAAAGTAGAGGGAAGAGCGCTGAAAATGGCATAGTATTTACTTTTTGTCTTGGTCTTGGAAAATGTATGTAGGCTTTTTTTGTTCAATGTAGTTTTTTTGGTTTTGTTTTTTTAATGTAGGTTTAAACATTAAAAGCGAACTGGCGTTTATCAATACTCATTTCAGTTCAATTTCAAAGATCATAACGAGATGAGAAGACCGATGATTAGGACTTTGTAGTGCATTTGAGCTGTTTGATTCAGTAATGAAACAGGCTCCGTCAAGACCAGGGACGTACGCAGGAATTTATTTCAAGAGGGGTCCAAAGCTTTTCGGGCGGTCCAAACACAATTTCAGGCTAAATTATATTAAAAATTGTAAAATTGCCCCTAAAATTAGACTAAATTTACAAAAAAGTTCGGATTTCGGGGGGAGTCTGGACCCCCAGGACCCACTCCTTGCGTACATCCCTGGCCAAGACCAATCGGACAAACATTTTTTTTTTTCAAAAAGCAGTCAATAGACGCATAAAATTCTTGTCTAATGCAAATGAAGTGTTTCTGGGAACAACGACGCACGAATTACAGATTTATCAGCAACTAACATTGCTTCTTTGAAGTGCTGTTCCTTAACTATCTGTGACACGGAAGGAACATTTTCGATGTACAGTAATGTTTTGACTGACAAATGCAAGCTTTTGCCTGAAAATACCGAAAACTATATAGTTGTCTATTGTAGTATGAATGCATCATAATTGTACACCAAGTAGGCCTATATGTAGTTCAAGTAATACAACTTTTTTCTCTAAAGATAATAAAATTTCTCGTTCAACTTTAGCTTTTGATTGGTGCATATTTATCCTTTTTAGTGCATATTTGCATGTTTTCAGTGCATATTTTCATGATTTTTAGCGCATATTTGCATGCATATTTTGCCGTTTTTTAGTGCATATCGATCCGAAGTCTCACGCACGTGAAACAGTGCTCTGGACAATCTTAAATTCCTGGGCCACACTCCTCACAGTTTGTGCTTCTTCCAGTTCTCAGATAACTCTTCCCTGTGTGAAGTCACCTAAATGTTTTCTGAGTAGCTCCACTACAACACACCTTACAAACATATCTCTGACTGACACACTGTTTCGTAACTTTTGTTCAACCTCTATTTGTTGGTAAAACAGATCCTCTTAGCGATACAGTCACGCTGAACGATGTTTCACTACCTGTATGCATGTGAAAGAGAGACATCTGGCAACAAGGTGCAAGGTTCTCGTTTACTTCCATCCACTAAGCAATAGTTGATGTTTAATTACATATAAGCAAACAAGGCTAATACTCACTTCAAAAAATAACAGTATTCTCTACATGTAAGAAGTAACGCTTTTAGAAGAACCTTCTTCCATCATCAGGTGGCTTAAAATTCATAAAGGATTAAAACACGAAGGTAAAAAAAAAAATGGTTAAAAGGATTAAGATATACAATGTACAGTGAGTGCCCATTTCAATGTCTTTAATCTTTGACAAGATTTGTGTTTTGCATATCTTAATCCTTTTAACATTTTGTTTTCTTTTCCACATTCTCTTTCGTGTTTTAAATCCTTTTTGAATTTTAAGCTAGCAGATGATGGAAGTTCTTCCGAAAGCGCTACTCCTTACCAGGGTTGTTTTGTCTAAAGCAAAATGTTTAAAACAAATGATTAAAACTTGTTTTAAACAACTGATTTTGTTTAAAACAAATTTTGTATACGTTTTAAACATTTTCTTTTAAACACATGTATTTTCAAGACTTGTTTTAAACATATGTTTATTTTTATTTAATTTTATTTTTGAAACAAATTTTTTAAAAGAAATAAAATTGTGAAAAAGTGCTCCCCATTCAGAAGACTACCTTCTTTCCATGTGAATGTTTAGATTTCTCTTGGCTACAGCAGGCCAATGTGGTGATCTACAATTTATTTTGTCCCTTTTTTCTCCTTATTTTTAAGTATATTGTATTGTTTAAATGCTTCTCAGTAAACTTGCGAGAAAGTGTCGTATTCGAAGGTTGGACTACTTGTAGAACTGGTATTAAAAAATAAATAAAATAATTATCATGGAAACAAATTTTTGTGTTGTACTTAGAAAACAATATTTGCTAAATTTCGGTTCTAAAATTAAAATATCGCAGGCATTCCTTGATACAATACATGTTGGTTCTCGGCCTCCGTACAACTTGCAATCGTTTAACAGGAGTTTTACCTGAAGAAAAAAGGGCATCACTTGGAGCAAATTTATAAAGTAACTCAAACTCCATCAGATAAGAAAACGACTATACGAGCTCGTTGCAAAAGGTGTAAGAATGAAATGTTGGTTTAGGTAAAGAATGAAGAATTATTATGAAAAATGCAATGCTGTGAAAAACTAGAAACCCAAACAAATGGTAAAAGTGTTGATCAGAAAAGTGCTTCTGATGATTCGAACGTCAGTGATGTGGTTGACATGCAACTGGGAACTTCAGTTAAGAATTAATATCAACAATATGTTTTTCATTATATTATTTCGTCTCTCTTCCCCACCTTAGTTCTAAATTTTCTTCAAAACTTTACACCTTGGCATAGCTTGTATGAAGGGACGAGGCGAGAAAGCTCAAGTATGGCAGTCCTCCGCGTAACTATTAAAGCGTCATACTTATTGTAACATAAGTGCCGAACATCAGTGTCTGGGCCAATTTGATTTTAATTTGTTCGTCTGTCTGTATGTATGCACTATGCTGAGTTCGCAATTTTCGGACTTTTAACATTAAATTTTAAGGGAAGAGGCAAGAGACGTCAGAATTTTTTGTATAGATTTTGACTGCGATCCGACGTAAAATTTCAAAATTAGTGGTTCGGATCCCACTTTAAACAAAAAGCCCTGCCACATATAGTCTTGTTACTGATACAAGACTGTAATCAATCAAACTGGACAAGCTAATTTTATGCGTTTCGAACAAACTTGGGTTGCAGGGAAAATTTGGCTCCTATTTTTAGATATGGAGCATTCAAAGCACAAGGGATCCAAGTCCATTTTCAGAAAGGTTCACTTTTGTTCAGCAAACGTAGTATCTTTGTAGCCAAGGGTACGTGATAAATTAAACAAAAACTACGTGAAAGCGTGTGGACTAGAGTTTCATAGGACAACCGGTAGACAAGGGCATTAATTGTGGTTGAGGATGGTTAATTTCCCCCTCATTGCTCATAAATATAGGATATTAACAGTGGCGTAGCAGCTGCCCCCGCAACCCCCGCAGTGCGGGGGGGGCCCCGAGGTATAGGGGGCCCCGAAGTCTTGCGATGAATAAAGATTTAAAGAAGTAGAACCTCAACCTTACTTCTATGGGCTTTATAACTAGGGCCCCTTCTCTATACTTTGCGGGGGGGCCCGCAAAAGTGTGCTACGCCACTGGATATTAACATGGTATTGTGTACGCTACAGCGTGGGAATGCTTAACAAGCGAAGCTCCGAATGCTATAGTTAATTATGCATAATTATATTAAATAAATGCAGGGTATTCCAAAAGAATACACCGACGGAAAACGTAATATTTTCACAACTACGAATCCGAGATGAAAGAAAGAAAAACTACATGACAAGATGCAATCTAGAATTTTATATGATTACCGCTAGATAAGGGCGTTCGTTTAGAGGTCATCCGCCCCCTACCTTGAATTTCAGATTTTGGAGGCAGTAATACAGATTTAGAAACCTTTTGCTGAGCAAAGTCAAACATAAAAAAAATTGAAGTCCTTACACCGAATGAATACGGATTTTGATCAGTTATAATCGATTTCCATTGGCCGTAAGGAGCTGTAGGCCTATATTGCTCTCTTGTATATTTTTTGGTCCAAGGATATATCAAAGGTGGCTCTACTTTCGAGTTTCGGGCCCGCTTAAAACTCTGGAAATTAGACCTAAGCAATTCTCCAATTTTAATTATCTGTATGTTCTTTGCTTATCAAAAAAATTTAAAACTGCCTTACTGCACCCAAAATCTAAAATTCAGGGTGGAGATGTGGCGGTTGCCCTCCTGTTCCACTGGCGCCTGTGTCTAGCGGCTGTCATATGAAACTACCCCATGGTTTTGATTATTATTATTATTATTATTATTATTATTATTATTATTATTATTATTATTATTATTATTATTATTATTATTATTTTTAACTCTTGACTGCGAAGATATTACGTTTTGAAACAGAATTCATTTGCTGAGCTAAACTGAACTTTATTGAAAATCGATTTGGATCTATTGTGCTCTGAATGCTCCAAATATTTCTTTTCTTCAATAAATTATTGACTCAAAAAACAACCAATTACATAGGCTTGCAGAAAATATTCTTAAGTTAGCACAATATGAAGTGTGATTCAAACATTACTTTTCGAAAATTTATTATTTTAGGGACGTAAAACTCAAAGATTTCATTTCATTCATTTTTTTATTATTTTAAAATAATTTTATTAGCATCAGTGTTCTGAAATGGTAATCAAATTTTGCAACAAAATCTCACCCGCTTCCACAAAACGTAAGCTTACCCCTAAAGGCATGACTTTCAGAAGCGGTAACTCCGAAATGACTTGCTTTAGGGCTGAAATAACCGCACAACCGTACTTCTGGTAAAATTCTAGTCTTAAAACATGTAACTTGATTCCCTTTGCATTTAAAATTTCGAATACCAATCAAAGATGTCCGCCATGATGCTTGATAACACCATCTGATATGTCAGACTACTTCCAAGTTTCATCTTTCTCCCTCAACCGCTTCTCAACACACAAGGATGGGGAGCTATATTGATAGACTGTATGAAATATCCATAGTAGGTAGATTTAAAATCTATCTAAAAAGCTTATTACAACCAAGAAAGTACTTATGAGAGTCACTGGCAAAAGGGTGTAATAAAAGGGGGTCATGATATGAAATAAGTTGTGAATTACTAATATATACTAAAATTTTCTGTACCCAACACAGTGAAATCTTAACCAGGATAAAATAAATGAAAAGATCGGTTACAAGAGCAAAATAGTCTTAATAAATATGTTTTGAGTTTGAGTTTTACGTCCCACGATTATGCCGGTTAGGCTAAAGGAGAATAAATACGTTATTGCACAGTTTAAAATCAGGGGCGTCATTTCAGACTTCGCTTGAGGGGGGCAAGAGCATCGCCGACATAAGAAGACTTTCACGTTTTGTACTAGTATATTAGTAGTCAATCGATTAAAGTATATGTATTACTCAAACTCTTGGGGGGGGGGGGCAATTGCCCCCTCCTGCCCTCCCTAAATGACGCCCCTGTTTAAAATCATGTTTTAAACTGTTCAAAATGTTTAAAACATGTTTTTTTCTGTGTGTGTTTTAAAACATGTTTAAAACATTTTGAACACCTTTTTCATGTTTAAACACATGTTTTGTTCTTTTTGAAAAAACGGTATTTTTTCCAACCCTGCTCCTTGCATGTAGAAACCTCTGCTATTTTTGCGGTGAGTATTAGTCTTTTTTGCTTGTTTCTCATTAAATATCATCACCGCTTGTGGTATGTAATATTTGATGTAATTATATCTATCTATCTATATATCTCTACGTTTTGCACATCACTGTATGTTTCTTGTTTCAAAGAATAATGCAACTAGACTTGTCTGTTAATAAATAATAAATTTTGAAAAAGAGTCACGAACTTGAAAGTTAATATTCCAAGTTGATAGTTTTCTGAAAGTGTGGAAACACCCTAATAAATGGTAAACGCTGCAAAATATAATCAAAGTTAAACTTCAGATGGGAGTAGAGATGGATAAAATGTTCGAGGACATATCACAATAATGTCGACCATTATCTTACATTTTACGGAATTGTCTTAAATGAAAACAATACCATTTGATACGTCATTTTAATAGCAATTTTTTGTTGAAATTGAATGTGATTATTATTTTCTGCTCTAGCTCTCTTATGAAGCCATTATTGTTTCTTTCTTTGTGTCATTTCAGGTGACTTACTTGCAAAGGACTTCACACAAGCAGAACGAATTGAGATCGTACTATCTCCGAAAAACAGAGCATCAGGGTATTTGCAGACGATTTTAACCGCCGTCATCCTGGAAAAAACTCCCATTAGGAATGGTATTGTGTTCAAGATGTTGAAGAAATTCCAAGAAACCTAATATGTGGAGATCGACCCAAATTTGTAGTGCACGTGAGGCGATAGACGAGACAGCAACTGTTAAAGAGTTGGCTTGATCCAGCAAAAGTCAAGAGAGAAACACTCATAGTGTAGCCTTGAAAATGGTGTTAGTCGCATGCAATCATGCGCATTCTACCAGCGAATACGCTCTACCATTTAAACTGCAACTTCAACAACACTTTACAGACGATCAAGATCGTTGTCTGGAATTTGCTCAGTCGGCTATAGAACAGCTACAACAAAATCCAACATTCGTCTCTGACATAACGTTGACTGATCAGGTAACTTTTACGTGCCAGATGAAGTTATGAATCAGAACTGGTTGGATAGTAAACAGCATTGGTTTGACGGATTCACAGGTGTTACCGGGAAAGTGTCAGGTACCGTGTGAGAGACTTACGCTGTCAGTCCATTCTTTATTGACGGAACACTAACGGCGATGGACTCTTGGCACATCTTTGAAGATGGCATCTTTCCACCATTGGTGTTGTAAGATCGGCCATTCCATAAGTTTTTCAGACGCAATAATGCCTCACCCCATTACGTTACCTGCGACCGTGAGTAACTCAGTTAGCAGTTTCCTAATGCTTGGATGCTATTAAAATGTCACATCAAACCCAATTCTTTAAAATTTTCACAGTTGCATAAATTCAAGACAGTAGACGACAATGTGATGTATCCTGGAGTTTTTTTGCCTATCCTTATACCTCACATTATTACTTTGGTTATATCTTACAGCGTATACTATTTATAAGAGTTTTTTCACCATTTCGGATATATATATATATATATATATATATATATATATATATATATATATATATATATATATATATATATATATATATATATATATATATATATATATATATATATGTGTGTGTGTGTGTGTGTGTGTATGTGTGTGTGTGTGTGTGTGTGTTTGTTCGTTTGTATATATGTGGAAATGCCTACACCCAGAACTAAGCCATCCCTCAAGATTTGTTTTGTTCGGTCCCTGTAATATTTCAAATATTACATGTATAATTATTTCTACTGCTGTAGCATTTTCTAAACATATGGATCTTATTATCTTACGTAGAAGTCCAGGTGGCATTCAAATTGTTTCAGTTATGCTGTCCACATTCAGGGATGTAGCCATCAGATTTATCTAGGAGGTGTCCATCGTTTCTAGGGTGGGGGCAGCTACAATGTACTAAGCCAAAAATATAGTGATGCACCTAGTGATTTTGAAGCTGAAAAAAAAAACAGAAAATTATGGTTTCCGTCCGGAAAACTACAAACTGTTTTTTATCTTTTTTTTTTTTTTTTTTTGCTTTTTCTCCATAAATATTTTGCACCAGGTTTTTATTATACTTAACCAAAAACTACAGAAGAAGAAGCTGTGCATTTGGTCATTCCTAACGCGGGAGAGATACCATACTATTTTTTGATCGGTAAGGATCGGTGAATAATTTACCGTAAATTAACTAACTAACTCTATGGCATATGGAACCGGAGGTTCAATGCCGCGTTCACAAAAGCTCTCCACTGACTTCTATCCTTAGCCAATTGGATCCAATTTCTACTTTGTATTCCTATTTCTGCGAGATCCATCTTAATATTGTCCTTCCATCTGCTCCTAGGTCTTCCTAATGGTCGTTTCCCGATTGGTCTTCCAGTCAAGACTTTGAAAGCGTTTCTATTTTCTTCCATTCTAGCTACATGACCTGCCCACCTAAGCCTCCTAGACTTGACGAGCCTAACAATGTTGGGTAAACCGTATAAATTATGTAGTTTCTCGTTATGAAGTTTCCGCCATTCCCCATTCCCGTTCCTCTTGGGTCCGAATATTCGTCTAAGGATCTTGTTCTCAAATACTTTCAGTCTATGTTCTTCCCTCGGAGTAAGCGACCATGTTTCGCAACCATACAGAACAACAGGTATAATTATCGTTTTGTATATTTTAAGTTCCAAATACCTCGACAGAATTCGCGACGACAAGAGATTTTGAACCGAATAGTAACACGAATTCCCTGCTTTGAGTCGACATTTAATTTCTTCGTGAATATGATTTTCGTCTGTTAATATTGAACCTAGCGTATGCACTTTATCAAAAGTATTATTTAATATTTTAACGCATCCACAATTTGCCGTATTACGGTCCCGACGCACTTCCATGTATTTAGTTTTCCCTGCATTTACTTCTAAACCGATGTCCCTGCAAGCGTTTAATAAGATCTCTGCATTTGTTTCTATTGTTCTCCTATCATCCCCTATTAAATTTACATCATCAGCATATGCCATAACCTGGTGAATGCCGTTCAACTCTAGGCCTTGGTTGCTATCTTTGATTTTCCTTATAGCGTATTCCAGAACAAAGTTAAATAATAATGGCGACAACGCATCTCCTTGTTTCAGGCCATTTTCGACGAAAAAGCTCGTAGACAGAAATTTTCCTACCCGGACTTAACTTTGGGATTCATTTAAACATATCTTAATTAATCTAATTAGCTTTCTCGGTATTCCAGGTTCTGTAAGAACGATGTATAATGTTTCTCTCCTAACCGAGTCGTACGCCTTTCTAAAATCAATAAATAGTTGATGTACTGAGGTATTGTATTCCCATTTTTTTTTCGAGTATTTGGCGAATGGTAAATATTTGGTCGATAGTTGATCGATTTTGTCTAAATCGGGAGTGATAATCTCCAATAATTTCATCTGCATAGGGGGTCAATCTTGCTAATAGAATATTTGAAAGGATTTTATATGATGTTGACAGAAGAGAAATGCCTCGATAATTATTACAGTCAGATTTGTCGCCTTTCTTATGAATTGGAACAATGATTGATTCTTTCCACTTCTTCTAACAATTCTTCCCTGTTCCAGATAAGGAGAATGAGTTTGTGTATCTTGTTCCACAATTTTTCGCCACCAGCTAAAATTAACGCAGTAGGAATTTCATCTACACCCGGAGATTTGTGTTTCTTTAATTTCTTTATAGCGGTTTCTACCTCTATTCGATTGGGTTCTGGAATACACGGTTCTGCGGTGTGTATCTCCCTTTCTCCATGCACATTAGTTTTTGGCTGCGTGTTCAGCAAATCGTCAAAGAAATCTTTCCATCTATTTAAGATGCTATCCGTATCAGTGAGAACTGTACCGTCAGATTTCTTTAATATATAAGCACGAGGTTCATAGCCTTTCTTAAATTCGCTGATCCGCTTCTACAGGTCCGCAATATTTTTATTTTTACTATTATCTTCAAGATCCTTAATTTTAACTTTCAAAAAATCGCGTTTCTTTGTTCTAAAAGTTTTGGAAGTTTCCCGCCTGATATCTGCGAAATTTTGTGTAGTTATTTCATTCGGATTTGTAGCCAGCGTAATTTTGCCTGTTTTCTCTTCTCTGCTAGTTTAATGCATTCCTGGTCGAACCATGGTTTGTTCCTACGTATTTCCGCGTGTCCCAATTTTTCTTTTGCTGAAATTTTAATGCTATCTCTAATTTCAATCCAAGTATCCTGAACACTAGTGCACTCCGAATCTTCTAAAACCTTGAATCTATTTGAAACTTCAATCTGGTATTCCTCTCTTACCTGGCTCTCTTCTAATTTCTTTAAATTAAATCTCTCCGTTTTCGGACAATGAATATTACCTTTATTCAACGATAATCTCTCTCGTATTATCGCTGCTACCAGGTAGTGATCAGTGTCACAATCAGCCCCTCTAAACAACCGGACATCAATTATGCTAGATTGTCTTCTTCTATCTACTAAAACGTGATCAATTTGATTATGTGTTTTTCCGTCTAGTGATGTCCAAGTGTATTTATGAACTTCGCGATGTGGGAATTTTGTACTCTTCACGATTAGGTTTTTGGACATTGCAAAGTACACTAGTCTAGCACCGTTGTCATTACTTTCCTTATGCAGACTTTCGTTCCCTATAATCGGTTTGAAAATATCCTCTCGTCCTACCTTAGCATTGAAATTCCCTAATATAATTTTCATATGGTATCGCGTGAGTTGGTGAAATATCCGTTCCACTTCTTCGTGAAAACTGTCTTTTATATCGTCAACCTTATCTTCAGTTGGGGCATGTACATTTAAAACAATAATATCACACCACCGTCCCTATTATTAATTACGTAACCGTGAAGAGAACGGGGGTTGTAATAACTCGCGTTCCTTTCTGTGTTAGGAACTTCGAGTTATAGAAAATTATGTTGAAATAATACATTTCCTTCCTAGAACTTATAGTTTAATTTTTATTCTTACTTAAGCAAAGGAATCACCAAAAATGTCTGGGAGGTACGCGTAATTCACTTCGAACGAAATTGTTTCTTTGGTATTCTGCGACGTCCGTATCTGAGTTGAGTTGAGTTGATTTTGAGTTTAACGTCCCGTTATTGTTGATATAATTTTTACAATGTTATATTATTTTACCCACTTTGTTTGAAATAATTCTATATTTATATTACTTTCCAGGTTGCTGGTGCCGTAACAACGTACTTGGTTATTCTGATCCAGTTTCAAGTCACAAGCAACAACAATGGACGAGTATGTTTCTGCGATGTATCATCTGCGCAAATTGACTCTTTAGTCACGGATGCCAATGATTCAACAACGATTTCCATATATTAAATATATCACTAGTCGCAGTGTTGTTGATAAATTTGTAGTATGCTCACCTGTGAGTTATGAAAACGCAATAGAATACTGAGGTTAGCGAATCAGGAGTTGGAATGGAGATATCATCAAGCTAGTATGAGAAGTTTATGCATCAAAAAGTCTCGCGGCTAATAACAGTGAATATCTATAAAATGAAAGAGTAGATGATAGTTTTAGATCTGTTGTGTATCCATAAAAGTTATTTCAATAAATAACCAGACTTCTTTCGTTTAACACTCTTGATTTTATGAGCTTTTTTCATTATAAACGTGTATAATAAATTTCTACAATTTTAATCGCTTCTTATTTCAAATTCTTTATAAACATATCTGCTACATCCTCTTTTATATATATATATATTTTTTTTTTCAAGTTTGCTTTTATATGAGCCTACACAGCTTTTTACGAAATGAGTAAAACAATTAGGTTTATGCATTTGACACGTCAGAATAAGACCTTTCTGGATCAGGTTGCCACGTACTGATTTGTTTTAGTACTGATTCAAAGTCTACAATTATTGTAAAAGGTATTCTTACAGTGTTTCTGATTAATAAATTCAAGTATTTTATTCCATTTTTTGGTACTGTTATTTTACCAACAGCATATCATCCTCAACATTTTTTTGTGTTCTTTTAACAATTCTTCTGATTCCATATGCTTAGCTAAACATCCTTCATATAAATATCTTATGCTCAATTTTAGTTATTTGCCTTCCAACAAGCTTACATAAATCTTTAATTCAATACACAATGATTTTTCCTTTTATCTTTAAAATTTAATAAACGAGTATGTTTATTTTTCTTTTTTGTAATTCTCAGCGAAAAGATTGGAAAGCTTTTACCGAAATGGACTAATGAAGATATCCATTTTCAAAATTATCTATATCAGTAATTTGTACAGGAAAAGGAATGATTTAAAAACTTCTCTAAACTTAACTTCACGGTTTTTACATTTCGAAACTCTGAAAATTTTTATTAATTGGATATAATACGGATATGATTGAATATAGGAAATATTTGTGATCATTATTTTGTATATTAACGGATGCTATTCTTTTTTAATTATGTTTGAAAGTTCTATATAAGAAGATCCTCTCATTGAAACATGCTTAATAATTGTTAACTCTAAAAAGTCTCTAGAGTGTAACATCCATCTAGAATTCTCGTCCTAGAAATCCTTTCATTTCTATTTTGAGTTTAATTTTAGCTCTTATGTAAAATTCATTTAATTCTGTAAATTCAAATATTATATCGTTAGCTGTGTTAAAGTTATAGTCTTGTATTTTATTTTTTTTAAAAATACAAATGAATGACATATTTACTTTAAGTGAATTAAAAAGGTTGAAACTGTGTTTTATTTTATGTTTAACAACTCTTCCACTTCAATTTGAGAATTTACTAGGGTCTTTACATCCTCCAGTGTTTTGAATTTTAAATGTTTGTAATCTGTTCTTAAATGATGCTTCTTTAAATTTAACCTTTAGTTCAGGTCTTTCAGGTTTTGTTTCTTCAAATATTTCTTTCTTAAAATGGAAATATCTTTTTCAGCCTTGCTGCCTCTTCTAATGGTTTGTCTTTAACAAATATATATTTAGTTGCATTTCTGTTAAATTTTTGTATAGTTCATTTTTATTTAGTTGACTATATTCTCTTATTTGTTTTTTTAACTTTATGTTTTAGTTCTTTTACCGTGATATTCGTATTTTTACTTGCGCCATTTGATTTGATTTAATTTCCTTCATATCATCAGTTTTAACATACATATTCATCTTCTCATTTTTACTTGCACCATTTCAGAAAATGACATGAAATCATTAAGTTTAACATCCCACGGTTATGACGGTTAGGCTAAAGGAGACGGTGATAATGAGAAGTGAGTGAGATGGTGGAATGAAGAAAGTGGAAGGAAACGGGAGAACCCCGAGAAAACCAACGAGCACGGCGTTTGTCCACCACAAAGTCCACACGGCGCGAGCTGGGATCGAACCAGGGACCCCAAACACCGGAGGTGAACGCTCTATCACTGAGCCACCGCGCCTCCTTGCACCATTTGACTTTATTTCATGTTTTCAAATTTTTATTTTTAACATACATATTTACCTCCTCACTTTTTACTTGGACCACTTGATTTGATTTCATTTTTGTTATTTATTATATTTATACTAATCTCTTATTTATTAAAGAGGAAATCTTTCTTATGATTAATACAGCAATTAATACAACACAATATTAATTCATACGAATGGCAAAAATTCTTACAAGTTGCATTTAAAGATTTTGTATATAATAAAAGATGGCAAGTGGTTCAATTTTTAAATAAACTTGGAAACAGAACAAAAACCCGGTAGTGGCTTAAGAGGGTTAGATTTAAATACAGCATTAGATACAGATTGTAAAGATGAAGAAGATAAAAATTAAGTTTGATAAGGGTATTTTAGTTGTGTGAAAATTTTAAAGTGTTTATTTCACCTAGATAAACCAAACATATGACAGAGAAAATGATAAGTGATATAGTTAAAAATGGATGAAGAATTAAATATACTACTAAAAGACACCTATCTAACTGTTGAATGTGTGTTAATGAAAATGAATAAATTATTCGAAGATTTTCTATGTAATAAACTGAGGTACCAATTTGTAAAATACCTAGTTCCATTCATGGATGCCCTTTACCTTTCAAATCTTTCTTGGAACATATCTCTACGGAGTTACACTGGGATAAATACAGCGACTTCATTGCTTCACAACTTCAAAATAACTTTTCAACTCCTAATATTACTCCTGATATGCAGGAAGCAGCACGAAGTTTGGATACTTTACTAAAAGCTGCGGTATATCATTCAAAGGTGCAGCTGGTTCTTCCTTCAAAATCATCACGTATTTGTAGTCTTCCAGTTAAACCTCCTTGGTGGACTCAAGAATGTCAACGAAGTGTTAACTCCAGACATCGTACTTGGAAATCATTTCTTTGCACTAAAGAAAAAAATCATTTTCTAGCTTATCAGAAAGCAAATGCCCTCACTAAAAGAATACTTCGACAAACACAACGTCAACATTGGCAAGATTTTTGCAATAATTTGTCCTGCCAAACCACGAAAACAAAAATTTCGAAATATCTGAAATACCAAAAAATATATCTCTTAAAACTGAACAAAGTAATATTCAACTTAGTGGATATACTTGGACCGAAGAATTTCATCAGAATCTGGCTCCGCCTTTTGTAAGTAATAACCGGTTAGATCTTGTAAAATATTTTTCTTCGACCCCATACACTACTTCTGATCTTCTGTTCACTATTGAGAAAATAACCACTGTACTCCAGTCATTAAAATGAGATTCATCTCCAGGCATCGATGGAATACATTATAAACACCTCAAGAATTTTCCGTCGGAGGGAATCTCTGCATTGTTACATTTCTATAATTCCATCTGGAAGACTTCACAGATTCCTTCACAGTGGAAGAAAATTCTGATTACTCCAATACGGAAACCAACAAAACCCACAGGAGCAGGGACCAGTTATAGACAATCGTTTTAATATTTTGTTATTTAAAAACATTAGAACAATTAATTATAACCAGATTACAATGCTTTCTGGAATATCACCAGATATTTCCCCCGAATATGACAGGCTTTAGAAAGCGCAAGTCAACTTTAGATGCACTTTGTCCATTCCTTTTAGACATTTGGACAACTTTTCAACATCGTAAATATCTCATGGCTATAAGCATTGATCCTAAATAGGCATATGACCTAGTTCAATTGGATTTATTGATAATTAAAATAGCAAAAATGAACATCCCTATCGCTTTCATTAGATTAGTTCATAATGTACTCATTAATAGACAAATTTATCTCAAAATAAATAATAAATATAGCACTCTCGACAAAATTCTCTTGGTCTTATCCAAGGTAGCAAGCTTAGTCAAACACTTTTTAATATCTTCATGGTGGAATTACTGGAAATACTCAATGGCACTGTATCAGCCTCTCTCTTTGCAGATGACTTACTCATTTATATTGTTACAAATGGTCTGGATACTGGTCGAAAGAAATTGGAGTCTTCATTGGAAATAATTGCAATCTGGTGCCGAAACAATGGTTTAGAAATTAACTGGAATAAAACCAATTACATAGTATTTACTAAAAAGAAAATCACTAACTTTACTCCTCTTCAACTTTCACATTCACAGATTCACAGCACAACAAAAATCAAATTTCTTGGATTATACCTCGATCACAAATTAACTTGAAGTCACATTTAACTCACTAATAAAAGAATGTAAACAAGTACAGAACATTCTTCGCAGCTTAAGTTCTGAAAAATGGGGCATTCATCCGCACACATTATATACTATTTTTCAACAATGCATTGAAGCTAAGATACTCTATGGAAGTAAAATCTACTCTGTCACCATGCCAAAATTCTATAAATCGGTAACAGCGATTCAGTACACTACTTTAAAAATTATACTTTCCCAAACTCGCTTTTGTCCTAATAATGTCATTTTGGACGAAACAGACACGCTACAGTTATCTATTAAAATACTCAAATTTGTCTGTAAATATATCATATCTCGACTCGCTATTACGAATTCGCCACTACTCAAACAACTAGGAGCCTTAGAAGTACAGAACCGAGATACCAAATTACCATATGTCACTAAGTTACCATGGATATACAAAGCATTTTTACTTTTGAAAAACCTCCAAACTCAAATAATAAAACTTCCCAACCAGCCATGCTACAGTTTCGCATATGAAATAAATACAACAATTATAAAACCTATTCTGCCGTCATATGTAGATACCAAGATTAAAGATCGATCATATCGCATAAACAAACATATTTGGCAAAGATTTTTCGATCAATTCCATCCTGACACAATCTTCCTTTACACTGATGCCTCCAAGGTTGCACATAGCCCAGATGGAGTGGCTATCTTTGTTCCCCAACTTGATATCGAACAACTGAAACTTCCAGTTGCCACTACAGTATTTGAGGGTGAAGCTTTTGGAATACGACAAGCCTTACTACTCATTCAACGTAACAATATCCAACGTGCATGTATCTGCACGGATTCCTACAGTGTGTTACAAGCACTTTCTTTTGTTCATTGGACAATTAAATCTACTTACACTGTACTAAACATAAAATCCATTTATCGAAAATTAATTGAAATGGGTCATATCATAGATTTTATGCACGTCCTAAGCCATGTTGATACAAAACCGAATGAATTTGTGGAATATTTATCCAAAAATTCCCGTAACTCTGGTCTTTCAGCCAATATAAAATTATCACCTCTCAACTTTTTATTTTACATTGACCAGATAATCTCGGAGCAAACTGTCCTTTGGAAACATAAAATCAGAAGTGGACCAGGGACATACTATTAGCAAACTAACTCTTTACAATCAACCACCTGGAATGTACTTCGCACTTGGTCACGGTCAAAAATCATATTATATTATAGACTTCGTTTCAAAACTGCAATTATTCCATATCTTCTGTACAAAATTCATCGCAGAGGTTCACCTCTTTGTTGATGCACGAAGAGGTTGGAACTCTGAATTATCTCATATTCCAATGTCCTTTGTTATCTAAAAATAGTATTCAAGTTATGGAAGAGCTAAATGAAAGCTACGGTTATGGTTCCTTTACCATCAAGCAAATTTTGACGCACAATGATTTGGATATCCTGAAACATTTAATAGTTTTTTTTTTCAAGATAATGGACTTGTCCTTTAATTTACTTAAATCATTACCTGGTTAATAATATCATTTTTCCTTTTACATTTCATCTTCCGGTGGAAAAAATACTTCACTAGAATATATTAGCTCTGTATTTCCCACATAGGCAACGGAATTAACACCACTCATATATTCCAACAAGAAGGAATGACTATTCTACTTCTCATTTTACAATTTCCACCGGAAAAGGTCAAAGCACACCTCCTAACCAACAAACACAATGGTACTCCGCTTACAATTCCAAGGATATGGGTGAAACAAACTATGTCTGGAAGAGGAAGGCAATGAACATGGTGGATGTGAATTAAGGGATCATGTTGGTTCGTGTGAAAATGTATATTAAATGAAGAATACCTTGTTCTGAGTACTTCCTAAAGTTAAAATCATTAATAACTGCAACTTTAGTATCAGTGAACATAATAATTACCCAGTGTATAACATAATCCGCGAACAGTAAAGATCACAAAGTATAGTGAATAGTGTGGTTCTAGAAGCTTCGTTGAAGAATCATAATTTGCGTGAGATCAATTTCAATTATTCCTTTCTCTTGCTTTTGTGTTTTCAACTTTATATTGTATATTGTGTTAATTGGCGGTGTTATTTAATTTTCATTGTTATGTTATTATATGTGAATCAAGATTAAATTAGAATATTATGGAAGTTAAGGGAAAAACTTCTTCAGGCCTGTCAAATATGGAAGATACTAACAAAATGGAAATAGAACAATCAGTGGAAAGTATAGAAAGTCAATAATATAGAATCCGTCAATAATATGGAAAGTCAATCCAATAATTCAAACTCAGAAAATGAAGTACTAATTACAATAAAAGCGAATTCTACTTTTTTTTTTTATCTCGGAAACCAATGCAATTCAAATAGCCAAGAACAGATATAAACCTCACCACTTTGCACCGTACTACATTTTCCTAAAATCTAACAATGAAGACATAGGGAAAAAACATATGTCAATTAGTCGTAAAATTTTCTACGCGGAAATTCCGGGTATAGAGTGTATAGAAAAATAGGCCGTAACCTAATGAAAATTAAATTCAGATCAGGCGATGTGGCTAACAACTTTATGTCTCATTCCATCTTAAGGAATAACCAATGGGAGACTTTTCTTCCAAATCAACTTATTTACTCTACGGGAATACAGTACGATATTGACACAGATGCAACAGTGGACGAACTGTTAACAGACATACAATGTGATGTTCAAGTTACTTCAGCACGAAGAATTTTTCGAAAAAATGACAAAAATGAACTTCAGCCTACGTCAACTGTCATCTTTATCTTTGATGCTCAAAAATTGCTTTCTGATATAAAACTGCATTATATGGAAAGAGACGTGCATATATATACATACCGACTATAAAACAATGCATTTTTGGATGCTATAAATTCGGATATAGAAAAAATAGCTGTCGTTCGAAGAAACCCACTTGCGTCAAGTGTGGTCAATCTCATCAACCAGACCAGGGGCGGATCCAGGACGGACTTCTAGGGGGGCGGTGAGTTGTAATACTGCTACTTACAGCTACTTTTAAGAGCTCCAAACTCTGGAATGGGTTTTATTTATATATAAAATACAAGTTTCTCTTCTGGGGGAAGCGATCGGCCCCCTGGATCCGCCACTGAACGAGACTCATGTAATAACCCTATTCATTGTCTAAACTGTGGAGGCAATCATCGTGCAGACTCTAATCAATGTGCAGAACGTATACGCCAAACCCAAATTATGGAACTAATGGCTAAAGAAAGACCCTCTTTCAATGAAACTAGCATAATAATTAAACATTCTCCAGTCCTAGAAATCGCTGATTATCGCTTTGGTACCTCCAGAAATTTAACAGAACGGACTTCAATGTCCCTTCCTTCTTCTAAGGACGAACACTTCACTTACTCGGCAGCTCTTTCACAAAAAACTACTTCTTCATTAGATATCCCTGATGGTGAAATACCTGAAAGCCTTCCTAAAAAAAAAAAAAAAAAAAAAAAAAAAAAAAAAAAAGAGGAGAAACATTATAATAAATAAACCTACAAAACTTACGACTGTAAATAATACCCAAAATTTTGTGAAATTTAACCTCGACTCCGATTCCGACTTCAGTTCAAAACGGCAACAAGCTACTACATCAAAAAACTTCTTTCAAAATGATAATAGCATAAAGAAGGACAGAAGTAAAACCTCTCGTATAACAAGAGAAGACTTTTTCTTTTAAAAGAAAAATATCTCCTCGCTCTTACTCACAACCTGTCAGTCTTCTCAAGGAAAAGACCTCTCAAGTAGACTTCAATCTTCCAAATCGACACCCTTTGTATCAAAACTTGTAGAATCGGGTGTAACATTTCAAGATATAGACTGTAGTAATGATCAATTAGAAAAAATTCAAAAAGATACATTTAAAATAAGAGAATAACTTCAACGGTACAAGACTTCAATTGAAGCAATCGTTGCGATAATGATCTCCAAATGAAGTCAGGCGCAGTAATACAAGAATTATTATCAACTTTTAACCTACAATAAAAAAAGAGGTTTTCCAAAAAATTCCCTTAAAAGTAAATAAGTATGGATAAGGTTACTAATAGAAATTTGGTTATACTTCAATGGAACGCACAAAGCATATATGGAAAACTCTTCCATTTAAAATCATTAATTAATATATTTTCACCTAATATGGTTCTTTACGGGAAACATGGTGCACACCGAAAATTCCCTTAAAAATTAAAGGCTATAATTGCATCAACCAACTGAGACAAGATTCACATGGTGGTATTGCTATTTGCATTAAAACTAATATAAAATATCAAACATTCAATTTGCAACTAGCAAATCATCACAATTATATTCAATATATTGGTATTCAAATTTACAATATAAAACTAGTTAATTTGTATATTCCTCTAAAAACAAAAGTAAATATTTCATTTGGAAATTGTTACTACTTAACAACCAAGAAATTGATTACATCTGCGGAGATTTCAATGTCTCACATAATATATGGAGATCAAATAGAACAGATTCTGCGGGCGAATATTTTTAAAAGTACTGTCAGAATCACCATTCATTTTTCTCAATGATGGCCCTCCTACCAGGATTCAGAATAACTTCTTCAGTGTACCTGACCTAACGTTAACTGAAAGTGATCACTACATAGAAACAGAATGGTCAACTTATTTCCATACTTGTAATAGTGGTCATTTTCCAATAATTTTTAAAACACATGCTGTTACCCCGATACCTGTTTTCTCTCAATTTAATGAATTAATGTTCAAATCAAAACTACAACATGCAGCAAAAGATATCAATTGGACAGACTATAATAACATAACTCAGGAAAAAATTACTTATCTTAATAAAGATAAGGATATTTTAAAACTAATTAAAAATACTTCTTCGGCCTTATCTTCATAAACCAAGCAAAAGATAAACAGAAATAATAGAACAAATCAGCGACAACGGAGCAAACCAATATGATAGAATACAGAATGCCAAAAAAGTATTAATAAGTGTATATCAACTTTTAAATTATTTATATCAATGAAATCTCCTTCAAATTTTGTCAACTATCAAAAACAAAAACCTTTATCAAAAATTATTATAAATACCAAAAACATTAGCAAAATTTTTGCAATACTATGTCGGAACGTACATCAACATACAAAATTTAGAATTTTTGGAAGAAATTCAGAAACAATAATCATACACAAAATGAAGATGTAATACCATATGAATCCTGTTGGATTGAGGCGTTTCAGAGTAAATTAACACCTTGTTCAGTTAACAACGACAGAGTACTTTTAAGTTCATACTTATTCAACAATACTAATCCTACTTTAGACAAAGATTTCAATATGTCGGAATTGGAATTAGTACTTAATAATTTGCACAAATCTTCAACTACAGATATTGATGGTATTGGTTTTACTCATTACAAACTACTTCCGACAGGTGGTCGTCAAATTTTACTTAACTATTATAATAATATTTGGAACTCTGGCAACATCCCACCACTGTGGAAAAAATTCTTATAATTCCAATACCGAAACCTAAACAGTACAATAACATATTAAATAATTTTCGACCTATAGCGTTATTAACTTGTGCAATGGAAATATTTGAAAATTTAATATTAAATCGACTTATGTGGTCCATAGAGCATAACCAAATTTTTCCCTTCAATATAACAGGCTTCAGGAAAAGTTTTTCAACTTACGATGCGTTGACATTACTTATATCAGATATTTACAAATCTTTATATTTAAGACGATCACTATTAGTGGTTTCCCTAGATATTTAGGGAGCATATGATAATGTCGTTTTAGATATCCTGATTAAAAATGCACCAACTTAAAATTCCGGGTAAAATGATAAGAATTATACATAATTCTTTAATAAATAGAAAAATTTATATCAAATTGAACAACTCGTACTCCAATCCTATGGAAACATCATTATGACTTTTACAAGGAAGCAAACTTAGTCCAACCCTCTTCAATATATATATATATATATATATATATATATATATCGGATTTACTGAAAAACAACTGGTATCCATGTCACATGATTGGATTCGCAGATGATGTCCAATTAAACATTCAAATTAATAGTATCAGTGAAAGTATTAGTATATTAGACCGTAACCTAAATAAAATAAATAATTGGATGATACAGAATGGTTTAGAACTGAACTGAAAGAAAAACAAATTTATCATTTTTACCAGAAAGAGGAATATTAAACAATATGGTATTCAAATACAAAATATCAAGATAAATTCTGACAGTTCAATGAAATATTAAGGCATGTATCTTGACAGAAAATTAAATTGGAGGAAATAATATCTTCTGGAAGAGTCAATGAAATATCAGAATTTACTCAGATATCTGGTATCAAAGAAATGGGGAATAAATCCTTTCTCTCTAGTAACTATCCTCAAACAAGGATTCATGTCAAAAATAGCCTATGGTATTATATTTGTGAATCACATTCAATCTCATTATATAAAATTGGAAAAATCTTTATACTCTTTGGCGAAATTAATCTTTTCGCAACCAGCATTCTGTCCAAAGACAGCTTTACTAACAGAAATTGGATGTAATCCAATCCAGTTATTCATCTTCAAACAAGCGTATCAATTTATTTTAAATGCTTTGGGAAAATCAAACTCTCTGATCATTAATAGATTACAACGGCTTGATGTAATTTTACAAAAAAGGACTGCGCCCTTTTCTAGGAACAAACATAGGTTCATACAAGCTTATTAAAAAATTTGAATCTCTATATCCAGAAAATACCTGTCTTAAGTTGCTTTGTGTGGGATTATTAAGTAAATTTCACACAGAATAAACCTATCATACCTAATTATATCAAAATCTATCATGAAGAGTTAAAACAAATAATTTATCAGAACATCTGGAAAGCAACCATTCAATCATTTGAAGATAACATATTTATTTATACAGATGCCTCTAAATTTCCTAACTCTACAGTTAATACAGCAATACATATCCCAGCATGTTCATGTACCATAAAATACAAATTGCCAAAATATACATATATTTTTGAGGGAGAAGCATTTGCAATACGTCAGACCTTACTGTATGTAAAACGAAATAAATAAACAAAATCTACTATTTGCTCAGACTCCCTGAGTGTATTAACTTCTCTTAATTCAACTCATTGGAATAAACGCACTTCTTGGCTCGTATTAAATATCAAACTTCTCTACGCAATTATGTCAGAAAATAAATACCAAATAACATTAATGTATAGGGGTCCCTCTATGGCTCGCCGAGTCAGTAAAAATTTTTGTGACGCCATAGGTCAAAGGTCAATGACCAAGGGGTACTTAGGACCACCCCTCTAAATTTTGGCAGGGGTGCCATTGCACACCCCCTAAATTTTAGTAGGGGTACATAGGACCACCCCCATAAATTTTGGAAATTGCCAAATCTAAGAATTGGGTATGGTAGTCTAGGACCCGGGTATGTACCTCTATTAGTATTGGGGGCCCACCTCGTTCCCTTTCATGGGTAAAAAATTAGCAAAAAATCAAATTTCGCGGTTTTTCACCTACTTTATCCCCTTTGATGAGGTTTAATTACCTTATATAATTATATGGGCGTATACAGGGCTCCATTCTCTTTTATAAGACATAAATATATTGATGCACCCCTTTAAATTTTTAGGAGGGGTACATTGGCCCACCCCTTTAATTTTGGAAATTGCTTAATTCAAACATTTGGTATTATAGTATAGAACCCTAATATGTATCATGATAAATTTGTGTGGTCCACCTCGTTCTCTTTTAGGGGTACAAAATTGCCAAAATATAAACGTAAGCAATACGTTGTACCACGTGTTTGGTTTTTGGTCCATGTTATCCCCTTTGATGAGGTCCTATTACCTTATATGGTTATATGCTCATGTATAGGGGTCTATTACCTATCATAAGATATGGAATGGGTACATTGGTGCAGTAATAATTCTTCTTGTTTAGATGCTTCCATGGGTAAATATCTTTCTGGTAAAATTATATTGTTATCATTTTCAAGCTTCACTACGATTCTTAATTCAAACTTTATAGGGATCATTTGGCTACCTAAAATTCTATAAGGTACATTTTGTTGTAAATCAGTAATCTTGGTAAATGATTTCATCACATCACGTGTGTTTAGAAACTGTAGACAAGTAGCCATGAGGACGTTATCATGAATACTAACTCGAACGATACTTATATATGATGCAAAACTGATGACGTTGCATTACCATGTTCTCACGTGTACTATTGCATCATGAAAAAACATTGTTGAGAGATGTTTTTGTTCTAAACAGTTCCTGTTCTTTATCAATGAGTGCACAAACTTAAAAAATGTCAAACTAAGATTTTCCAAACAAAAATTTCAGACAAAAAGTTTCAAACAAAAAATTTCAAACAAAATTTTTTAAACAAAAAAATTCGAACAAAACTTTTTAAACTAAAAATTTGGAAACGAAAAATTTCAAAAACAAAAAAATTTCAAAAAACAAACGAAAAAATTTCAAACTAAAATTTTCCAAACTAAAATTTCAAAAAAATTCAAACAAAAATTTTGAAAAAATCAAAAATTAAAAAAAAAATTGGAAACGAAAAATTTCAAAAAAAATTTCGAACAAAAGTTTGAAACGAATAAATTTCAAACAAAAAGTTTTAAACAAAATTTTCAAACAAAATTTTGAAACGAGAAGAATTTAAATTTCAAACCAAAATTTTGAAAAGAAAAAATTTCAAAAAAAATTAAAAAATCAAACTAAAAATTTTACGCTTCACGGTTAACCGTCAAAGTTTATCCGGTTTGTAACTATTCGATTAACAAATAAACGGTTTTGATCATATTTATCAGTGATTGTAAAATATTGAACGAAACCAAGATTTTTAAACAGTAATCGATAAATGTTAAACAAAACTTAAAACTGAATGCAGCAAAGATTTGATAATCATCAACCACTCAGATTGCACGAAAGATACTGATCAGCCAATCAGATTGCACGAAAGATAGTGATCAACCAATCAAATTGCATCAACAATTACTTTGCCAGTGTCAGATTACATCACCTTGTGGCTAAATTTCAGTGTTGTAGCATGTATTGCCTTTAGACTATGAGTCATATGATTCAATAAGGTTAACTATCAGATTTCTAAAGCTCAAGGTCAAATCAATCACCACCAATGATCTTAGACTATGAGCTGTGACTAAAGTTCAATGTATTGTTTCAAATTTCGCGCCTTATGTAAAAATTCTGTTTATCACCATTCCCAAATTTAAAGAATACTTCTCTTGATATACCTAAGTCTTAGAGTTAATCATATCATTATATGTTCAATAAGGTCAATAGTGTCCGTCAATTGTTTACTTTAGTAGAACCAACTGTTTTCTAGAAGTGTGTACTCAAATTTAAGAAGTACCACAACAAAGGAAATGAATCCCTGTACATTACCTCATCAAGGTCAATCACGTCTTAGATCGTATTGCTTACGTTTATATTTGGCGAGAAATCAAAACCAATGACGTAATTTCATTTTGACAATTCTCAAATTATCCTACAAAGTTTCAATGTACCAATGGTCTGGACTCCTAATCCCATCATAGGTTAATAACTGATCACGTGATCATACTCATATTTGACAATGATTTACCCAACGAATGAGATACCATCCAATTTTAAGAACAATTACCAATTATTGATATGACAATAAGAAATGTACCCCTCCCAAAATTTAAGATTGGTATATAAATACACCTGTGTCTTATGAAGAAAGTAATAAATCCTGTACTCATTCAATAATAAAGCCGTATCAAGAAAGATAAAATAGGTCAATAACCTTTAAAATTTGAATATTTGTCCATAAGAGGGACACCAACTTGTTATTTGATAATTCCCAAATTTAAAAGGGAACATAAAAATATAAAGGTAATAAATATCTGTACACAATTATCCTTATCAAAGAGCTCATTTACATTTTTGACAATTTTTTACCCATGAAAGGAAACGAAATTTATAAGAACCTATATTGTTATACCAAATTGGGTAATTTCCTAACTTTAAGGGTGAGCCAATGTACCTCTGCCAAACTTTAAAATGGAAGCATCGATGTTCTCATGCCTTATAAAAGAAAATAAACCACTGAATACATTCATATGTTCATATAAGCTAATAAAACCGCATCAAAGAGGGGTCAATAACCTCAGAAATTGGAATTTTTAACAATTTTTTTATCCATAAAAGGGAACAAAAATGGACCACCCAAATTTATACTAATACATATTAGGGTTATATAATACTATATTAAATGCTTACATTTGGCAATTTCCAAACTTTAAGGTGGGGGTCATTGTACTCCTTCAAATTTTTCAACGGATGCCAAATATAAAAATCGAAAATTCGGAATTACGTAATAAAGTATATAAAAATATTTGAGAAGAACTTCAAAAATTACGCTCAGACATTGTTTTAATTTATACAGATGCATCTAAATACCCAGATTCTTCAGTAGGCGCTGCAATATTCATCTGATCTAATAATCTTACTCTTAAATATAAATTACCATCATCTTTATCAATTTTTGAAACAGAAGCTTTCGCCATTCGTCAGGCATTATTATATATTTTAAAACATAGAATACTTGTATCATGTATATGTACTGATTCACTTAGTGTCCTTCAAACACTGCAAAATACACACTAGGGTGCAAAAGTTACTTGGACAATTTTAAATATAAAACATCTTTTCAAAACACTTCAAAACAAGAATTACATTGTACAGTTTTACTTTATGCCTTCCCACATTGACCTAAAATATGGAGATCTTATAGACAATGCAGCAAAGTCTGCAACTAGAAATGGAAATCCATATTATATAAAAATTCCTTATAGAAGTTGCCATTATATTATAAATGTACATTTTTCAACAATAGTAAATCAATGGCAACAAAATAATAAATTCTTACCTGGAAATACTTATTGGGAAACCATCGAACACCATTCCCATAAATCCAGGGAATTTATAAAACATTGGTCAAAAAGAGAAATAATTACATATTATAGAATTCTTTTAGGTACAGCACTTACCCCAGTTAAATTATTCCAAATTAGAAAAAAAAGGAGACTTATCACTGTTGGTGTGATAAGGGTATAGGCACTCTAGATCATTTATTATTCGAATGTACTTACTTACAAACCCAAAGATCTACATTTCTTCAAAAATTAAATTATTATATCGGAATGGGACCATATAATTACAAATATATTATAGCAACCTATAACTGGAAAGCAATTCGAAACATGATACAATTTATTCTTCTTAATGGTATAAATATTTTAAAAAAGAAAAAGTAAAGAAAAACAATAAATTAGTTAAATACAAGAAAGAATATTTTTTTAAAATCTTGCTAAATAAATAAATAAATGAATGAATATATATATATATATATATATATATATATATATATATATATATATATATATATATATATAAACACAAAAAAGGTATAGAACAATTTTGAAAATGAATACAAATAAATTGCTTGAAATATTCCTTCCATTGAAGAAAATAGTAACTTAAGTCGAAATATTCAATAGAGATCACCTAATGAACTTAGCATTTAGAGCCTATTCTATTCTATTCTATTCATCTCCCTCGCGGGAGATTTTATAATTAAAAAGTCACAGCACTAAGGCCAAGTTGACTGCTTCACTAGAATTGTTTTAAATCTTTTTGTTGTTAATGGAATTGTAGAAGGTGGCCCGTTCCAAAATGGACGAATTGGCCTGTTTCAAATAGTTCTATTTCCATACTAGTTTGTGAATTAAAAAGGAAGGCAGAAGCGTAGAACATACAAAAAAATATGTATAACACTATAAAAATTGTAATGCACTAAATTATGTGCAAAATTGAAATTGTTGTTAAAAATTAAATTGAAATAATTGAAGAGCATGACGCTCTATTGTGTAGAACATTCTACGCCATCTTGCCAACGCATTTAGAGCCTACTAAGACGACTACATTTAAGTCGGAGACGAATACTTAAAAAACACTGATAATAGTAATGAAGAAAGAAAGAAAGAAAGGTGAAGGTGAAGGTGAGACATGTTAATTTTGGTAGATATAGAATATTCGCTTTCGTTATATGACCTTTCACTTTCACTATTTGACCAATACAACACTTGTGGCCTATTTAGGCTTTTGCCTCAGGCACCCCCCCCCTATCACTGATAATCAAGGCTGTCAACCGTACCATAATTATGGTACACATACCATAATTTCAAGTCAGGTACCATGTACCATAGTACTTTCATTATGGTACGCAAAAGTACCATAATCCAGAAGATGCGACTTTATTACTGTTTTTTGCTTTAATATTAGAAAAGTTTGTCGAATATGGATTTTTTTGTAGTTTTCAGTCCCACATAGAATATAAAGCTATAAATATGATAGTGGTTTCACTTCCCTTGTAGTCTCTCTGTCTTTGCCTTCCGAAGTACAGTACCATAAACATACACTATCCCTGAATGTTTTTATTGCCCTGTTTTCCAAAAGGAAACTTTGTTGCACTTTAGAAGGAAGCGACTGGAATGGTTTTCTTTTCGGAAAACAGTTATTGGTATTTGCCTCTGCCACGCACCAGAAACTGAGAAGGGAAGAACAATGTACTTGCAAGAGGATCACTGCATTACATTGTTTTTTTTTTTTTTTTTTTTTTTAATAACTTTTCTCATGTATTATAGATTTCAGTAGTAATGGAAAAGGTTTTAGGAAACTTTTTTTTAAATGTAATTTTTGTAGTGCTTATAGATTTACTTATATAGATACATACGAGTTTTGGACATTGCTGGCCTTAAGCCCATCATGTATGCGATATGACGGCTCTCGGCGATCACATACTGAGAAAAAAAAATCGTATGTAGCGTATTTAATATCGTATGTTACATTTGTAAATCCTGTAGTTTTTGGACTTAACGTACGGCAAACGTATAACTGAAAACGAATGTTTTATAATACTTTCTGTATAAGTGTTCCATTTGGATGTACTTTCTGTATGAAACAATAGATATAGGCAATCAGGATCTCCCATACAAGTGGATGTATATAACATAGAGCTGACGAAGGTAACGTACTTACATGCATGTAATATAAGGAAGACTGTTAGATATCAGACATCCTGCAAGGGTATGATGTAACATTTAAGGGCAGTATCTATGTAGCATACGGATAACGTATGCTTCGAACTGATTTCTGTAGTAAGCAAGAGGATTCCGTACAATATACCGCTGTTTGTAGAACGGATTTTTCTCAGTGTACTATTCAGGTAAGGGAAAGGAAGGAAGCGACCTGAGATCTATATGTTAGGCGCCATCCCAGCATTCGTAAGTGTGAATGAGGAGAAACCAGGATAAAGCTTACTCAGGATGTCTAAATTGAAACAATTGTAACAGCTTTATAACCGAGTGTTCCCACCAAAAGTCGAATTCTGACTGCTTGCACCAAAGTGTAGGACTTTAGCAATTACGCTACACGGGGCCACGTAGTGAATATAGAGCCATTTAACTGTGTGTGTGTTAAATTTTCACAATCATTTTTTAAAAGTATATTCGTATTAATTTTATTGAAGTTTCATTCCTTACAGCACACACAGAGAGGAATGTACTTATGTAATGTTGAATTTGAGCAAGATTTTAGGCTATTCCGTCTAAAAGATGTAGTAAAATAGCTGTCTCTCTGGAAAAAAGAATGCTGTCTTTATTGGAAGAGTTCTGGGTCGGGTATGGACTTTTGGGTTTCGGGTAGAACAACGATGAATTTCGAAAAAGTACTTATTCAGGCGTAATAACAATTGAAAATGTATTATTATGCAAAATTTGGTAGGTACCCCAATGGGGTTCGGGGGTATCATGGGGTACCAAATTTATAAATTTTTAAATATTTTGAAACATATGTGTACGAAATCTTTCATAGAACGTTACAAATACTAGATAATTGAAAACCACATTTCGCTACACCTCTTGGTTACCGAAATATGGTGAAATAAACAGTGATACCATAGATGTGTGGGGTTTGCGTACTAGATGGAAAAATTTCGAAAAACTAAACACTCATTCCTAATAACAATCTCAAAAGACGTTTAAATCCAAAAACAAACACAAACAGCTGTGGGGTTTTAGGGGTACCATGGGGTCGCAAACCATCCATTTCTAAACATTAGCAAAACACGCCTTAACATACTTTTAAAGAACATTATATAGATGTGTTTACCGAAAATACCAAGTCAGTACACCTAACTGTTACCGAAATATAGGGAAATAAAAAACCGCCATCATAGATTAGTGGGGTTCACGTGCTAAAAGTTACAATTTTGAAAAATGAATTATTCAGGCCTAACAATAATACCAAGAATATTCATAATCCATAAAAAAACCACATACTAATGGGGTTTAGGGGTACAATGGGGTTTGTGAAACCCCCACATCTACTTCTGTTTTCTATTTCGTTATACTAGCTTAAACACAACCCTCAGCTGGGTCGAATACCGAAAACTGCATGTTAATATCTAAGAAACTAACCGAGATTTTAAGGATAGTATTTTTGATGACGTCATAAATATATAGATACTTATGGATATGGACTTTTGGGTTTCTACTATAAGGAGGAGAAATTTCACAAAACTAATATATGTGCATTAATATACAATCTAATAGACATTCTGTAGTAAAATATGATGGTACCCCTATGGGTTAAGGGAGAACCCCACTATAGTTTCTATAAAAAGATTACTTTATTTACTACTTTCTTTCGAGTATGTTAAACAATGCTTTCAGCTGTGTTGAATACTGAAAACTGCATGTCAATATCTAAAAAAAGAAACGAGATTTTAAGAATTGTATTTTTGGTGACGTCATAAATATAGATTCTTATGGATATGGACTTTTGGGTTTCTACTATAAGGAATAGAAACTTATCAAAACTAATATATTTGCGTTAATATACAATCTAATGCACGTTTTGTAGTAAAATATGATGGTACCCCTATGGGTTAAGTGAAAACCCCACTATAGTTTCTATAAAAAGATTACTTTATTTACTACTTTCTTTCGAGTATGTTAAACAATGCTTTCAGCTGTGTTGAATACTGAAAACTGCATGTCAATATCTAAAAATGGAACCGAGAAATTAAGAATTGTATTTTTGGTGACGTCATAAATATAGAGAATCTTATGGATATGGAGTGATGGGTCTGTCCCATAAAAAGAAGAAATTTGCGAAAACTAATATATGCCTCTAGTATTCAGCTTAGTATGTGGTACCCCGATGGGTTAATTGACAACCTCAGCGTAGTTTCTACAAAAAGAATTTAATTCTTCAAAAAGATTAATTTAGAAGGCATCTGTAGTGACTCCGTATTTGCTTGACCGGTGAGTATTGAAACAGGCAGACACCCCTGATCGCTGTGGCCTATTTCGACCAATGCTTCTGCGAAGTTTGGTTTATATATATATATATATATATATATATATATATATATATATATATATATATATATATATATATATATATATATACATATATGTGTGTGTGAAGTGTGTGTCAGGAAACACATTGAACTGTCCCTCCCCAATAACACACTTTTAGATACGGGCCTCCTGGATATCATAACTAAGAACAAGAATGGGTTCGAACTGGAATCAAACCGAGCTCACCATGGTTCGAAATAGCAGACAGCGGCCGCTTTGAGCTCTTTCACTGGAACAACTTTACATGTGACACCGGGTTTGCATATTGGGAAACTAGCGTGTCGTCCCATAGTTCCTATACCCACAATGTATGAGGGGCCCTTCTGTATCCAGAAGTATGCACCCCTTCAGGTAAACAATTCGTGCTTTTGGGCCGAATTTCGATACTTGTTGTGAAGATCCTGTTGGATATCCGTGTATTGATGGGTAACCTGCGGCATTGAATTACGCAGCGGTGTCAGATGAGAATAGATCCAAATATCTCCACTGGAAGCCTCTCCAATGGTGCACGGTGACCCCGAGAAGTGACTACAACTCTGTTGGGACCGTCGATCGGATTTTCGACTCGTGTTCGAACACACCTCTCTTTGCGAACGTATTCGTGACCTACAGAGTCTACCGGTTCTGTACATACTCATATCAATCACGGTACTTACCAGTCTAGAAAGTAGGGAGTCAACAATGCATTGAGTGGAGTTTCCCTTTCTTTCAGGCATCTTAAAGATTGCTCGGACCTTCAATATCGAAAATAATTTTGCTTTTAGTAAATATTAGTGGTCATTTTTATAAGACTTAGTTGATTCAAAAATCAAGATAAATTTTATTCATGTATATTTAGTTATAGTTATATCGAAGAGACCTGAGACGTGCTCTCGTGTAACTTATGTCTTTATAATACCCCCAGTAGGGATTAGGTTGTTAAAGTAATGGTTCTTTTACTTATGTTAGGTCTTATTTATGTTTTGAAACGAACTGAAAGGAATTTGAGTTTCATTACTCTGAAGGTCGATATTAGTATTTCTTGTTCTTTCTTAAGTTTGTGTGATGTGTTCAGCGTACGACCTGTTGCTTATTTGCTGATTCCAAGTCTATGTTAGGGATTGGCATTTTGAAAAGGGTCAAAAATTCTTGTATCGTTACTGAGAGACTGGGAATAGAGAAGGCCAGGGTTTTTCAACTGGAAGGTCGCGAAGCCTATAGGGTTGCGATGGGGTTTCATGAGTTCGCGAAGATAGGCGGAAGAGATAAACATAATTAGAATCTAATACCTGAAAATATTTTTAAATATTATTTTGAATTTTATTTTGATATAGGCATAACTTATTTTTATAAATTCTGTTAAGAACAACAAAAGATAGGTCTACTAAACAATTGCAACAGTACAGAGTTGTTTAAAAATCAATTTAAAAGAAAGAGGTATGGTATCAAACTAATGAGAACTGCAAATTGAAATACCAGAAAAATACAAATGCAACAAAAACTGCATATTGAAATACAATTAAATTGAAAGCTTATAAGATAGTAGGCCTATATTGTGAGCGAATATTCTTTTTTCCAGAAGTTGGTCAGAATGAAGATATATTTCTAGTGTGGAATTTTATTTGTTTCCTAAATTTTAAATGTAAACAAGTTGCTTTTAACAGTTTGTTGTGATACTGAACACATACAGAACAATGAACCAAATTCACAACAATATGAGGTAACTAAAAGTAGCGGCATCTCGGAAACTAAAATGCTCAATAACGTTTTTAACAACTGTTCAAGTTTTATAAACCAAAATAAGAAACCACTTTATTTTTTATCATATGACGCAAAATTAAGAGAGTTATAAAGTTTTAAAATTTTCAGACGGCCTTCATTTTGAAACAACAGTATGATGGATCGGAATCGATATTTGCAATATGAATGAACTGACCAAATCCGTTTGCTTTTAGTTAAGTTACTGTAGCAATATACAAGAAATACATTTTACTGTTATAGAAATAGATGGATATCGTGAAATCTCCGCAGTAGGTAAATGAAAAATTGCACACAAACCAGAAATTATAAGCAGTCTCTGGCAAGAGGATGTGATAAAATGAGGTCGTGATAGGAACAGAGATGGAATGGGTCAGTGGGTCTAGTGAGTCAAGTTTTCTGAGTGGGTCAGTGGGTCGTGGGTCAACAGCATGTGACCCACCGTGACCCACTGTAACCCACCAGCTCAGTATGATCTACCGACCCACTCTGTTCACTATATTGTAGACAGTATCTTCTGAAGACTGGTAAATTTGTCTTCGTTTTACTTTCAAGACCTTCATTTCCCTTCCTTTTCCATTTGTTTCTGTCTACTTACCTGAGGTGAGTATATCTAACCAAGTGAAAAAAGAACTTCAGGCATTTTTGGATATTGATATTTTTAATTGTAATAGTAGCAATAGGACTTATACTACTACTTGGCTTTCGAGACCTGTGAGTTTTTAGAGGAGCTAACTACTGGAAAAAATACATTTTTGAATCACTGTAATATGTAAATTATATAAAAAATTGAATGTAACTGTGTGTGCCTGATCATCATGGTCTTCAAGACCTGTGAGTTTTTAGAGGAGCTAACTACTGGAAAAAATACATTTTTGAATCACTGTAATATATAAATTATATAAAACGTAACTGTGTGCGCCTGATCATCACGGTCAAATTGCAAAGACAAATTAAACTACTTTTCGTATATAGTTAGGCCTTAATCCAAACTGGGATGTTATATTGCTTTCATTATAATGCATAATATCCTAAGGAGGTAGTGAGAATCCGAATTTTTGCCCCCCCCCCCCAAAAAAAAAATAGTATCTCGCACGCTGTTCAACTTACGGACCTAAAATGCAGTGTATTAACTCTTTATTGAAAATAAACAGAACGTGTACTAGCATTTTTTTTAATTCTCCTTTATGGGAAGGCCACTTTCTATATATGGAAAATTGGTAGTGGGCTGGTTTGTAAAAATGATCAAAAACGATCGATATTAGTTAAGAAAAAAATCAGAAACAAAAAATACAGTGCTTTGCTTTATATGTCCATTGCTTTCTACTATAATAATTGCTGAATCTTATGTTTATTATATGGAGCGCTTACGGCACAGGACAATCAACCCTTAAAGTTGTGAGAAAAATAGTCATAAAATTTGTACTGTAAGCTTAATTACACGGAAATTTTAAGTTTGGATTGTACGCATAATTATATGGAAAATTTCCTTTTATGTTGGTCTACTTACTTTGATTTGTAACTTTCAAATTTCATCCTTTTTTCCACTGAAAAGTATTGATAATTCAACAAGGAAATAATTATATTATGATAATTTAATTGAAATTCATCGTAATTTGGCACATGGCAAACAGCAGTGTGGTAATTGAAGGGGAAGAAGGAGGGAAATTCCCATTCACCTCTGAACACTTTCCAGGAACGTCAGTCCCTTTCGCTTTCTAGACGGGGGAGGAAACTTGGTAATGGTATCAAACCTTCATGTGTGATTACAAAAATTAAATTTATAAACAAATAATAAATCATCAGTTTATCAGGCTTTAATTGATAATTTATTCACAAGATTCCCTATCGAAGGCGTGTTAGATGAAGTTTCTGTTCTCCATAAGTCGACATTGCCAACTGACATGGTCGATACGGAAAAGATGTTGTATGGTGATAGAGAGATGATACTTCTTGCTGGGTATTTCAAAACTGACCAAGAAAAATCGTTATCAGACTTAAGTCTAACAAGTAGATTGTCGATGAGGAGTTGCAGAAATCGGGTAGAAGTATTATCAATTTCCACGGCAGAGTACGAACGGGGATTTCCCTTTATGAATTTACAGATGACTTATATTAGAAATAGACTAAGTGCTGAAACATTGTCTAACTTGTTGTTCATCAATGTTAATAGCTCACTGCTAGACAAGCTCATAGTAGACGAGCTACAGGGTGCGGCACGTAAAACCGGCCCGTCGTAATATTCTGGTACATTGTGTGTTTGGCAACACTTAAATAATCTATCTTCCTACCAAGAGATGGCGTGTCGAGGTCGGGTCGACTTACGTGACCTGCAGCAGTCACGTGCAGCCGCAGCCAGTGAAACTTGTCGAAACCAGTTGAGAAAAAGGCCTCGTTGTGTTAAGCCGGGTGAGTGTCAGTGTGTGATAATGTTGCCAGTGGTTTCTTGGATCCACTAATGCTCATCATGAGTGACGAGGCGTGGTTCCACCTGTCTGGGTACGTAAATTCCCAAAATAAACCGGTATTGGTCGACAGAAAATCCACACGCAATCCACCAGGTACCCTTGCATGATGAGAAGATTGGTGTTTGGTGTGCCATTTCCGCCACACGCGTTATTGGGCCCATATTCTTTGAGACGACAGTGAACAGTGACGTGTATATGGGAATCCTGGAGGAGTTTTATACACACTTGACCGAAGAGGAGCGTCAGTTATGTTACTTTCAACAGGACGGTGCAACATGCCACACATCAGCTGCATCATTGTCCCTTGTGCATGAGATGTTTACACCAGAGAGGACAATCAGCAAAGGCTTGTGGCCTCCTCGGTCACCAGACTTGTCCACGTGTGATTTTTACTTATGGGGACTGTTAAAGGGAAGAGTATACGAAACAAATCCACACACAATTGAAGAACTCAATACCAGGATCCAGGATGTCACCAATAGCATTACAACACAAGAACTGACAAGGGTATATATGAATCTCCTCAATCGTGCTCACATGTGTGTTGAAGTGGGCGGAGGACACTTTCAGCACCTGCTGTGAAGGCTGCTGTGAAGGTGAGTAGTCATATTCAATACATTACATTTCATTTATGTGTTGTAGTTAATCATATTCAATACATTACATTTCATTTTATGTGTTCACTTTACGGGCCGGTTTTACGTGCCGCACCCTGTACTTATTTCTTCGCTGAAGGATGGACATCATTCCGCTGCGGATGATTTACCACGGAAAAGTTACCAACAGGAAATTAACCTGATTTCAGATTTGTTTTAGGGTGGAAAATTACTAGTTACGGAAAATGTATACTTGTATTACTAATGGCTTATTTGTGTTATTCAACTTTTTACATAATTTTTAATAAGTCTCTTCTTTGATTTTTATAAACTAGAAGTAAACTACTTTGAATAAATATTCATAATAATTGCAATTATGCATATTTGTAACTTAACTTTAACGTGGTGTTTTAGTGATTACACAAATTACAATTATGAGAATACTTTATGGAGATGCTGTCACATAGGGTACCCGAGCACCTTTATACACTATGAAAAACTGATTTTTCAAAATCTTTTGTGAGAAAAATACTGTGAACTGAGAAACCATAACCTTTTCCATATTGTACAGGGGTATTTTCCTGCGAATAGAAGTTTCTTTTGGAATGCGTTTAGAAGTTAACACTTGCAAGAATACTCTCTTAGTACAAGTATATTTTAGGCACACACTAATTTCCCCCCATTTCGGACTGTTTAAATTTCCTCACTGACAAACACTTTACCATATTATATCGTAAAGGTCAGATCCACCGTTATTATAACAGAGTGGTGCTTGAACGATTGACTAGAAATTCAGACTCCGATTAGTGACAATTTCACAGTCTTGTTTTATTACAAGTGTGAACTCTTTAGTCAGTACAGAAGAGACCGTGGATCATGCTCAGAGTTGATGACGATGGATTTTGGTGAGTCAGAGTAGGGCACAGTGAATGAGAGTGGTTCATGGTGGGTGGTGGGTCACGATGGGTCAGAGTGGGTCACGGGTGGTGGGTCACGGTGGATCAGAGTGGGTCACGGCGAGTCACGGTTTGTGGTAGGTCAGAGTGGGTCGGTGGGTCAGTGGGTTGTGGGTCACGGTGGGTGGTGGGTCAATGGGTCGTGGGTCAAGTTTTCATTGACCCACGCCAACTCTGGATAGGAATTAGGTTGAGAACCACTAAACTAGTCAAAGCACTAATTTGGTGAAATACTTTTTTTTTTTTTTAAGTAAGGCTAAGCTGAGGTGTTTTGAAGTGCGAATAAGATACTTAGGCTACAGGTCTCATATAACATTAATTAGCCATATAAGCAGTGTCGAATTAGATGGTCTATATTGGGGGGATAAAATGAGGCCAACTGAACGTAAAGTCTGAAGGTGCAATAATTCAAAATGAGACAATAATGCCTTTCCCCGTATATATATATATATATATATATATATATATATATATAAGATTGTTGCTGGTCCCGATTTCTGGTATCAAGGTCAAATCGAAGACCAAATATTTAAAATATTTCAATTCAAATTTCGAGATTGAGCTCCTACTCCCCACTAAAGCTACGCTCTTCACGGTTTTTTTTTCTCCAAATATCGATTTCGTGATGGAGCTCAGGAAGTCAACACTTACAATTATTTTAGTGTTAGGTTAGACGTACTATGTGCTACGTTATTCAAATAAAGGAAAACATTACATTGAAGTTTTTCAGACATTTGGCGTGGATAGCAAACAGTACAGCGAAAGGAAAAATGGAAAAAATGAAGGGTTAACTTTAAAAAGTTGAAGTGCTTACAGACACGGAGAACCAGTCGTATTAACAAATGCTGCAAATGCTGAAACCAATTTTCAACTAGGCCTATGCGCTTATTCATCTTCATTAACATGTCTGCTCACTAGGGGCGCATCCCCAGCGTGTACGTTACATACGAGAGAATACCTATAAAAATATCCCAGATTTTGAGTATAGTTTCAAAAGTTCATTTCCGTAAACCAGGCACATAGCCAAGGGGGGGTGACCAGAAATAAAAAAATAAGGAAGGATGAAAAAAATGAAATGAAAAAAAGAAGGATCGCGTTAAATTTTTTTAAAAAATCAGGAAGCTTTTGGTTACTCTTTCTTATGGTGAGATTTGCATTACTTGAAACACATGGTGGCGAGATATCCTGGAAGAGTAAGGGAATTTGAAATTTCTAGAAAAGTTTCTGAACTCTCAGAATTTCTAGAAGAGTTACGGAATTCTCAGAATTTCTGCTACTAGTCAGGGGGATTTCAAGGGAGATTCCAAGCTTCGGAAAGTATAGTGTCGTTGTGTAACAACGTGGACATTTATTATCATAAATTTTTGTCATCGCATCCTTGCAGTATCAAACATGTTAATTCAAAAACAATTTTCTACTGCTCCTTTAACCTGCCATTGGAACAGACAGTAAAACAGAAATTTATATGAAAAGAAAGTTCTGTTAACATTTGATTCAACAGAGAAAGGAACGCAGATATTGTAAAATATTTTACAAGATATTATTGAGTATGTAGTTTTTATAATAGTGAATATGTACTTTTTATAATAGTTAGGATCATAATGAAAGGAAAACTGTTATATTTGAATGAACAGAGGAAGGATGTAAATATTGTAAAATATTTTTCAGTACTTTTTTTTTTTTTTTTTTTGAGTATCGAGCTCCTGGGCATTCAGAATCTCATGTCACTCCCCCCCCCCCCCCGTTACGAAATCCTGACATAACGAACCAATATATTTTCCAGTAAAATAGTTTAGAATGATCGAGCCCCTGTTGTGATGACCTCAGTATTTCATGTCACGCCCTCCCCCCCTACGTGCCTGCCGTAAACACTAAAAGGCAGTGATTACTACGCTAATTATCAAAATTAAATGCAACTTTTGAGTTGCATACACACAAACTACTTGGGAATAAGGACCATGTGCTAACAAAGAATACACTGGAAAATGAAATTAACAAAAATTAAAATAAAATGACACTCGATACAATTTAGAGGATGAATATGACATGTCCGAACTTCGTCAAGCATGGTGGAAAATTTGCTTACGTCTTCTTGGCCAACCGCTAAGAATATTTACAAATCCATATGTGACTACGCAATTATAATAGTATATTCAAATTCATGAATGATGACGAACTGAAGGGTACGAAGGTACGGTTGCAAGTAACAACCATAGTCATAATAATATAGTTCAACTTAACAACGGTGAAAATAGTGGGTAATTAGATAGTAAGTAGAAACACCAAAACTGAGTAGTTTACATCATTCATTTCTAAATACAGCTTGAAGATTAAACTAACAAGAAATGACTAAAATCAGTGAAATTTGGCGTCATACTAAGCATAGTTTGGGGGGGGGGAGTGAGCATCCCCGATAGGGATACTTCAACTGACTTCTTTGGGGGGCACAAAATGTGCTTGAGGAGGAAACTCCGCCTCAACCCCCCGGTAATTCGCACCCTACATATAAGTAAACATTATGCAGGAGCCTACATCTCTTTTTTCCGGTATACCTCTAATTTTTGGTCAGAGTTTACTGTGAGGACACTGACGAGCTTGTTAGCATTTAAGAAATCTCCAAAAAGCCTTTTGGCTCATTAAGCTATGCATAAATAAGAGATAACACTGTAAACCTGGTACTTGTTCTTCAAAATAAAAATCCCTTAACTCGGGAACATGATTCTTTTAAGGATTTAAGTTAACGTACAACCCTAGAAATTTTTAGAAAATTGATTATTATTAATAGATCAGATAATAATTATGGTTTTATTGTTAGCGTACGAAGGAATTTATTTCGAGAGGGGGCAAAACTCAATATGAAGACATTTTATATTAAAATTCCTAAAAGTGCGCCTAAAATTAGGCTAAATTTTCACAAAAGTCGAAATTTCTAGGGGGTTCGAACCCCCAGGAACCATCCTC
Source organism: Thermobia domestica (assembly GCF_964235325.1). Lineage (NCBI taxonomy): Eukaryota > Metazoa > Arthropoda > Insecta > Zygentoma > Lepismatidae > Thermobia > Thermobia domestica. The sequence goes on along the minus strand of NC_137457.1, from coordinate 293,282,969 downwards.
TGTGGACGTCCCTGGGTATTTTCTATGTATTATATTGCGGTTATGCTATATGTTTTCTATAATAAACATAGAACGGGATGGTGCGAGAGATATCATAGTCATAGCAATAACCAACTCTTCTTGGTAATCTAGAGATCAATAATTTGTACACTAATGTTCATGAACATTCTGTTTATAGAGAAATGAAAGAATAGATATCTAGGGGAATGATTTTAATTCGAGTATTTGACATTTATTCGTGTCTGTTGAAATTTCCCAATCACTGACTCACGACTATATAAACATATTCTATTGCAATTATTTAGTCCTGGACCTATCGTTAAGTAGTAGGGTGGGCCGATTTTTTTTTTTTTTTTTTTTTTTTGAATTTCGCTTGGCCTGCTTGCGAAAAGTTGCCTCGTGTTAGTGGAAGTCAACATACAAAATTTGGATTTTTTCGGTCAACCCTTTCCTTTGCCTCATGGAACTTCAATATTTTTATAGCTGCGGCTATGCAACCCGCACGACGCTACGAAAAAGATTCTGATGCACAGCTTTAACCGTTGGTTCTTTTTCACGCTGAAGCATTCTGAGACTGAAAGTAAAACGCAAGATAAAAATGAGATTCGATATTGTTCCTATATAGTTCTTAAAATCTCGGTTCCTTTTTTAGATATTGACATGTAGTTTTCAGTATTCGACACAGCTGCATGTATTGTTAAAGATAGCCGAAAGAAATTATTAAATGAAGTAGTCTTTTTATAGAAACTATAGTGGGGTTCTCACTTAACCCATAGGGGTACCATCATATTTTACTACAAAACGTGCATTAGATTGTATATTCACGCAAATATTTTAGTTTTGTGAAATTTCTATTCCTTATAGTAGAAACCCAAAAGTCCATATCTATAAGAATCTATATTTATGACGTCATCAAAAATACAATTCTTAAAATCTCGGTTCCTTTTTTAGATATTGACATGCAGTTTTCAGTATTCGACTCAGCTGCATGTATTGTTTAAGGTAGTCGAAAGAAATTATTAAATGAAGTAATCTTTTTATAGAAACTATAGTGGGGTTCTCACTTAACCCATAGGGGTACCATCATATTTTACTACAAAACGTGCATTAGATTGTATATTCACGCAAATATTTTAGTTTTGTGAAATTTCTATTCCTTATAGTAGAAACCCAAAAGTCCATATCTATAAGAATCTATATTTATGACGTCATCAAAAATACAATTCTTAAAATCTCGGTTCCTTTTTTAGATATTGACATGCAGTTTTCAGTATTCGACTCAGTTGCATGTATTCTTAAAGATAGCCGAAAGAAATTATTAAATGAAGTAGTCTTTTTATAGAAACTATAGTGGGGTTCTCACTTAACCCATAGGGGTACCATCATATTTTACTACAAAACGTGCATTAGATTGTATATTCACGCAAATATTTTAGTTTTGTGAAATTTCTATTCCTTATAGTAGAAACCCAAAAGTCCATATTATAACGACTTATCAAAATGATAGTCGTAAACCTGGTTCGTTTGCTGAGATAAAAATCCGAAGCGGTAGTAATTCTTTGGCATTAAAATATTAGCTTCGATATTTAAATACCATTAATCTCACCTTTTTAATCAAAATGACAACGTCTATAAACGGTGCTAAACTGGTTTATTATTTGATATAACTTATAGTATCCTTTTCTTAAAACTGTTGAGTACACAAACTCACTGACTAGGTAACCATAAAACATGTCCATATCAACAACTATCCCATAATAATCTTACATATATTAAAAACATTCTTCTTTTGTTAATATGAAATTAACATTCTACTAAGTATAGTGCACATGTATGAGTACTTTCTGCCCAAGGTACAGGTAAATATTACTCAAACCAAAGTATTTTGTTATATAAAAAATGTCGCTCGACAAAGGGACTGAATATAAAAGTCATGAGTAGGCTTGGCTTTTATCTTCAAGAACCACTGGTCCGTTTACATTAGTGTTCTTTACATTGCTTATGTCCATCATATTTTAATCGCACCTTGTATATCTATTCATTATTTTTCACATATACATATATATAAATACATTCATAACAAATCTTTCATTTCATCAATATTTATCTTTAACAATAAAGTTTTAACACAAATTAATATAATGAAAACAATTTTTTGTGCTAGATTAATCATGAATTACATTATAATCCTTCACGTTAATAAGAAAGAATTCAAGTCATTGAAAACTTATCGTTGATGAATAAAAATCAAAGAAAACATAATTGAACAAAGATCAAAAATTAAACATAACCTACGTTTGAATAGTCAAATGTAAGTAAATAAATCTATTTTTACAGAAACAAAAGACACCCTTTTGTTATTATATAAATACATTTTTATTATTATTATTATTTTTCATTCCTATTATTTGAGCAAGAATGTCAGGTGCTACTAACTCTTTCACTAGATGCATCCATTTTTCCTTTGTATACGGAGTAGGTTTCCAAACCTTTAACTCATCTATATTGCGAAGTCCAATTGACATCCCCGTTTTAGCGTTCAACAATTCGAAAACTTTAGGATTTATTTCCTTAAAACATAAATAAGGACCTGAGAAAATGTCACAAAATTTATAAATCTTTTTTAACAGCATATTACTTTGTGGATGTTGCTTAACAAAAACTAAGTCATTGACCTTGATCCGATATTTTCCTTCTTGCAAAGACTCTACTTGCGAATTACGTTTCAAAAACTTGTTATGTCTTCGGATCTTCACCATATTCACTAAACTGGATGAATCCATAATTGTCGAATCTTCTAATTTGACATCAAAATGTTGTTCCACAGGGAAAATCAAATCAGAGCCATTATGCACATTAGCAGGAGACACACCTAAAGTGTCTGATATAGAATGGTTCAAAAGGTACGTAATTTGGTTGACATGCTTAATCCATTCAGCATGTTTATCCTTACAAAAGTGCCGAAACAACATACCAAAATTGCGATGTACATTTTCTACCACGGAGCTACTTGGATGGTACGGAGTCACAAAATGAATTTTAATGTTGGCCTTGTTCATGGCTTTGAGAAACACATCACTTTTGAATTGTGAACCGTTATCGCATAATATATGCTCGATAGGGCCACAATGTGGAATATATACATTCAGAATTTTATTCACGATAGCAGCGGAGGTTGCTTTACGCAAGGGATAGGCTACCACATATCGTGAAAAGATATCCATAGTTGTTAACAAATAAACTTCTCCAGTAGCTGCTCTGGGTAACGGTCCATATAAATCAATCGATAGAAATGAATGTGGTCTCTCAGGTGTTATTGAGAGCATTGGTTTTTGTATAGCCTGATAATTATGCTTAATTTGCATACACTCAATGCAGTCATTGATATAATTTTTGACTTGAGCTCTCATTCCCTTCCAGTAAAAAGATTTATTAACCAAGGCACATACGTTCACATACCCAAAATGTCCGAAATCATCATGGTAGGCCTTTAATATGCGTGCTGTTAACGTAGGTGGAATGCAAATTTTGTTCCTAGATTTGAATTTAAAATCCTTAATAAGTAAAATTCCGTTATTTAATTTAAATCTGGAATTCCAAAGTTTGGGACAACTACATCCCTCGCCACATGAAGATAAATGTTCCATGATTTGTTTATATTCATGATACTTCATTTGATGTTCTCTTAAATCTTCTATCGAAATGGTAGCTATTTCATCCTGTAAGATCTTAAATTCGTTAATGGACAAAATATGTTGCTCTTCTCCAGGAAACAGACGTGATAAGGTATCTACGGGTCCATTATCTACCCCTTTAATGTGTTGTACTTCGAAATCATAAGCTTGAAGATCTAACGACCAGCGAAGTAATCTGTTATTATATCCTTGTACGCTATTAAGATATCGTAATGAATTATGGTCGGTAAGCACTATGAAATGACATCCGCTAAGATATGGAGCGAATTTTTGTATTGCAAAACGTATAGCCAAAAGTTCAATTTCTGTCGTGGTGTATCCCTTTTCAGCTTTCTTTAGAGTACGGCTAGCGCAATGTATAACAGCTGGTTCCTGAATAGTTGGGTTAGGTTGCCATAGTACTGCAGAGATTCCAAGTTGAGAACCGTCACACTGTACATAGAAAGGAACGTCGTATCTGGGGTGGTTCAAATGGATGTTTCGTTTTACGCACTCCAACTTATTAAAACTGTGTTCTTGAATAGGACCCCATTGCCATGGTACCCCTTTCTTTATGATCATAAATAAAGGCTGGGCTATCTCAGCGAATCGCGGGATGGCTTTGCGAAACCAATTGAAGAGTCCTAATATTTGTCGTGTCTGTTTCACATTTACTGGCGCAGGCAGATCTTCTATGGCTTGAACTTTAGATTGACTGAATTGTAGACCAGAGGCATCAATTTGGTATCCAAGAAATTCTATAGAATTCTGCAAAAATTTGGATTTCTGTAGATTGATAGTAAGGCCCGAACTTTCCGATCTGTCTAAAACTATATCTAAGTACTTCAGGTATTCATGTGGATTTTTCCCCATGATTAAGATGTCATCAGCATACGTTATCACGTTGCTACGTAAGTCTTGACCTAGAACTTTGTTCAAGCAGGATGCTAATGCTGCACTACCATTAATAAGCCCAAAGACTACACGATTGTATTCGTACAAGTGACCTTCAAAACTAAATGCTGTGTATGGTTTTGAATCTTCATGTAACTCGACCTGATTATACGCCATCACTAGATCTAGATTTCCGAATACAGTGTTCCCTTGTAAAGAAGCTAGTATTTCTTCTACTGGAGGATACCTCACTTGTTCCAGATCAATGTGGCTGTTCGTGCGTCTCAAATCTAATACCACACGTAGAGAACCATTTTTCTTTGGAACAACATGTAATGGATTAAGGTGTACGCTTCTTGAAGGTCTAATGATCCCATCTCTTAACATATCTGCTATTTGCTGACGTACATTCTCCCTGTATCTATATGGAATTATATAGGGCTTGGTTACTATGGGTTTGTCTGTTTTAACTTTAAAAGAATAAACAAAATCCTTGCAGCGTCCAGGACGTTCTGAAAAGACATTTCTATGTTTATATAAGATGTTCTTAAAGTCGGCTATTACTGTATTATCAGCAAAATCAAGGCTGCTTTCGAGAGATTTAACATGTTCAGAAAATAATACATCGTCCTTTATATTCCCCAAATTTTGTTTGTCTTCCAATCGTGGATCATTTAATTTATCACTTCCTGCACTAATAGAAACATTATTCACTACAGAAGACATATCATTATATTGGCAAGCAAGATTATCTAATTTAGGAAGCAGTTTCTGAACGATTTCCTGCGGTATACCCGGTATCGTCAACGTTGGGTTTTTAAAATCAAGCATGACACGTAATTGGGATAATAAATCTAAGCCCATAATTAATTTCTCGTTAAGATCCTTTATTACCAGAATAGGAATTGATATTTCAAAATCTTGAATAGATATTGTCACACGAGTAATTCCTGGTACTCTCTTTTTATGTTTACCGGTAAAATCAACTATAATAAGATTCTCAGCCTTTTGTAGCTTAGGATTCGAATAATTACTAGTAATTGCTTTCCACAATGAATACGATAATAGAGAGGCATTTGCTCCTGTATCAAGTAGAGCTTCGGTACTTAACCCAATGACTTTAATAGGTATTTTAGCTGTACTATATGACTTTAAAAATACAAAATTTTCTTCAATATTAAAACCATCATTGACAGTATCATCTTCAAACCAACAACGATTTACAACCGGTATAAATTGGTACTGACACCTATTAATTGCTATTTCCGAATAATTATTTACAGTGACGTCATGTGAAAGATCATTTTCATAATTAGCATGAACATGTAAATTGGAAGATAAATGTTCGTAAGAATTATCGCTTAAATTTTTAGATAAATGTTCATGAGAATCCACAGCTGACATGGGTTTAACCCCTACCACATCAGCCGCGATTAGTTTAAATTCATACTCGTGTATGGTTCCAATAAGGTACACTGTACAGCACAATCGTGATTATGTCCCGTATTATTGTTCTGTACAGAAATTACTTCAATGCCTGGATCTTGATGCGAAGTGCCATCTCTTGTCCTTCCATTACGTCTATCCGCGTAGTTCGCTGTATTTCTGGAATTTCGCCATACATTACGTCGATTTTTAAATCTATTTTGACTATATGGTCTAACATATGAATTGCTACTATTAATTAGGTTAGGCGGATTCCCTACATAACCTTGCCTATTGTGCTCATTTTGATTGCTAGAGTATACTCGGCTTAGGTTAGGTTTCGTATTATTCACACTTCGAATATTTAAATTCCGAACAGGCACCAAATGATCTGAATTATTCTTATTTTTACCCATTCCTGATTGTGGATTCATGGCATGGTATTGAGTTTCGTAGCATTGGACAAGCATCAATAAATGGCTGAAACTCATACACTGTGTGGAAAATAAGATCTGTTGCAATTTAAATGGAAGCAAATTTCGAATCGATGCTATTATTCTCGATTCCGATTGCAAAGGATTAACGACCTTTAATTCGTTGTAGACATTTACAACAAACTCTACAACAGATTTATGCAATCGAGGATTGAAGTGTTGATTTCTAAGGGTGGCATCTCTATTTGCCAGCAAAAAGTCATTTTCATAATTTGCGATCAATGCCGCTTTGAATTCCTCATATGTACTAATGTGATCACGTATTGCCTTAAACCATAAGGAACAAGGTGGGAGCAATACATGGGGTATTAATTTTATATATTGTGATCGATCGATACACATTATATTGCATTCGTCTTGGAATTTCTCTAAGAAAGAAGTAGCATTCTCATTACACTTACCACTGAATTTGCTCATAGCTCGAATTTCACTCATCTTAACACTTAATTTTACCTTCTTTTTCTCATTCCTTGTTCTTGTTGAGTGATAGTTCCTATCCGTGACGTGCTGTGTCGTGACACCATCTATGTTTCGCTCATCAGTACTCTTCGGACAACTTTCTTCTAGTATAATATCCTCATCAGGCCCCGGCGAAGGCGAGTTCATCTCTGGTGAGTGGGGCAACTCAAAGCGATCACTACCCAAGTTATTACGGTAAATGTTGTCTTTAGCCTGTAACGTTCTAATCTCTTCTTGAATAGTAGCTAATAACTGTGTATTTACACGTATGTTATTAGAATTGTTGCTAACCTGGATCTTTTGCTGTTTAATGGAAGATTCTATTACTTCTAAATCTTTTTTTACAGCACTAATTTCTTGGTTTTGGTGATTGTGCTTTTCTTGACAATCATCGGATATTCTTTTTAACTTTTCCTCGAACTGTGAGGATATGTCGTTCACCACCTGGACAATTGTTTGTTTCGTTTCATCTGATTTCTGTTCTATCCGTTCTATCCGTCTACTTAATTCTTCATATTGCTTGTTAGCTTCGTCAAACTTCAGTTCTATCTTCTGTTCCATGGTCTTGTTAGATTCGTTGAATTTCTGTTCCATGGTCTTGTTAGCTTCGTCGAACTTCTGTTCCATTCGTCTACTTAATTCTTCATTTCGCTTGTTAGCTTCGTCGGACTTTTGCTCTATGGTCTGCTTTAATTCTTCATTTTGCTTCTTTATCTCGGTAGACATCTGCATTAATTGTCGCTGTAAAGCTAACAAGATTCGATCCTCCGATGTCAATTCTGGTGTTACACTAGTCTCATCGCTGTCACTAGTATTTGATTCCTGCTGCATTGTTTCGTTGTCCATTTTTCTTAGGATTACTTTACCACTTCGCAATATGGTTAAGTTCGTATTCATTAACTGTAGTATAAAGTAAATTCAACCTTACTCTTCTTCGGGAATTGAATTTACAAAGTCCCGGGTTTCGGCACCAAAATTTTTATAACGACTTATCAAAATGATAGTCGTAAACCTGGTTCGTTTGCTGAGATAAAAATCCGAAGCGGTAGTAATTCTTTGGCATTAAAATATTAGCTTCGATATTTAAATACCATTAATCTCACCTTTTTAATCAAAATGACAACGTCTATAAACGGTGCTAAACTGGTTTATTATTTGATATAACTTATAGTAGGGTATTTGGGGGCAAAGATCCGCGGAGGGCAAAGATCCGCAGGGCGTTTGCAGGTTAGTTTAGAATTGAACTGGCACCACTGCTTTTCAGATCACGAGTTATCATCAAGGAGAGGTGACATACGAAGTCTTGTTGCTTTACAACTAAAACCTTTAAAGCTATGAGGTAAGTTACGTTTTCGCATAGTTTGATGTAATTTAGAATAAACAATGCACTTCTTTGACGCCGGTGTTATTATAGATTTATGTATTATTATGTTTCTTTTGATATACCTAAAGATTTATTATTTTTTTAATGGAGGCAGTTCATCGAGCTCTATTGTTGTTTGGCGGGAATTAGCAGAGTTTTCCACAATGGCAAAATGGGGTAAAAATCCGCGGAGAGAGTGGGGTAAAAATCCGCTGCGGACCTTTACCCCGTTCGAACGTTTTTTAAATAAAAAGTTATATATTCTTCGAAAAATCTACCTTACTACCTATATACATAGGCCATATCGATACATATGTCGGTGACTATGCTGTGCAAGTGCTGTGTAAAAGAAGACTAATATTCGAGGCTACAGACTAACGGACTAAGTTAAATCAATACCAAATTTGGCTTGTGGTTGGGGATTCATATTGAATTACTAAATAATTTCTTCTGTTCAAAAATTAATTCTGTCTTAGGCATACTTTATAATTGCATATAGGCTATATCAGACTTTATATACTTCATTAAGTGGGTGTCTATTAAGAGAGCGACACTCAAAACACCGATATAGCGAAAATCTTATTTCTAAGGAAGTCTAACCTAACATGACGTTAGCTGAATTTTGGAAGTGTCAATGTTTTAAATTTTGGTAGTTTCCTGTGTTTTGAATATCGATGTATTGAATACAACCTCTATTATGTTTTTAAAATTTTCCTGTTTGTTCCTTTGTCGAATCGTGTGAAACTAAAAGGAAATTTAGACCTTTTATGTTGATACCTTCTGAATTAATTATAGTACTGAACTAAAATAGAGCATAGTGTAGACCTACTTTTCAGCCATAAAATTTTGATCTAACAGTAATATGTAATTAGTGTTGCCAGGAAACGAGACATTTTTCGTCTCCTGTCTCGTCTCGAAAACGAGACGAGACAGTGTTTTCATAAGAAGAGACGACACAGCTTTAAACTCTCGTCTCGACTGGTATCATATATGCTTTAATATTGCCACGAGACGAGACTTTTTCGTGTCTCGTCTCATCTTGATCAAAAACGAGAAGAGACGGGCCAATTATTTTTGAGACGAGACACGAGACGATACAGCGTTTTGACGAGACGAGACAGCCTCAAAGTCTCTTCTCGTATCGTCTCTTGGCAACACCGCATGCAATCGTGAGAATACACTGAACTATTGTCAAATGTTTATAATATCTCTGAAAAAGAATATTTTCTAATGCTAGAAATTCTCATACAAATTTCACGTTCTCGTTGCAGGAACTACAAAAGAAAGAGACAAGATTTAAGACCGCTGACCGATGCTCTTCTTCAACAAGCGCAGCAAATGAAAGCAGATGGTATGTCTGTAAGAGAAATCGGCAGAGTTCTGGGATTTGATGAGTCAACAGTTCGTAAAAGATTAAAAGTTGGTAACGGAGTTAAGTCACTTGGACGTTTCAAACGTGTGTTCACCCCAGAGCAAGAAAAGGAAATAGTGCAACATCTTAAAGATTTAGATGCCCGTTTTTATGGACTTACATTGAAGTCTCTACGGTTCCTTGCTTACGAATATGCAGAAAGAAATGGAATCACACATTCCTTCTCAAAGGAATCGAAGTTAGCTGGCAGGGACTGGACAAGGGAGTTTATGAAGAGGAATCATCTCTCTCTGCGGACTCCGAGAAAGACAAGTGTTGCTAGAACAATGGGATTCAACAGGCAACAGATGACTCAGTATTTTCAAAATTTGGTACAAATTCAGGAGAAGTATCACTTCCCGCCAAATCGTATCTATAACATGGACGAAAGTGGTTTCCAAACCGTCCCGAATAAATTACCTAAACATGTTGCTCCAAAAGGTAAACGAGAAGTGTCAAAAAATGTGTCTGCTGACAAAGGAAAAACAGTGACAGTTGCTTGTGCGATGAGTGCTACAGGACATTATGTTCCACCTTTTTTCATATTTTCACGAAAAAGGAACAATCCACTTCTTCTGAAAGATGGGCCAATCGGTTCTGCAATGGCTGTGACCGACTCTGGTTACATGAATGTGGAGACATTTTTAGTTTATCTAGATCATTTCAAAAAACACACTCAACCTTCTGCAGAAAGCCCAGTTTTGCTTATTTTAGATAATCATATATCGCATGTTTCACTCCAGGCTATTACTTTGGCCAAGAAAAACAACATACACATGGTTAGTATTCCTCCTCATAGCAGTCACCGAACCCAACCTTTGGACCGTGCTTTCTTTAGACCATTGAAAGCTTATTATGATGATTTGTGCGACAATTGGATCACATCAAATCCTGGTCAAGTATTGACGGAGTATTATGTAGCAGGTATATTTAGTCGAGCGTTCGAGAAGACAGCCACAGTAGAGAAAGCTACTCATGGATTTCGAGTAACGGGAATTCATCCGCTGGATATCAATATTTTCACTGATGAAGACTTTTTACCAGCTTCAGTAACAGAACAAGAAATTGAAATTGACACGGTTGATCTTGAAGATCCTGACCTGCGTGGAATAATCTGTTTTGAAGACAGATCGCTGGAAAACTTTCAACTTCCTCTTTCAGAAACAATGGGTAATGAAGCCACCAACGCAACTATTCCAGGAAATCCTAATCCTGTCTCTTCCAGCTCCTCAGATGGAATACGTTCCACGGCTCCTTTGAAACATCCTACAACTCTGCTTTCCGCTTCTTCTGATGGAAGCATACAAAAGTCTGCCCTGGACAATGCAACATTTGAGGCTTCAACTTCCGATAAGGTGACTGCTCCCGGTAATTCTATCCCTGGACCATCTTCCGTTGATAGAACAAGTAACAGAGCTGCACTGCAACACTTTGAGCCTGGAACCACTGTTGCCAACTCGCCAGTGTGAAATGTCGCTAGTTTAGTGCTCTAAAGTCGCTAGAAATCGCTAAACGCCTCGTGCCAAGTCGCTAAAGAAGTCGCTATATAATATTACAAAGGAATTAAAATAATTTAAATATTTTTCATGTATTTTTCATGAAGACTGGAGTATTTTTTCTTTAAAAAATGACCATCTTAACAAAACCACTGCACTATGCGCTTTCAAGAATACAAAATTAATAAATAAAGCATTAAAAGTTTGCAAATACAGTACTTGAAATTTTGGATCACTTTTTCCCATTTCTTCTTATAGAGCACGATTATATTTTTTGGAGGGGTTGGGAAATTCATGTTGCTTTCGTATTGGAACAATTCACCGAATTTACCCCACGAAATTTCTGTATAATTTATATTAAGAACAACCGCAGTTAAATTAATATATAAATTACACGCACCACACTGAACCAGAAAAGTACAACGTTCTCCAACGTCACTGTCACTGTACGCACTGTGCAATGGAAGAGGTTACCCGCTTTTACGCAACTAGTTAGATACGGGAAATTCCCGGATTTTCGAACCGCAGTGAAGAAGGGCATAATCCTCATAGCAGCGATGAATCCAACGAAGTAAGTTGCTCATAGCAGTAGTGCAACCAAGTGTATAAAAGTAATTATTAGTATCAGAAACTGCAAAATTTTGAAAACTTTAATATAAATATAGAACAAAATATTTGAATTCCTAAATGTCGCTAGATTTGTCGCTAGGCGCTAAATAAAAAAAATTGTCGTTAGACACTTCCAAAAGTCGTTAGTTCTAGCGACAAAGTCGCTAAATTGGCAACATTGCCTGGAACTTCTAATTCTGATCAGTCACCCGTGTCTCCCTATGATATTATTCCACTTCCGAAAATAGGCCTAAGTGTTAAAAGAAACCGTACAGGAAGAAGTCTAAAATCGACTCTTCTCACTTCAACACCACACAAGGAACGACTTGAAGAACTACGACAGAGGAAGGTAGATCAAGAGAAAAATGTCTACAAACCAAAACAATCCAAAAAGAGACTCTTTCAAAATACTGGTAATCCGAAAAAGAAAATTGGTGAAGAACTGTCATCATCTGAATCAGAATCTCAATTTTCTCTTCACGAGAGCAGTGACGACTATGAATTTTCACTAACCCTATCCAGTGGTGAATCGGAAATTGAGAACGACAATATTCCAGCTGAGCTTGCAGTCGGTGACTTTGTTGTGGTCAAAGTGTATGGAAAAGCGAAATCATTCCGTTTATACGTGGCTAAAATAATAGAAGTTGACGTTGATGGCTACATAGGTGTCTTCTATAAAAGGGTTTCTCGCACCATGCGATTCAAGGAAACGGTTGAACAATCATTCTTTCATAAAGACGACGTTGTGAGGAAATTGTCCAAACCGATTGAAAGCACTTCAACTCGTTTCAAAGATATGATAGGTTTTAAGACTGATCTGAGTGATTTGTTTCTGTTCTAAAGTTTTTTGTTCAATTTCTAATGTTATTTAAGTATCGAGACCTACTTGTCAATTTAAAATACACGAATAAAACTATTTTATGTATTATGGTAACTATAACACAGTTTAATACAGTAAAAATACCAAAAAGTTTTGTAACAATTTTGTTTTTTCTGTGTGGGGAAACAATCCGCATTATAATTCACTTGCGGATTTTTACCCCATGCAATGGGGCAAAGGTCCGAAATTGCATGGGTCCATAAAATCAAATTCCCACTCAAACACAGTAACTTTGCAGGTTCTAAAATTGATGTTCAATGTAGCTGAATAAATAAAGTATCAATTTGTGGCATTTCGAGTTTCGAAATTAAAGACCATAAATCGAGAAAAGAAAAAACGTGAAAACTGCGGATCTTTGCCCCCACCTACCCTATCCTTTTCTTAAAACTGTTGAGTACACAAACTCACTGACTAGGTAACCATAAAACATGTCCATATCAACAACTATCCCATAATAATCTTACATATATTAAAAACATTCTTCTTTTGTTAATATGAAATTAACATTCTACTAAGTATAGTGCACATGTATGAGTACTTTCTGCCCAAGGTACAGGTAAATATTACTCAAACCAAAGCATTTTGTTATAATATCTATAAGAATCTATATTTATGACGTCACCAAAAATACAATTCTTAAAATCTCGGTTCCTTTTTTAGATATTGACATGCAGTTTTCAGTATTCGACACAGCTGCATGTATTGTTTAAGGTAGCCGAAAGAAATTATTAAATGAAGTAATCTTTTTATAGAAACTATAGTGGGGTTCTCACTTAACCCATAGGGGTACCATCATATTTTACTACAAAACGTGCATTAGATTGTATATTAACGCAAATATATTAGTTTTGTGAAATTTCTATTCCTTATAGTAGAAACCCAAAAGTCCATATCCATAAGAATCTATATTTATGACGTCATCAAAAATACAATTCTTAAAATCTCGGTTCCTTTTTTAGATATTGACATGCAGTTTTCAGTATTCGACACAGCTGCATTTATTGTTTAAGGTAGCCGAAAGAAATTAGTAAATGAAGTAGTCTTTTTATAGAAACTATAGTGGGGTTCTGTTTTAACCCATAGGGGTACCATCATATTTTACTACAGAATGTCTATTAGATTGTATATTCACGCAAATATTTTAGTTTTGTGAAATTTCTATTCCTTATAGTAGAAACCCAAAAGTCCATATCCATAAGAATCTATATTTATGACGTCATCAAAAATACAATTCTTAAAATCTCGGTTCCTTTTTTAGATATTGACATGCAGTTTTCAGTATTCGACACAGCTGCATGTATTGTTTAAGGTAGCCGAAAGAAATTATTAAATGAAGTAATATTTTTATAGAAACTATAGTGGGGTTTTCACTGAACCCATAGGGGTACCATCATATTTTACTACAAAACGTGCATTAGATTGTATATTCACGCAAATATTTTAGTTTTGTGAAATTTCTATTCCTTATAGTAGAAACCCAAAAGTCCATATCTATAAGAATCTATATTTATGACGTCATCAAAAATACAATTCTTAAAATCTCGGTTCCTTTTTTAGATATTGACATGCAGTTTTCAGTATTCGACTCAGCTGCATGTATTGTTAAAGATAGCCGAAAGAAATTATTAAATGAAGTAGTCTTTTTATAGAAACTATAGTGGGGTTCTCACTTAACCCATAGGGGTACCATCATATTTTACTACAAAACGTGCATTAGATTGTATATTCACGCAAATATTTTAGTTTTGTGAAATTTCTATTCCTTATAGTAGAAACCCAAAAGTCCATATCCATAAGAATCTATATTTATGACGTCACCAAAAATACAATTCTTAATTTCTCGGTTTTATTTTTAGATATTGACATGCAGTTTTCAGTATTCAACACAGCTGAAAGCATTGCTTAACATACTCGAAAGAAAGTAGTAAATAAAGTAATCTTTTTATAGAAACTATAGTGGGGTTCTCCCTTAACCCATAGGGGTACCATCATATTTTACTACAGAATGTCTATTAGATTGTATATTAATGCACATATATTAGTTTTGTGAAATTTCTCCTCCTTATAGTAGAAACCCAAAAGTCCATATCCATAAGTATCTATATATTTATGACGTCATCAAAAATACTATCCTTAAAATCTCGGTTAGTTTCTTAGATATTAACATGCAGTTTTCGGTATTCGACCCAGCTGAGGGTTGTGTTTAAGCTAGTATAACGAAATAGAAAACAGAAGTAGATGTGGGGGTTTCACAAACCCCATTGTACCCCTAAACCCCATTAGTATGTGGTTTTTTTATGGATTATGAATATTCTTGGTATTATTGTTAGGCCTGAATAATTCATTTTTCAAAATTGTAACTTTTAGCACGTGAACCCCACTAATCTATGATGGCGGTTTTTTATTTCCCTATATTTCGGTAACAGTTAGGTGTACTGACTTGGTATTTTCGGTAAACACATCTATATAATGTTCTTTAAAAGTATGTTAAGGCGTGTTTTGCTAATGTTTAGAAATGGATGGTTTGCGACCCCATGGTACCCCTAAAACCCCACAGCTGTTTGTGTTTGTTTTTGGATTTAAACGTCTTTTGAGATTGTTATTAGGAATGAGTGTTTAGTTTTTCGAAATTTTTCCATCTAGTACGCAAACCCCACACATCTATGGTATCACTGTTTATTTCACCATATTTCGGTAACCAAGAGGTGTAGCGAAATGTGGTTTTCAATTATCTAGTATTTGTAACGTTCTATGAAAGATTTCGTACACATATGTTTCAAAATATTTAAAAATTTATAAATTTGGTACCCCATGATACCCCCGAACCCCATTGGGGTACCTACCAAATTTTGCATAATAATACATTTTCAATTGTTATTACGCCTGAATAAGTACTTTTTCGAAATTCATCGTTGTTCTACCCGAAACCCAAAAGTCCATACCCGACCGAGTTCTGTTTATCTCGTATTCATCACGAAAATTTTGTCTTCGCTTGTCTCATGGGCAATACTAGAGACAAATTTAATCGGGTCCCGAACCACACGAAATCCCATCACAAATCAGACTGAGGTTTCAAGTAAAAGGTAGTAACAGGGATCCTCTTCAAACATTGCATATATCACCGAGGGACCATAGGTGAGTAATAAGCGTACGCTTCGCAATCGGGAAATCCTGGGTTCAAATAAAGAAATTTTAGCTAATTTAAAAGATAATATTTTTTTTCTTGCATTTGAACCTCGAATAAAGTGATTTGATCTATATCTCGAGTTCCATCAGTGAGTATTTTAGTTATTCTAATTTTACTGCTCAATGTAGTACAGTGCATTCGCATGATTTTCGTTCAGATGTTATTATAACAATACGTAAAAGAAAGGATGTTCATGCTATTGTTACAAAATAATAATAATAATAAAAATAATAATAATAGATCTTGAGAATGAGTAGCTTTTCAATTGACAAATAAACAAGGGGGGGAGGGATAATTATTACTATATATCACGCTTGATTTTTGGAACGTACCATAATATCCTTCAAAATACCATAATTTTGATTATCACGCACAATAATTGCCAACTACTTAGTTGGCAGCCCTGCTGATAATAGTGTGCAAGAAAGGAAGATATAGAATACATAGAGGTAGAACATTTAGTAAGATTATTGTTAGTAGTTTTAGGCGCAAATAAAAATGCAGAGTTAAAACAACAATTAAAGTCATGGTATTGATTACGAATAGTCATTCCTGTTTTATAATAACTATTTGTTTTATACTCTATTTTTCGTGCAGGTTTACTTTTGGCGCACCACTTGAAATTATTGTTGAAAAAATATAATTCTTTCACTTCCATCATATTGCCTCCTAAAATATTTGTGGTGGGCGTCATGAAAATATCTCACTTTGCATAGACAATATGCATGGGGGTCACCAGATATATTTGTTGAGAAATCACAATTCTTTTACGATTTGTGTATAATTACGACTTCCGGATGTATAGCATAAAAACTAGTGCAAAAACAAACCAGCCTGTGCTAGATAGCCACGAATACTACCTTACCGAGTCAGAGCAGGGCGAAGATGGTGGGACCATGCCATATCCCGAAGGTGCGGCCGAAGCTAGCAGGAGGTTAGCGATTGTGGGTATACGCATATGCGAGGGTAGTGAAAGGAAGTGGGTTTGGCCTATGTTTAGCAGAAGGGGTCCAGCTCTTTTCTCTAAAAAATGTTATGATTTTAGTGATTTCTGTTCACATTCGGTTAGGGTAGGGTTGGTTAGTTTAAGTTAGGTTAGGCTAGTTTAGGTTACGTTAGGTTAGTTTAGTTTATGTTATATTAGTGTAGGAGTCCCGCATAATTTTCCAAAAAAATGATAGAATTTCACTTATTTCTACTAATATTACGTTAGTTTAGGTTAGTTCAGGTTAGCTTACGTTAGTTTATGTTAGGTTAGGTTAGATTTGGTTACGTTATGTGAGTCTAAGTATTGCATCACTCATTTCTCCTGTAAATTTTGTGTTTTTTACGTGCTTCTGGACCCCTTGTACTAAACATACCCCGTGGGTTTTGTCTATGATATGAGTTTCAATAGAAATTGTCCTTTTTTGATACTAGTAGCGCTTCACTTATAAACATAAAGTAAGTCTTCTGTACACTACAGAAATATAGCACCGGTAGAAAAGAGCACATAGTAGTCATCTTTCATTTGTACTCACTTATTTTATCCGTCGTAAAGCACTTGTAATGATTTTACAGTAGTAAGCCTACCTACGCTTGTAAACCTAAAATACAGATGTATTACTTTGTATTTAATTCTGTTTCCTGCAGAAATTTTTTCCTTAGAAATATGTCTTTTCATGCAAAGTATTCAATTTTACCTGTAAATTTCTAACATGCGGTGTGCCAAAAGTACATCAGCACTCTCTAGTTTTTTGCCATAGGTCCACACTGTATACTCAACCCGGGTTAATTGCCGCAGATAATGGCCTCGGAGTAAACTTAAAGTAAAAATTTATTTTTTTAAATTTTCGGACGACTATCTTCGGAAAAAAATGCCAAAATTATTTTGTATCTTTTACACCATCGCTTTTATAGCATGCGCCTGGCGCCTTATTTGTAGCCTTAAGGTTAAGTCCTCGGAAAGTGATTCTGCACCAATTAATGCAACTTCTACCGTAAGAAACAAATTTCTTAAATATTACGAGTGAATTTAGTGATGAAATAATTGTATATGATATAATAATATAGGACGTAATAATTTGCAGAGCACAATTAGTTTGCACGCATATTCTCAATCTGTGCGCAATTCGATCGGCATGTCCCAGGGTAATAGCACTCCTGAACGTCTTAGAGAATCATTAAAAGCAAGAAAAGTGAAAGAGAAATGCTTCTGTAATTTCATGAACTATTTTTAATCTGTACCAAAATCCATTTCTTGGTAAGAAAGCAAAGTAATATGGCTTCGTACAAACAAATACACCATGCCTTCTTCATTAGTCTTTTTTTTTTTTTTCTTTCTTTGTGGGGAGGGTTAAATTCCGATAAACTCCGCCTCGTCAAACCTACGTATTAGGTGAACGAAACCAAAACTAACCTAACTATTTATAAGTCATTGTTGTCATGTTGAAAAAACTGCCAGGCCTTTTCCTCTTTCTCTCGGGGCTGCGGTGGCTCAGCGGTAGAGCATACTTGCATGTGGTTCCAGGTTCGAAGTCAGCTCGCTTAAGTGGGCTTTGTGGAAGATAAATACCATGTGCGTGGATTTTCTTGGAGTTCTGTTTTTTCCCAATTTCTTGATTCCACCATTTAATTCAGCATTGTAACCGTTACCTTTAACCTACACGTCACAACTATGAGACGTAAAACTGAAAGATTTCATGTATTACTTTTTTTTTTTCTAATTGACACATGCACACACATACTACTTCGCACTGTTGAAGTTAAGGGGCGCAATTCGATATACTTAGTCTATAATTCTTCAGATGTCAAAATTTTGTGCAGGTTATGAATATGGGCGCCACTTTATAAAACTGTTGAAACAGCCATATACACCATATAAAACTGTTGAAACAGCAATTAAAGTTGAAACAGCCATAGCAAATAAACCTATAAGCTAGAATGTTATACTTGATCAATGCAGGGGTGTATACCTACTTTTGGGCCACCCTGTGTATGTATAAACTGATATGCAGGGTGGATTGATTTAAATCAGTCTGATTTAAATCACGATTTTAATCAAGATTTAAATCACTTGATTTTTTAAATAAAAATCGTTGATTTAAATCAAATTCCGAAATGAATTAATTGAAAGTGAAAGTAAGTAAAATCCCGTTTCTCTTCTGTTATTTCGATTATGGAAGATAATAATCATAATACGATGAGACTCAAATGTATGTAAGCACAGTATGAAAACGAGTATCATGTAGGGAACGATCAGGGAAAATCCCGTTTTAACGGGTTACGGGTGAACCCTGCTTTCTTCTCTTTGTAACACAGGGTTTTAAAATTTCTATTCTAACGGGGAAATCACCATGGACATTTAAGATGAAAAATCTTTTGTGTCCACGTCTATTTGTTTGTTTCCAGATAATAGGGGCGTATTTAGAGGGGTCCGATCCCGTCTCCGAAAAAAAAAAAAATTTGGGCGAAATTTATGTACTAAATACATAGAAGTTCCTCGGGGTCGTAATACGACAAATTTTGGATGCGTTAAAATATCAAATAAGACTTTTGATAAAGTGAATACTTGACCCCATTGCAGAACATACCGCGATCTGCGATGTGATCGCAGACAATTTGCTGCGCCTGTGCAGGAAAAATTGTCAGAGGAATGTATAAAAACGTGCCTGCTATGTATAGATGTCTTAAATGCACGGACAACTCGCATTTGAACTGTTTTTCACGTCACATAAAGCATATTTTTAACAATCACAAGTGTTTCTTTTTCTGAAACTGATTATCTTGATTTTTTTATTTTGGAATTCCTGCAGGGATTTCGTGTTATTATTCAGTTCAAAATCTCGTATCGTCGTGAATTGTGTCGAGGAATTTGAAGCTTTAAAATATATAAAACGATGATTATACCTGTTGTGCTGTATGGTTGTGAAACATGGTCGCTTACGCTGAGGGAAGAACGCAGACTGAAAGTAATTGAGAATAAAATCCTGAAACGAATATTCGGAACCAAAAGGAACGGAAATGAGGAATGGCGAAAACTTCATGATGAGGAACTGCATAATTTATACCATTCACCAAATATTGTTAGGGTCATCAAATCTTGGAGTCTCAGGTGGGCAGGACATGTAGCGAGAATTGAAGAAAATAAGAACGCTTTCAAAGTTTTAACTGGAAGTCCAATCGGAAAACGACCATTAGGAAGGCCTAGGCGCAGATGTGAGGACAATATTAAGTTGCATCTCGCAGAAATAGGAATACAAAGTAAAAACTGGATCCAGTTGACTAAGGATAGAAGTTAGTGGAGCTTTTGTGAACATGGCATTGAACCTCCGGGTTCCATAGGTCATAGAGTGAATTAGTTAATTTTAGGCGAAATTTATGTACTTTATATGTATTTCGTGCCGCTAGCTAGTTCCAATTGTTTAAAATTATGCCCCTACCAAATATCAGTAACTTTCGTAAAAAGAAACGTGTTATGTTGATATACATTGCTGTATTTTTCCTTAATGCTTAAGAAACATTGTTTGGGATTGAAATAGGTTAACGGTTGGGAATTAATTCAAAATTAAAACCCAATACTTTCACTTAAACGACATAATTAACATTTAATACTAATTCCTAATGGTTTTTCTTCAGTTCGCGACTTGTATTATACGAAGAAAAAGATTTGATTTAAATCAAAAAAATCGATTTAAATCAAAAAAATCAACAAAAATTATTTTTTTGAAAAAAATCATGATTTTTTTCCACCCTGCTGATATGCCATATAAGCGAATCTTCGTGCATTTATTCACTTCGCATATTATTGAGATACTTGGATCATGCCAACGTTTATGTTTATGAAATACAGTAGACTCTCTGGTGACGAATTTAATGCGTTCCGTAACGCTGTTTGTAAACCGATTTTTTTTTTTCATTAAAATTAATCTAAATACAACTAATTCGTTGCAGCCGTTGCAGCAATTTAAACATTAAAGAAACGTTAAACACTAAAGCTTTGATCCAAGTATACTACGGGCTTATACACCCTATACTAAATTACGGCATCATTTTTTGGGCAAATCTTCAAGCAGCAAAGCAGTCTTCATGAAACAGAAGCAAGCAATACGGATAATGTTTGGTCTACACATGAGGACATCATGCAAAGAAAAATTTAAACAGCACCACATCCTTACCTTACCATCTATGTATGTATATGATCTATGCAGCTAAATTGAAAGATGGAACCCAAATAAGTCACGTTTATAATACCAGACAGCAAAATGAAAGAAGACAATATTTTACAAAACTAACATTAGTACAGGAAGGCCCAAGCCATATGGGAATACAAATATACAATAAGCTGCCCAGAGAAATAAAAAATGAAGAAAATATAAATGTTTTTAAAAAGAAACTCAAGAGATTCCTGGTGGATAAAGTATATTACAGTGTAGCAGATTATCTTTGCAATGTTGTGTATTAAATAGAGTAACATATTTCTTTTTCTAAGTGTATTTGAAACAAAAAAGAGAACTGTCTGAACCCTCCAAATACCAAATGTATTTGGTTTCAAATGGAGTAAATAAATACAAATACATGGCACTTTTTTTTCGAAATATTTTTAATGATTTTTGTGACGAAGAATATAGAATGAAAATAACTTTCTTCGTTTTAAAGACAAATAAGCAATATTAAATCGGACAAACCAGTATGAGCGCTAAAAGAAAAAGTGCGAAAAGGGACTGAGGACTCTGACAGATAATGTTTAGGGCCAACCCACAAAATGAATAGTGGGCACTTGGAATTATGAATACGGGTGTGTGTGTGAATTCGTACCTCGAAATATTGTTCGTGTAGGTCTACGGAAAGATTGTCCAGAAAACTTATTTGCCGAGAGGTTTCTAGACCGATGGTCCACTGCAGTGGATTTTATTCTCAATCTATACTGCGGACGCTATTTGAAATCGTTATGCATCGCTGTCCATGTTTTTGAGATCTTCGGAGCTATTTGAGGTATCAAATTGCTATTAATAGTATGATCTTTACAACTATTGAAAAATCTACATTACTGAATGTGGTGCTGATCTTAATATTGTAAAATTTTGCGAGAAGCAGGCTGAGACACAAGTGATGGTTCACGGGATTTGGGCATTTTGAACTTTTTCCAATCTATGTTATAAAACTTAACTGCAAAATGTATAGTACAATTCTTTAACAAAGGTGTTCCGAAGAGCAGTTATGTCTCTTAATTTGATGAAGATGATTATTGTTGTCCCAAGGCCGAGTCGCAGCCAAGAAGTCGGTGTATAGTCTCTCTGAGGGCCTAGACGCAGCCAAGAGAGTTGTAGGAATTCTTGGGCCCAGAGAAAGACAAGAGTAATGAATCTGGCGAGACTGATACCGTCGAAGGTTCTACGGCTTCTTTTATATTGAATCTTCGTGAATCCTCGATGATCCTCGTGGGTGATGATGTCATAGCCCTCTTTGGGCCACAAATTGAATGATAACATTCGTCTTCCGCTGGGTGTTGTGGTTGAGCATGTGTATTTTAGTCATGTATAGAGAACATGACGATATTTTTTTTCGAAATAAAACCTTTTGAAGAGGGTTAAATTTTCACTTGCTTGTTATCTTTCTTTTTGTTCGAAATTCGTCATACCATAATCATAGTATTCGACACTAAGATATTTCGGATGTTTGTTGTCCTGTCTCACATACACTACCGGTATTATTGTTGTAGAAACCTTACAAATGTTGGTGTGTGGTATTGTATAATAACATATGTACTTCTGTTTTACCAAATAAGTTTGCTTGTCCAGTACTTATTTGATTTTAAATTCTATACGATCTTCAATACTACTGTTCTGCCGGTACACAACCGGACATATTCCGGTTGTCTGGCCGCATACATCATGCGCATGGGTCGTGAATTTTCCTCATAGGTTTTATAATCACACTTACCATGATTATTATTACTTTTGTGTCGCATCTCTTTTTCCCACCAATACTCTTTTGATCACTGCATCTCATTTGAAAACATATAACTTTTTGTTTGGTTGGCTACATTGTTAATTTGGTGGTGTTGCAGAGTATAGTAATAAGACAAAAATAACAAATTTTGAGTTATTTTAGTCTTACTGTTACAATAACAGATTTGCGCTTGCATAAATGAATTCCTCAGAAATTACTCATTCTTTGCAAAGTAACAAGTTTTAGTTTCTCTCAGTTTGCACTTAACCTTCAATAAAAGCCCTATTCACAGTCCAATAACTTGTATTCTTCTTTGTAGGAAATTGTTAAATTTCATTGATTTCAAGGAAACTCCCACCTCTGCTATTTGCCTGCATTTGATGACTGACGCTATTTTAACGCAGTGTATTACAAATCATAGTTGTCATATCAATGCTAGGACTCTCATCAGTCTATGCGGATTAAGTTTAAATACACAGACAAAATTCAATACTCTGCATAAAAAAGACATGTTTATAAGGAAAAAATTTCTGCAGGCGACTGATTCAAATAATAAGTGATACAGCTGTATTTTATAGGGATACTACTGTAAAATCATTACAACGGTTAAATAAGTGAGTGAGTGTATATGAACATAAACTGTATTAGATATTAGTAGTGTTGATTACCCGCTTCGCTGGGTTGGAATAAAAAACTTTCAATGCAGAATTCCTTTATATATCTCCCCTCCCTAAGTTGCGGGGCTGAATTTAGATTTAAACGGCATCGGAAGTGCCACCGTTCATCTCAGCGATCCCGGAAACTATGGATTCGACAGTAATATCGGTCATTTTCCATAACTGCTATATATCTCCCCTCCCCTAAGTTTCACCATCAAAGTGAAATGACAGAAACCATCCCAAGCCCGAACCTATTTATGTTGAAAATTTGATCGAGATTGGTCGTGTGGTTCAAGAGTTCTTAAGTCACAAACGTAGTCACTTTCATTTTTATGTTATTTTATATATTCCCCCTCCCTTAAGTTGCACTGTCAGAATGAAATGATCAACACCTCATCTATGTAACAAATTTGATCGAGATCTCTCTCGTGGTTCAAGAGGTACGAAAAACGTTTGTATACGTTTTTGCACAGTATACAAAACCTATATTTTGTGTAGCGTTACTAGTGTGAAACTATTATAAGTGCTATTGAAACTCCTATCACTGCGTAAACCTACAATAAAGTATTTATAAATTACGTGAGGATGAGGGAAGAGTACATGAAGGGAGTGACACGTAAAAATAATAGAAAACGATCAATAATAGTGTCCAGTCCAGTTTCCGGGGCTGCTGAGATAGTGATACTTCCGATACCGTTTAGGTCTAAATTCATCTCCCGTGCGTATCATAAAGGCGTTTCAGCTGGTTTATATGTAAACCATGAAAATTAAAAGAGGAAAACATAACCTCTAACCCGATATTTACGAATAAGATTCACACTACTTGTCATTGAGGAACATACAATTGCAAATATGTTTTTAAAACTTATTATTATTTTGTAGAAATCTTCGATTGAAGAACACTTTTGTCTATACAAACGATTGTACTAGGAGCCAATCTCTAAATATAATGCACTTTTTAGTAATAAGTATTATTTAAAAATACTATCTTGCTAATTGGATTAGTTCAATTGACTTCAAAAGAATCAGGCATTTCATCACTCATTTAGATTTTTTTTTCAGATAATGGAAAAGTTAATGTGTCTTAAGTGTGCTATGGCTGTGTGTTGCAATGTTTTACCAAGACACAATTTACTAAGAGGCTTTTGGGTATCAACGACTATGAGATCTTCAAGAAAGTATAGCACAACAAATGATAGACAAGAAAGTAAGTCCTTATTTTATATGACTGAAGTTATTATATAACATCTCCTATTGTTTGATTTGTCTCCATTATATTGGATAATTACGAGGGCTATCCAGAAAGTAGATTACGTTTTGGAATAAAAAATCAACAAAGTATAGGAAACAAATTTTATTATATACAGATGAAAGCCACACACAAATACTACTTTTCGACATAGTCACCATTCAAATTAAGGCATTTATCGTAGCGATGTACGAGCTTGGAAATTCCTTCGTCGAAAAATTCGGCCGCCTGCGACTTCAACCACTTCGTTACCTCTTCTTGCAGCTGTTCGTCGTCATCAAAACGCTGCATAGCCAGCCACTTCTTCATTGCTGGGAATAGGTGGAAGTCGCTCGGTGCCAGGTCGGAACTTTCGATTTTCACGGACTTTAACATCGACTTTTTCGACAAGTTCGGCAGTCACTTTGCTAGGTCTCCCACTTCGATCTTCGTCGTGAACATTGGTTCGGCCATTTTTAAATCTTATGACCCACTGTCGCACTCCACCTTCAGTGATAATGTTGTCCCCATACACTTCACACAGCTGCCGATAGATTTCTATCGGTTTACAGTTTTTTGCTGTCAGAAACCTTATTACTGCACGCACCTCGCAGCTCGCGGGATTTTCAATTAACGCAGACATTTCAAACCGTCACAGTATCTTAACGGAGCACAACACGAACCTCTCACTAGCACGGCTAGATGCCGACTGAGCTGCGCAACGCTCTGACCCCAAGATGGCCGCGCTAGCCCCGCCCCTAGCGGACACAGACGAAAACGTAATCTACTTTCTGGATAGCCCTCGTACATTAAATATTTTTATATAACCTACTGTAACAGGACGTATTTACGAAGGAAGCAATCAACCCACATTGGGAAGTAATTTACCAAAATAGCACCGAAATTTACTCCATTTTTGTAAGTCATATGGATAGAAAATAGATGTTTCTGTTAATACGAGGAGTGATCAGAAAGTAAGGTTACAAAGCGTGCAGTGAAACGTGTATATAGTATTTCATACAACCAATACAGCCAACACATAATACATACATTAGGTTATATTTCGACATAATCTCCACATCGGTTGAAGTACTTGTCGCATCGTTGAATGAGTTTGAAGATACCCTCTGGTAAAATTTATGTCCTTGCGTATTCAGCCACGTCGTCACGAAGTGTTTCACCTCCTCGTCTGAATCGAAACGACAGCCTCTTGGGTTCTCGTTTAAATGTGGGAACAGGTGTGGTCGCTTGGAGCGACGTTCGGGCTGTAGGGAGGGTGGTCGATGATATCCCAGCAAAACTGCTTCAACAGCGTGGTAGTCTTCTACGCTGTATGCAGTCGCGCGTTTTCGTGAAGATGATGCCCTCGGCGAGAAGTCCTACCCGTTTCTTCCTGATTTATTCGCGCAATGGTGTCAGGGTCTCACAGTAGCGGTCACTGTGCTCCCACAGAAATCGCATAACTGGGTGGACTTATTCGCGAGACCAGTTATCCAAACGAGTCGTCATTTGTTTACATACAATCAGCGCCGTAGGTGGCGGTTGGCTGAAACTGTGCACAGTTGCCAGCTCCATGTAGTAAAATTACCGCACACTTCTCATTTCTCTATAACAGACGAACTCCAGAACTATCGGCCCTGTAACCTTAGTTTCTGATCCTCCCTCGTATAATCAGTTTCGTGCTGTGTAAGGTTAAATACTTTAATCAGTTTAATGAAATGTGTCTTGGTATTTTCCTGAGAAGACGAAAAGTTTCAAGTAGCTAACTGAATTCTTCGTTGAAAGTAATATGGCAGATACATTCATTTTATTGTTCAATCTGAATGTACTAAGTTAAACCTATAATAATATTTCGCCTGGCATGCTTATTTGGCATAAAGTATCTGTACCGGTTACAAATGCAACCGCTGTCACTAGCTATCAAATGATGCGTGAGTTGAACTAAAATTGGAGTTAGATCATTGAAGTTCAAGAAATGGATTTGTTAACTTGCTTTTCATTTTGAATTAACAGCAGTGATAATCTGCTGAGACTGTGTGATGAATTTGTCCTAGAGCGATCAGAAGGAAAAAAATAATAAAAGAAATATATGCTTTAAAACAATCATCAGTCAATAGGATTTTTGTGTGCACATAGCTTATTCGCAGTATTACAGTACGACCTAGTAACAGCATTGAAAAGATATTTAACGTGAAGCTTCAATTGATGTTCACAAGTGATTGGCGGTGGTAAACTGTTCGGAATGTAATTTGCTTGCTCTACTTGTGTCCGCGCGAAGATGATTGAGAACTGATTAAATTTACATCCTCGTCACCTGCATGTGTTGATGGTGCTGCGTGGTTGTGAATGTTGAATGAAACAAAAAAGAGACAAATGGAACTTCTCCCAACATTTACGCGAGAGTATTGTCAAGTATAAGGGGATAGATGACGCAAATAGATCATATAGTTTGTACTTTTTTCTTCTACATACATTTTATACAGAATATTGCGCATAGTTTTCCTTTTCGTAACATCTCCTCACCTCTAATTTCCATCCTTAAAATCACTACACGCTATTCGTAGAGGTTGAGTGTACTCCCCATGCCTTCAACACATGCGATAAATTCTTGCAGTCTATTAGATGTATCATTTTGTACAGATTACTGTAACATATTCTATGGCACCTGCAGATCTATATAACGTAATAGTACAGGGATCATAACGAGTCACTTTTTTTTTTAAACTAAAAGTTACTTTTTTTCAAGTTGGTCACTATAAGTTACTTTTTTTTTCAAATTTTTCACTAAAAGTTACTTTTTTGGGAGGTAAAGTGACTTTTTCGTGTGATTTATGTTTTGCATTGCCAGTTTTCTAAGAAAAAAATATAAAAATAAATGAAAAAAGGCAGAAACTTGTTACTCGTACTCTTCAGTACTTGCTGCCATATGTGAAACAGTCCGCTTTATTCTCACTTCAGCTTTTATTCTTTCGAAAGCACAGTGGATGGCTGGTGGGTGCTTAAGCTCTCAAGGTGGGGTTGAGAATCCTTCTGTGTCTATTCTTTCTTCTATCGTAATAGTCTTTTAGTTTTCTCTCGTAATAGTTAACGCTCCGCTCAACGTTGTGTATCTGTGTTTGTGTGGTTCATCATGTTCGTCTTGTGTTATGCTTCTTGCGTGTTCTTCTTAAGAGTAGGTGATGAATTTGAATATTTCATGGCTTTGAGAACTCTCAGTACTAAGTTAAATATAATGTCTGGGATGAAGAAATTCGGAAATAGGCCAGAACTGGTTCCACTTACTCAGAAGCTTCTTACATCTGCTAAGTCTGCTTATCGTAACTTCAAAGCATACTTAAAAAACCTAAGAAAGGAGGAAACTCAGAAAGAAGAAAAAAAGATGAAATAAAACAACTAACTG
This sequence comes from Thermobia domestica, assembly GCF_964235325.1. Classification (NCBI taxonomy): domain Eukaryota; kingdom Metazoa; phylum Arthropoda; class Insecta; order Zygentoma; family Lepismatidae; genus Thermobia; species Thermobia domestica. The sequence goes on along the minus strand of NC_137457.1, from coordinate 293,254,860 downwards.
AGAGGTGATGAAGAAATTGACAAAAGAAAAAAGGAGCATGATGGTCACTTTTTGGTCACTTTTTCGTGTGTTTTTGGTCACTTTTCAAGTATTTATAAGAGACCAGACCACTATGAGCCCTGTAAGTACTTGCTGAGGTGATCTTCAGCTCAATGTTTCCATAGCTCTAATACACTCAAAATAAGAAATGGTTGAATGCGGGCATTGTTCATTGTGGCCATTTATTTCCGAACAGCCCGCGTTCATTCTAAGTATTCGTTCATTTTCTAAATCGATTTTGCATACGAACCATTTTTAGCAAAATATGTTTTCAATAGAGTGAGGTCTTTTTACCTTATTTTGCGCTATTATATAGCACATACATATATCCAATTTTCTCTTCCTGGTACACATTCTTAACTTTGTGTCTCAGTGCGTTGAGCTTACCCACCATTAACATTACGGTCATGTTCAGCACTTAAGGTTGTTTATCCTTAACGTTATCATAATAATGATGACCACACAAAGTTGCTCGACCTTATCTTTATTATGATCATGTTGATCACTGATAATTATTAGAGTGATAAACCTTATGATGATGGCCACATGAGGTTATCAATCCTTAACTTTACGATGTTGACCACATACGGTTACCAACAGTTAATATTTTGATGTTCAGTTCCCAATACTACTTATTTTCGACTTTATAATCTCACTACACGTGGTTACCTACCCTTAATATTTTTGATGATACTGACTACATATTTACCCAGTTTTAATCTTATTAGACGTACATCGCACCTTGTTACTCACATATACAGTATATCAATCTTGGAATTACGATCAAAGTAATGCAGAAGAAGTCTGCGCGTAGAAGTTAGCTCCGAGATCCAGGTCTCTTCGTATCTACATATTTTAATTTTAAATACATAACTTATGTATTAATGTTAACATTATGTAAATAACCTCTTAAAATTAAATCAGAGTTATTGAGGTTTGTGAAGTTCTGAAAAGAAAAGGGTATTTAAAAATGTTTAAACTTTAAGGACGAACAGCTCAAGGGTTGAGCCAGCACTTTAAACCACCATAGCTGGCTCCTAATTAACCTAGAGACATTATTTAGGTGTCTATCTCTTCATGAAGGATGGAACTTTCCAACGGTGTGCTTTTCATGCACATCGGGGGGCCCGCAGCGGAAGGGTACGGGGGGAAGTTTTCATGTTTTTACTTCCCCCCTCAGCATCTGAGAGGGGTAATATTTGTTCCTAATGGTCACAGAGACATAAGCCATACCTCGTTGAAAAGCTTATGGGACACAGATTCCAACGAGGTAACTTTTGTGCCCTCCGTGCCCAACCCCAAAAGTCGAGAAAAATATTTTTTTCGAAATTTGTGGGACTATGGCAACACTGTTATTTGTCGTACGCAAGGGGGACACAAAATTTACCTTGTTGGAATCTGGGTCCCTTGAGGTTTGCAATGAGGTATGGCTCATATCTCTGTGACAATTAGGGGCGTCGCAAGGGCTGCCAACGTCAGGGTAGACGACAATACAACGAAAAATATACAGGATGGTTCACGTAGGTACGATGTTTCGATTTTTTTGCTGCGTTGTTATATGCCCTTCATTTTTTTGTACAATGGTCAACAATGTTTGGCGTATATGCGAGAACTTCTGTTCTTGCGTACGACAAATAACAGTGTTGCTATAACCCCACAAACTTCGAAAAAATGTATTTTTTTAAATATTTTTTTCTTCTTTTATGGATTCGGCTCGCCTTGACCAGGGGTGGCACAAAAGTTACATCGTTGGAATCTGTGTCGCATAAGATTTCCAAAGAGGTATGGCTCATATCTCTGTGACTATTACGGGCGTCGTTAGGGCTGCCAACGTCAGATAGACCAAAATATATTTAGAAAAATTTATACACAGTGATTCTCGTAAGAAACGCGTTCGGAATTTCGTATTGAACTTTCACCATTCACTTTTTTTACATGGTTGTACCCAAAGTCTGGCGCACTCGTGAAAATATTTTTTCCTGCGTAAGACAAGTAACAGTGTTGCCAGCCTCTCACAAATTTCCTAAAACAAAAAAAATCCTAGTTTAGAAACAATATTATTTTTCTTCTACGACTTTGGTACGGGTGCCACAAAAGTTAGCACGTTAGAATCTGTGTTCCATAAGCTTTACAACGAGGTATAGTTCTTGTCCCTGTGACAATTAGAAGGGGTACTAGGGCCACCAACGTAAAGGTATACGATTTTCTTGAAATCCCTATCCGTTCTGAAAATGTTATAAGGTTTTCAAGTTTGAAGATTTATAAATACTGGAATTAATGTACCTGTCATATTCTTATTCCTTTGATGGGATAACATGGGACATCACATTTTACATTGGAGGTATAGAACAATAGTTATACTACATATAAAACACTAGTTTGTTATATCAATTTATAGATAATAATTTTTATTTATTAAAATATGCTTTTTCAGGCCCTGTTCTTGTAGACAAAATGGATCAGCTTACTTTGATTGGACTGAATCGTCCAGAGAAACGGAACTGTGTAAATGCAGAGACTGCTCGCCTCCTGAGCCAAGCAATCGAAGATTTTGAAAATGATGATAGCTCACTAGTTGGCGTTCTGTATGGGAAAGGAGGAAATTTCTGTGCAGGTTATGACTTGTCAGAAATTGGAAGCTCAAGTTTGAATAGGCTATCGAATCTTGCACCTGGAGAAGGTCCTATGGTTAGTATAGCAACACAAGAGTAAGAGAAGAAAGAAAAAATAAATCCAGGTATTAATGAAATTCACGATATTAGTTGAAAGGTATAAAGAAAAGACAATGGGAGTAAATAAATAAGAGTATTGCTGGAATACTTGGTGGCGTTCGGTACCAGCTCTCGTATCGTCTTCGATTTATCTCACTACATCGACTTTTCGTTTCTTTCTTGTGTTGTGCTTTAGTGTTTGGGTTATCTTCACTGTGTGTAGTGCTTAGTGCTAATATATCTACCTTCTTGGGGGCACTTATTTAAAATGGCCGCCCAATCTGGTGAAACACCTTTGAACTCACCATCCGGCCCTCAGCCTGAAACCTTCATACCGGATCTACCTATATCAGAATTTCAACAACCTCCCAGACCGGCTATGAAAGTCACCATCAACACTGATCAAACTTCTTCTATGGCAGCTCCGCCTTCAGTTACATACCAATCACATCATTTGGCTCCTTATGTGGTGCACATTACTGCCAAAGACCATTCCAAGCCTGTGGGGAAAACTCACCCCATGGCCCTTGGGCGTGCTCTCTTCAAATCTAAAGTGACGGGAATCACCTGTTTTGATATCATAGGTCGCAATTTAATCAAGGCAACCTGTGGCAGTGCTACACATGTTAATGCCTTACTTAACAATGATATCCTCAAACAACAAGGTTGGACGGTGTACATACCTAACTATGCTGTTACTACTATGGGAGTCATTAAAAGAGTGCCTGTCGACGTCTCGATGGAAGATCTACTCGCCGATATACAGTGTGTTGGAACTCCTGTCGTGCATGCACGGAGAATAGAACGTTTGGTCCGAAACCTGCCAACTGAAGCTGTACAAGGGTCAGATGCTCCAAACATACCTTCTGCTGTTCAAAGTCACACCTTATGTACCATTAGCGAAAATTTGCCGGAAATGTTACCGATATGGGCACATCGCCAAAACTTGTAAATCTACCGCTAATTGTCGTCTGTGTAGTTAGGGACATGTCTCTGATCAATGTTCCAACCCTACCATCTGCCTCCATTGTGGTGCCTTCCACGCAGCTGACGACCCCGCTTACCCTGAACGCCAACATCAACAAAAACTACAGGAAATTATGGTCAAATCTAAGATTTCCTACAATGAAGTACGCAAGTTACATCCAAGGCAAGCCACTTACGCCCAAACGGCCCAGACGTCACCAAGTTCAGATACCACATTTAGTATAGCGACTCGTTCTGGCCCACCTCCTAGTGCACAGCGCCCATCACCTACCTCACCAAGACGCCATATTCGATCCATGAATACCTTACACTTACCAGCAGATCGTGACGCACAGCCTAACACGCCGCACGAAACTTCTTCCTCAAAGAGGCGAAAAGGTTTATTCTCTTTCGGGACTCCTCCTTTTTCTGCTTCTCCATCTTCTCCATCAGCTTCTTCCACACAACTTTGTCCACAGAGAACCGCCAAGAAATGTGCGCTAGCTTCAATCTGCATCTAAAATTCAAGACTGCACACCCAAGGACCTTCCTCCGACTGTTCTCAAAAATCAGTACAAAACCTTTCGAACTGTGCTGTTTCAGCAACTAGTGAGTACCAATCTTCTTAACGATAGTGACCTGGAACCTGCACTTAACACTATCTCGCATATTTTAGGATGGCGGGAACAAATCTAATAACAATTTTACAGTGGAATATTCATCAAGCACAGGGCAAGCAAATGGCCTTACAATGATTATGTGCTATTTTTCAACCTACCATAATTCTGCTCCAAGAAGTCTGGTCATTTCATCATTTCCAACTATGCATCCCAGGTTATCGTCTACTACAGGAAGACTGACAGAATCAATACGGAGCCATCGCTCGGGGGATTCGACGAGGACTTCTCTCTGGGATACCACCTCCACCGTCTCCGCACACTTAACTACAAGGAATACGTTTTGGAACTATCAATTTCATCAACGTTTATTCACCCCCCGGAATCTCCTATTCTCGCTGTCTACTGGAACCGTTTGTTTCATCACTTCCCACACTCCACTGTCGTCGGAGGAGACCCGAACACGAAGAGCCCTTTGTGGGGCAATGTAGCAACGAACGTGGCTGGTACGGACCTGATTACGGCTCTACGCCACAGTACCTATTTACTAGCAAACGCCGGTACTCCGACTAGACTGCCTTCACTTCAAGCCAGATATTACCATTCTTAGTCCGGAGTTGTATATCCAGCATACCTGGCGAGTTCATGGCTATGGCTATGGAAATGACCAATTTCCCATTCTATTGACTCTCCACTCATCACAAGTCACCCGTCCCGCTCCCGACTTAGAACCGTTGCTCCCTCACTCTAATCCTAAAGTCCCTCTCCCATCCCAACCTAGTACCTTTCACCAGCACTTTCAAGAGCGCACTAAGGAAGCGGATGAACACTCAGTGCAGCACCTTCAGGATACCATTGTGCTCGCTGCCCGCAAAGCTGTCACATCTACGAAGCCGACTACTTCTACATCTCGCACCAGTTACTCACCCACCAGTACTCCACCATGGTGGGACATAGAATGACAGCGCAGTTGTAACTATCGCAGGCGATGTCAACTGGAGTACCTACGAAGCCGCTCACGAGAAACTTATCTTCGATACCAGGAAGCCCACGCCAAATTTTGACGCAGACAATTTTCCAAAAAAGGCTCACTGGATACAGTTTTGCCGAACTTTGACTCTCTCCACCACACCTCGACGCTTATGGAACTACGTACGGACCAAAATGCAAGGGTATATTCAGAGGACGCCACCAACGGTACTTAATAAAGACTGGCCTACGTCGTTTCATGCGATGGTTACTCCTGCCACTCCTTTACCGGCTCGTCAAAATCTGCAGCACTGCTTGGTCTCTTCTGAAGTGGATCCCCCTCTACTTCCGAGTACTGCTACAGAGTTTCAGCGAGTATTTCATAGTTCTCCTTCCACCTCTCCTGGTGTGGATGGTATCACGTTTCGTCACCTTCAAATGCTTCCTGCCTGCGGCTTTACTATCTGCTGCAACTCTACAGCAGCGTACTTAATATACACGTGCCGTCGTCCTGGGAACATCACTTTGTCGTTCCAGTTCCGAAACCTAACGTGCTTTCTGGAGACCGTAGCAGCTACAGACCGATCACACTATTACCGTGCATCTCAAAAACTTTTGAGAAGATTCTCCTTCAACGTCTCACGTGGTGGGCGGAGCATTACGATATCTTTTCCTCAACACTTGACGGCTTCCGCAGAGCTCGAAGCACTCACGACGCTCTTACTAGCCTCGTCACTGACATATGGAGCACCTTTCAATGGAGGGAATACCTTATGGCCGCCGACATTGACCTTGCACGAGCGTACGACAGCGTACCCTTCGATGTACTCGTTCACGATTTATCTACACTCAAGGTCCCAGCGAGATACCTCCGTTTCATCCATAATTGGCTTATACATCGCCAAGTCTCAGTGCGTGTTGGGTACCGCTATACCAATCCCAGGATGGTCTCTCAAGGATTACCGTAGGGTTCGGCACTTTGCCCGCTTCTTTTCAATCTATTCACCATCACGCTTCATCGGCAGCTCCGAACCCTAGTCAGAGTCAACCAATTCGCCGACGATTTCTTATTATATATTCGCACTTCTGCAGTGACTCATGGTGCCACTACACTTCGCCACGTCATAGATAACTTACAACAATCGTGCAGGGATCATGGCCTTAGTATCAACTGGCTTAAAAGCCAATACATCATCTTTACCCGGAAAAGGCGCACCATCACTTCGCCACTAGTAATTCAAAATGCTCAACTCTCGCCAGTGCCTCATCTCCATTACCTCGGTATGACTTTGGACTCTAGACTACTTTGGAATGCACAACTTGACACCCTTACCACCAAAGTGCAACCCGTTCTCAACTTTATCAACGGACTCAGCACTAAGCGATGGGGAATGGACATAAGGTCACAGTTATGTATTTTCCGTCAATATTTGGAATCAAGGCTTTTATATGGCTGCCCAGCTCTTTCTCCCTTACCTAGACGGCTCAGTGAACTGTGTGTTCGATTACAAGTGCAAGGACTCCCATACTTCGTCAACCTCGAAACTCACCGAACAAGGCACTCCTGGAAGAAGCAGGTATTATTCAACTGCTTTATTCCACTAATCACAGTAAAACTACCCTACCATCGATAACTGCCTTGGACCTACTTTGCGTACCTTCGTGTAAAACAATGGATGACTTTTATTTACCGCACGTCCAAACTCCCGTACTACCAATCATCGTACACCATATATATCACATCTACGCAAGTGGAATTTCCATCTCTATCGCCTCACTGCTACGCACCGCTCCTCACTCTCTAACAGCGCATCTATGGGAAGATTATATTAACCAGCATCATCCAGACTCTGTACTTATTTACACGAATGCCTCTAAACAGGTAAAGGCTGGACGATCGAAGGTGGGCATTGGAGTTTTTGTACCCCATTATAATTTGCGCTTTACTCGGGTATTGCCTAGCCATGCGTCAATCAACATGGCCGAAGCGCTCGCCATTCGAGCCACATTGTGTTATGCCACCTCTCAGTGTATTTGTAGTGATAGTCAGAGTGTTCGTCGTCTTCTTCCTACAGCCCAACCGGCTCATTCCGACTGGATTCTGGTTGATATTCTACAACAGGTATATCAAATACAACGCAAAGGACTGCAGGTAACTTTCATACATGTAAGGGGTCACAAATAGATATATGATAATGAAGAGGCCGACCGATTAAGTAAACAAGGAGCGTTATTACCGCCTATCGCACTGAAGTACCGGCCACATCATTTATCCCAACTCTTGGAGCACAACAGCAGAGTGAATGGCGAAGCTATCAACACCAGGCTAGAGGTGGACCAGGTAAATATTACTGGCGAATAGAACCTAATCCTACCATACGTTCTTGGATTTATCACCCTAAATGGACTCATAATCACCATGTCTTGTTCAGTCGACTTCGACTCAACACCGCACAGACTCCAGTGCAAAAATATCGACAGGACCTCCGGGATACTCCGAATTGCTACTGCAAGGAAGATCTAGGTACCTTGAATCACCTAAGTTATGCCTGTCCAAACACACAGCACTACGGACCAGTATTTCTTACTTCCTTGCACTCTTTGCTTGGTTATTGTCCTATTCCAGTTTGCACCATTTTATCCATTAACAATTCCACTGTGATTATCATCTCCTTCAGCTTCTTCTTCTTAATAATCTCGATTTGTAAACATTCACAGCAGCCCCCGTTATCTTCACTTGCGCCACATGACTTCCTACTCTAAGCTAACCTTATCAGCATTCTATCCTTGTACTTACCTTTCTTAATACATCCCATGTTCAAGGCATTAACGCTGGAACAGAGGAGGGGGAGTGTTTCCTTCTCCCCTAGAAGTGGAAGTGGAAAGACAATGGAAATTTACAGTGATCATGAATAGGTTCAAACGTCCTTCTTCAGCGCCGAGGCTATATGAGATAAGACTTACTTCTTGAAGCGGGACCCATTATTGGCTTTTAACACCCCTGTTTTTAACATCGGTGTATATGATATTGTGTATACTGCTTGAAGTGGAATTTGATATTGATTTTTAACATATTTTTTCATCATGATGGCTATAGGAGACGTGACTTTTCTATTTGAAGTAGGATCTGATATGGGGTTTTAACGTCCTTAACCATGAGAGGGGCTTCTATGTGAAGTGGGATCTGAACCACTACTACAGTTTTTGTCCGAGGTAAGTGTATCCACTGGCGTATCATGAGCGGAGTTCTGAAAGTTTAAGTTACCAGAGATGTTCCGTACAGTTTTAGTAAATAAATAATGGGTTGTTCAAGCACAATAGAAATTATGGTACAGTTCATGCAGTCTGAGTGGTTGAGCACCGATCGTAAGAGTGCTAAATGTCTAGATGATGAGGAATCAAAGATAGCTAGTGATTAACCCTTTTAAGATCAGCCGGAATCATGCTTTTTAAAGGAAATTTTAGACCTACAATTAGAAAACTTCTGCTCCTCCCTTAACTATCTAAAATTCATGGTTTGTGCGTTAGTATCTTTAGACGAATCAGGCTTGCGAATGATGCGTCACGATCCATAAATTGAGGGGAATCCGGGAAGTTTCCTGGAAAAATCTGTTGTTTAACAATCTTTGCGCTCCTGCACTAAATATATCTAGTGTGCACTAAAAAATATGACACATTTCGTGGACTACTTTTTGCCGGGTTTCATTAATGTTTAGCAAGTACGAAGATAGCAGATTTTTTCGAAAAATATTGCGACATTTTGAACTATACAGGGTATATATATATACTTGCACACTACTTATTTTTCATATATATATATATATATATATATATATATATATATATATATATATATATATATATATATATATATATATATATATTTCTTGTTTTGCATATATATTTAAAATATGTAACAATCTGACGTAATGCCATTTGAAAAAAACTATAACTTTATGTTCGGTTGGCAATACTGTTAACCTTGTGGTATTACAGAGTATACCAAACAATGTCCCTCTGCCAGTATGTAGGTGGCACAAAATTTCAGCGTTTTTTTGTCCAGTAGTTTAAAAGCTACAAAGGCGTATGAATATTTCACGGGTGTTCTAAAAATGGCGCCCACGGACTGCAGAACACTATTCTATAATACAAGTCAAAATAAGGTATGTATATATAGTTGTTTATCTTTCGGGTCGTGTGAAGACGCGAATTCCACGATGTGGCAACGGGACCCTATATATATATATATATATATATAGAGAGAGAGAGAGAGAGAGATATATAGGGATATAGGGTGTTTCAAAACAACACAGACAACGTTTGTGAGGTAATTCCTGACACTAAGATAAAAGGAAAAGTATAGACCAACCTGGGTGCACAAATGATTCTTTTCGGAGTTACAAGCTGCCAAAAACATGAAAAAATGAAGTTTAAAGTTCCATAGCTCCAACACCATGGGACCTACCATAGTCGGGTCAAGACTTTATTTAGGAACTAGTATGTGCCCTATCCAAATATCCAAGTTTCAGAATCCTGCAGTATTTCCGCAACAATTTTTATAGAGGTAGTTGTTGAGTACTTCAAATTATGTGCCCGTAGCCAAACTGCCTCGATAAAAATAGTTGTGTAAGTACCTTAGGATTCTGAAACATGTATTTTTGGATGGCAAACATATTAGTTCTTAAGTGAAGTCTTGACTCGACTATGGTAGGTCTCTTAGGTTTGGAGCTATGGATATTTAAACTTCATTTTTTCATGTTTCCGGCAGCCTATAACTCAGAAAGAAAACGTTTGTGCACCAGGTTGGTCTATACTTTTCGTCTTATCTTGGTGTCAAGAATCACCTCTCAAACGTTGTCGTTGTTGTTTCGAAACACCATGTATTCTAAAAGGAAGTGAAAAATTTACGATTTCCCTTATTAATAATGATCGCTATAGTGGAAACATGGTAATCCTTAGCGACCATAAGAACATATCTACCACTTACGGTTCCAATATTGATTTTTATAAAGTGAAAACGGTAATAAGAATAAGGTACTTAATATGGATTCACAATTCCAAGATGTTTCTTATCAGCTCTTATACTTCTAATAAAACCGAAAAACAATTAGTACAATTTCCGGGATTAATATTGAGTCACATACGAGGGTTGTTACAAAAGTTCTAAGCTTACCTATGAACGGAGCAGCATAGAGTTTAGAATAGTGTTATTTGTCAGGATAGTTCCCTGATACGTCAACACATTTTGCCCATCGATGTTCAAGTGCGTTAATGCCGCTCGTAAAAAAATGATTTATCGAAGGCATGTAAAATTTCATTTACGACATACATGACGTCATCATCAGTGTCAAAATGAGAACCTTCCACCTTCTTTCTAAGCTTTGGAAAGAGAGAAAAACCAGAAGGTGCCAAATGAGCCGAGTAAGATGGGTAGGGAACCAATTTATAGTCGCAATGGTGAATTGCTGGCTTGTGGTCAGGGGCATTGTCTTGCTGGAGAAGCACACCTGCCATTAGTTTCCCGCAACGCTTCTGCCGAATATTATCACGCAGCTGTCGTAGAAGACCTGCATAGTATTGTTCTCTGTTCGTCCCTTTGGAAAATAATTCGTCACTGTCCCTTCCGAATCCCACAAAACTATGGCCATCACTTTTCAAGCTGAGGGTACTGACTTGGCCTTCGCAGCGGGGAGGGGGATGAGGGGTATTTCCATTGCGTGGAACTTTGTTTGGACTCTGGTTGGTAATGATGGATCCAGGTCTCATCTACTGCTATGAATCAAGTGCGAAAGACATCTAGATTTGTCCGGAAGAGATGAAGATTGTTCCTTAAAATGTTACGTCCGGGGAGCTTTTGATCAGGTGTCAAAATTTTTGTCACCCCATCTCGCGGAAACCTTGCTCATTCCCAGATACTGGGTGATAATTCAGTCAACGCTTGCAGTAGAAAAGTCCATTGTCTCAGCAATCTGCCTGATAGTCATTCACCTATCATCCATGATGATTTCATTCACTTTGTCACTGTTCTCCTGAGTTAGTGCTTCTACAGGCTTTCCTGATCGAGTGTCATCTTGAATGGAGGTTCTCCCCCTCTTAAATTCGGCTGCCCATTTGTTCACTGTGGCATATGAAGGGCCTCTATCATTTACATTAGCAACCATGTCGGCGTGATATTAAATAACAGCTCTCGTCTTGAATTTCTCCATTTGGTCACACTTTGATCACTCTTTTGTCTTTCTGGACCTGTAACAGCAGCATAAAAATCGATATTAATACCAAATTTAGTATCGTATCATAGGGAGGTTCAATAAGTACGGCCTAAAAGTATTACGTGTCTAGTTCTAATATTGCTTGGTTAGGCTTACAGTTTATGTAACAACCCTCGTATAATAATAATTGTAATAGATAGCGAAAACTGTGTTCGAACTATTCAGCGTACGAAAAACAGGTTCCATCTCATGTCTTTATACCTATATTCTAAGCGGAAGTTACAATCTATTGCTTCCGGTTTCGGTGGTAAATTCGCATAGTTTGGAAGTCTATCATAGTTTCATAATATGAACGAAATTCGCTTGTTATCGCTCTTTTATTTAATTCATCAAGAGCTGTAAACATTTCGCATTCTATTACGACAGTGTTTGAACCTGCACATATAACATCATAATCTCTTTATAGTTTCAGAATATTTATGGTGTTGCCTGGACATTCATTGAAGGAATCTTGTAATATCTATTCCCAATACAATAGTATTTCTATTTCTGTTTTCTAAAGAACAGGGTCCAACGCGAAGGTTTGTGAAGAAGCCGTTGATAGCTGCTATAAGTGGTTACGCAGTGGCAGGAGGAATGGAATTAGCGTTAATGTGTGATCTCAGAATCATGGAAGACACAGCGGTTATGGGAGTTCTCTGCCGGAGATTTGGTAATTTGTTCTCATTTATATGCTTCTAGAGCTAGGTTGTAATTATGTTTGAAGTTTTTATTTCAGCATTGACTATTCAGTGATACAGATTACATCTTACGCAGCATAAATGAATAATTAAATTATTTATCTCTTCTGTTCCGTGGTAGTTTATTTTCTTCCATATATATTTCTCTGGTCTATCTATCTATGAGGATCACTAGAGGAACGAATTCATGGGTTAAAATGCGAGCCTCTTGTTTTCGTACATACTGTTTTTGTAAAAATTTTGTATGTATACAGAATACAGGTAAGTATGAACATTCCTTATTTTGGTCCTGAATTAGATTTATTATTATTAAATCACTGAAAAACAATACCCTTGCACCAGCACGAACCGCCATTGATAACACTGATACGCGTTTTGAGATTTTTTTTCTGCTTCGGAAACGAAACCACCTGTTCTTTGTCAATTTGAACATGCTGATTCAGTGGCGTAGGGAAGGGGGGCCGGGTCCCCCCAAAGAGGTCCGACAATGTACTTTGGTACTTTTATGTTCGTAATTTTTTATATATTTTTATGTTTATATATTTTTTTGTTTGTAATTTTTCTGTGTGTACCTATAACAGCACTTGCCCCCCTCCCCCCAAGCACATCCTGGCTACGCTACTGAGCTGATTACACATATGAAAACCGTTTTTTCGTATCACGTCAGGCTTTTATGTAAAATCAAAAATAATATTGCATGCAAAATGTGGAACTTTTACTATATACATAGCAAACAAAATGCAAGATACTTTCCACACGACAAAATACAGGCTGTAGCTTTGCTATAAAATAATTGAACACTTGAAATATTCCTTACTGCACAAGTAATAAGAGTATAATAACATTGTTTACACTGCTTTCGGTGTGTGTAATACGTGACAATAACAATTGCTTCATAACCCTCATGCCTGGTCTTGAGCACACGAAACTTTGCGACGCTTCGATGCTCTGCGATGCTTAGCAGTGGAATCTCTCTGTAAGCACCAACAACAGATGGCAAGCAGGATGCATTCCAGCGCCCTTGCTATCGAAATTCCATTGTCTTAGTATCCTGGTGAAAACGTTCAACCTGTTTCTGGCTGAATTTCCGAAGATTATCGGGGAAGTGAGAGGTATGGCTGTGGAGAAAACGGACTTCAACGCTCATTCTAGAATCCAATCTTCTGAAGGCGTCCAATATGTCATCCACAATTTCTACAAAATTTGCAGCCTTAGAGTTGTCCAGAAAGTTTTCTGCTACTTATTGGAAAGATAGCAAAGCTTCTTTTTGCTGATCACTCATTGTTGCAGTGAAATGCTGATACTGCATCAGGACTCGAATTTGTGGATCGTCAAATATGCCGCCATGCAGTTTTGCCCTACTCTTGTTAGGAAATTTGGTCTCTAACTGTAATAAAACGCACCGATGTCAGTGGGTAGGATTACAATAAATTGCCTCATCAATCAAGTTTAATTTGTAGTGGGGGCAGAAGCACTTTCTCTGGGGCAACTTGTGAATCATGCAGTACGTTCTTCTCACCAGGTACAAACTGTGTCCTTTCCAGCCATTCCTTTTTGCCCCAGTGCTCGATCGTCTTATCAAACTGTAACTGCCTACTGACAAAGTCCACATATATCATAGCACATCAACACACCAGTTGCCGCGAACTGAAGCTCATTGATACCCTTGTACGTGCTTCACAAGTGAAAAAAGCAATATGTGGCGCCTCTGGGTAGTCACATTTGCAATTACCAGACGTAAATCAACCCGTTCGGGGTAATATCGCGATCTTTCGAAAAGTCTTCATGTCTCTGAAATGGCATGTGACTGGTGACAACGGGAGTGCTTTTCGTTCATAACTTTACTCAACTGATATTCAAACATGCTTACTTTCCTCGAAGCAAGATAGTCACATACCAGTGTAATGGGTTTCATGTTTAATATCTGTTATTCTAATGTTGCCAGCCACCACAGTTTCTCGGTAAGTAAAGCTTGTTAGGCACGAACATAAATTTTAAAAACTCCGAGGCTTAGCTTTTTTGTTTGTGAATTTATGATATAAGTTTATATTAAAAATTTGATATAATCCCACTGTTTGACTAGACTACCTTTATCTAGGTTTAATTTTAATTTCGTCGTTCTGAAAATTGGTAGTCCGCATTTTCTTTCTTTCTCGCTCTCATTTTCTTCTGTCTCCCTCTCCTTTTTCTTTCTTCTCCCCTCTTTTAATTTATCTGTCCCTTTCGTCTTTTCTTTTGCTTTGCTCTCTTTTATTTCCCTGTCTCTGGCTCTCCGTTTTCTTCTCATTTTTCTCTCGCTTACTTTTTTCTCTAACCCCTTTTCTCTCCCCGTTTTTTTTATCTCACTCGCTTTGCCTTTTGTCTCTTCTATCCGTTTTCTTTCTCCTAGTCTCTATCTTTTTTCTCTCGCTCATTTTTATTTTTCTTGCTGTCTTGCTTTGCTTTCTCTCTCTCCTTTCTTTTTCCTCTATGAATAGCTTTTCTTTTTCATCTTTTTTTATTATTATAATAACTATTTCTTTTGAGAAAGAGCGAGGAATGGCTGTAGCGGTACCAGCTGTAATTGTAATACTGTTTTGTAGTTATAAGAGGTCTCGCTGTAAGTAGACTTCGTGAAGGACAACCATTTGTGATGGACAGACTCTAGAATATGGGATATATTGTTGAACATATAAGAAAACACGTGTATAACTTCATGAGAATGTTCTATTCAAGAGTGATACTTTCTACTTCCTAGAACAGAATGAAAGTTCAATTTTTAAACATTAGTGTAGTACTTACAGGTATGGAATTATTTACATACGAAAATAATGGAAGTATTTTATTTCTAGAAATATTATATATATTTCTTTTCTTATCCGCTGTCTGGATTTTAAATAGAACATTTGTACAAAAGTTTATCTTCTTGAACTTAGTGGTTTCGAGGATCTGTTAATAGTGTTTTAAGTAGACTTGTTCTTCTATACAGAAATAGTATAGTCTTATTTTTATTTAATTAAGTGCTATTCGTTTGTTTAGTTTCTAGTAGTGAGCTTTGGGGAACGTTCTAAACTTAATTCGTGTTAGAAAGCGTATAATGACGGTATGTGTTTAAGAGGTTAACATATGCTTATTAGAAGAAGTTGAGATATGTGATGCTAATGTATGAGGATGTAGATGGAAGAATTTATTGATTAACTGTGATGCTGAGCGTAGTGATAAATAGTAAAGATGAATATATGTAACAGACGAAATTTAATAGAGATTTATGATTATATTCTAATTTACTAACGTGTGACATGTTCCTGTAACTGCCAAACATTGCTGTGTACTATATTATATTTCAAATACATAATCGAGTAATCTTCATCTGTAGTAATTCTAGTCTTATTTCACCTTGGGAGAAAGTAGGCTATATAATAAGAATAGCTTTTGGCTAGCCGGGGCTCCGCCCCCAGATCCTCACGTTTGTTCGACTTAGACCTTTTTATGTATCAGCCTTTGCATCAAGAGTGAATTTCGTGCATTTGCTCTTAATATTTCCTTAAATTAGCCAGCTGGGGGGATACCCTTCAGACCACCGCATTTGCCCGACCCACGGCTTCACACCTCTTAAACCCACAACTCTACCAAATTTCAAGTTTCTTTTCCTATTTCAACCATCTAAAAGATATGATTTTGTACCCCAAGAAAATGCCCTTTTAAATAACATGGGAATTTCTTCATCCCCCCCCCCCCCTTTAGACTCCCTTAGAAACTAAAAATATTCACTTTTGGCAATTTTTCTTTGGGTTAATCCCAGAAGGCCACAATCATGCCAAATTTAATCATTCTAATTCTGCGGAAGTGCCTAAACATTTTGGAGTGTAGAAGATGTCTCATATAAATAACATGCGAAAGATTTTTCAGTTCCCCATAAAACCAATCTACAATTGGAAATTTGTATTTTTTGGTGATTTACGTAGGTAACGCTAATGAAAATGCACAAGCACACCGAATTTAAAGTTTTTGTTCCAATTCCAAGTCCCTAAAATACGAGATTATAGGTCCAAAAGAAAAAAGTCCATTTAAATAACATGGGGAATTTCTTCATCCCTCCTTTAGACTTTCTAATAATGAAAAATATTAACTTTTGGTTAGTTCCGGAAAGCTACAATCATGTCAAATTTCAACTTTCTACGTCGACCGGAAATACCCCTTTAATTTATGTCAGTTCATGTAGTTTTATATATGGTTAGGATATTTCAACTTCAGTGGGATTATGAAATTCAAAACGTATTAATACTGCGTAAATGTGGTAACGAAACTACTTGCTTTAACGAAGGACAAGGACACACAACACCCTAACCAATTATATATATTTTAATTTCAAGACATATAAGGAAAAAAAGGTATATCTTTCTATATTAGATAAGTTACCCTCGTTCTTCGTTATGGTAAGTGGTTTCGTTACTACTTTCACGCAGTAGTTAATCTTACAGTATAAATTCATTTTAAATTTCGTAATCCCACTGGAGTTATAATATCTTAATATATGGCCTGTCCTCTTCACAACACGCAATAAGCGCAGTACGATTTTATATATTCGAAATACGTAGTGTACACCAATCTTACAGAAACGTGTCGCAGCTTAATAAATTAGTATATAATGTAAACAAATATTTCTTACGTTCTGTTAGCAATTATAGAGATTTATGAGTTTCCTGCCGAGAACTTTATAATTATATGGAGAACTATGAGTAATTGTGGTGGTCTGCGAACTATGAAGTAGTGATTGTAAGTGGATGTCGAAATAGTTGTGTCTATAAGTGGGTGAATACAATAAAATAAATATAAAAAACGAGAAGGATGTGCCTATTCAATTTGAAGTTGTTATAGAGTAAGGACACTAGATTTAGAAAATAAAATAAATAAAAATAAAAATTACGGACTCTCGGAAAACTGGCATATTAAGTGACAAACTGTCTAGGTGTAGTCATTGTTATGACGTTATTAGTCCCAGTAAGGAAGAAGTAACTTTCGATCACCTACTCACGAAAGGTTATCGAATATTGAAGCATGGATCTCACTACGGTGCCATCTGTTCGAAAAATATGAAACTACTTTACAAAACTTCGAAATCTTTCCAGACGAAGACGTATAGGGTTTAAGAGTACGTTAAAATTATACTACGTAACTATGGGCCAATAACCGGATGCTTTTTTATTATTATTATTATTATTATTATTATTATTATTATTATTATTATTATTATTATTATTATTATTATTATTATTATTATTATTATTATTTTAATTTTAAAGGACATTTTGCCCAGGATATAGGATGACTTTCTGAAAAAGGAAGTACCCGTTGAAAATAGTACGCCTGGTCACTCTATCCTTGAGTAGCGATATTTGAAGTAAGATATCTGTTAAATCACGAGTGCAATTGAAAACGATAACTTAATTGAATGTACTTTTCAGATCATGTTAATGATAATAGTAATCTTTTTTTTATTACGCAAGAGGCGGGAGCTTTAAAATTTGTCCACTCTTTTATTCGTTATGCTTGTTTATTTATAGTGAAAAGTAGTAGCTCTGATAGATACAAGTACGATATAATTTATTTCTCTTATGTTTTAGGTGTTCCATTAATAGATGGAGGAACGGTGCGTTTACAAGCGACAATTGGTCTTTCTCGAGCTCTTGATTTAATTCTTACTGGGCGAGCGATCAAGGCAAAGGAAGCCTTGGAGTGGGGTCTTGTGAATAGAGTTGTTGCATGTGGTACAGGTAAGTGAACAATTGAATGTTGAAAGAAAAGAAATCAAAAACTGTAACGCTTATTTATATCCGCTGGACACGTCTATCCACTAAAAATACAAAGATGCCACGCCATGTCTATTACTTTGTAACAGCTAATGCATTGACTGATCTAATGATTAATCCCTCTTTCGGAGAGTATATATATATATATATATATATATATAAAGCATAATATAAATATATTATTATTTTTTTTTTTTTTTTTTTTTTTTTTTAGAAATGGAAGAATCATTTTTCATACATTATATTCTCTAACGATTCCCATTATTAAGGTTTACCAGGTAAACTACACGTAACATCCCCATTTAGAGGAAGGCTGAACTCACTTTTCTCCCTGAATGACTTAGATCCCTGATTCTAGTGGAACACATGGTAGCTCAGTGGTTCAGCGCTTACCTTTGGTGCGTGGGTTTCCTTGTTCTATCCCCGGCCAAGTAAATTTGTAGTGGACAACATTGTGTTCATGGTTTTTCTCGGGGTACTCCTGTTTCCCTGTGGAGATTGATGCCTTCTGCGGTGTTGTGGCTCCTTATATCCAGAAATATTGCTGACTGCTTGAATCTTCGTCACTTGTCGAACGTTGGCAATGGTTGATGACATCTTCGTGGTTATCGTGTGAAGTGCGTTTACAACCAGCACATAGTGTTGGGAGCACGTGTAGAACCTTACAATATTAGACAAACATTAAAAGTTTAGGGTTGATCGTAATTTTAAGCTATATCTCTTCTTAACGATCATCTGGTAGTGTCACAATGAAAAGGCTTAATGAGCATTATATACAGGGTGCCCCAAAAGTAGGTATACAGTCCCGTACTGATCGGTAGTGACATTTTATATCATTTACTTATTGTTATCCATACAGGTATTGACTTAGTTTTTTCCTTAACTATTCTTAATTTATTTTCACTTATACCTTAAGCTAGGAACAAACCAAAGCAAATAAATTCATTATCTTAATAAATTAAAATGTCATACTTGATACATGCTGGTCTGTATACTTTTGGGCCACCTGTATATATATACACACTTCAGAATCACTTTCATCTTATGAGAGGGTGGTTATCGTACAGCGTTAGTCCTTTAAATTTACAAAATTATTCGTTTTTCTCGATTTTTCGGAATTGACGCATGTGGATTTACATTCACCCATACCATTTTTTAGCTTATTGAGATCTACCATCTAGTCTTCTCTTTGAACATTTCTTGATAACCGCTTGTAATATTGCAGAATTTTATTATCAATGTTTCCGTCATCAATTAGTTTTAGTCAGTGCCGTAACTTGTGGAAGGGAGATATGTAACGATAGTCTGTATAAATATGTAAATGTTGTTATGAACAATGGTCCGGTACTGAAGATATCATTTTCTTTTATGGCCAGACTTGTACATTTACGTTGTTAAGTTTTGTGGCCAGACAATTTTTTCTGTGAGTTATGATATAATGCGTAAGAACGCCATTATAAACGGGTGGAGGTTCAATTTATAAAGAAGAAATTTTGTGAAAATATAAGGTAAATATTGAAAAGTATTCGAAAATACATAAATTTAAATCTATTTTATTCTGTGAGTTATCATTGAACATTCATGGAGTAAATTACGTCTTAAGCAGTTCAATAATCCTATTTTGACGAACTTAGAGAGTAAATATGTAACTAACTGTGTAGAATAGTTGAAGTTAATAATATAAATGTTACTATAACTGTTCCCCTTATTTAAGCTCCCTGCCGTTCGAGGGTACTCACTTCGAGATGAAACTGTCTTAGTTAATAACATACGATACGAACATGAATGTAAAAGTGAGGCATGGAATAGCCCCCCCCCCCCCCCCCCCCAATTCAAAAAATATTGTTATTAATGAACTGAATGGAAATATAGACTATGATTTAGAATTGGGAAAGCTACGTATACAAGTATGAGTAATTTAGATTTTATTGCACAAAATTACACATGTCAGTTGGGATTGCTCCACTATAATAAAGAATTCAGACTTTCCAGATTGATAGACATAGATATTTGTACCATATTCATTATGTTCCTGAAAAATATCATATACACACTGCGACAATTAGGAAATGAGACCGGTTTTTTCTGTGAAGTTCTGTTTGGCATGGAATTTTTTCATAATAGTGAATCTTGAGTGTGACTTTGGAAACACGTAGAGAAATTTCCAGTGTGACTTCAGTCGCCAATGTGGCGTGTAATGCGGCTAAGTATAGACAAATGTGATACCTTGTCACCATTTCAACAATGGAACAGAAAGTAAATATTAATTTCTTCGTGCTTAGAGAAAATTCCCAGCAAAAAATTTGAAATGTAGAAAAAGGTTTATGAGGACAGTTGCCTTTCTCGTTGCCATATTTTTGAATGGCATAATCGGCTCAGTGCTGGAAGTGGAAGTCTGTGGAAGATGATGAACGCACGGGTCCAAGCAGACCTGTCAAAACAACTTAAGTGATTAAGTTCGGGATATCATTTTGAATGGCCGAAATGCACTTCTTACAGTAATATCAGACCTTGTATAGGTGAATAGGAAGACTGTTCGCCAAATAATAACGAATGATATATATATATATATATATATATATATATATATATAAACGAAAACTGTGTTCACGTTTCCTGCGCCTTTTGTTAAGAAATGAAAAGAGTGCACCATTATCAGAAATTGATAGTCACCATTAAAAGGGGACCAAATTTTCTCCATAAAGTTATTGCAGAGGACAAAGCATGGGTTTTCCTGTACGATCCGGAAACCAGGCAGCGACGCGCTGAATGAGAGTGTCCTGAATCACCCCAACCCGAAAAAATTCTTCGACCAGAATAAACAGTCAAGCTGTTTTTACGACAGCAAAGGAATTCTTCACCAGGAATTTGTACCTAGCGAGTAAATTGTCACTGGGGCCTTTTATGTGGATGTTCTGAAACGTCTGCTATGAAGAATCACACGTGTGAAACTGAAGTATCAAAGTTACTTCCACTGGAAACTGTTGCGTGGCAATGCTCCAGCATACCATGGAGTGATGGTTCATAAATTTTTGGCCCAAAAATGTGAATGTGTTACCACATTCCTCATACTGCCTAGACCTGTGTTCCTGTGATTACTTTCTTTTTCCTTTTTAAACGGCATTGTTGAAAGGTTTAACGATGTTTCTACTATTTAAAAAAACCTTAAATGATTACAGTGCAGGACTTCCAGAAGTCATTCCATTACGTACTGGATCATGCGAAGCTATATGTAGGCAAAGAAACTTCCTACTTTGAATAAGCAGAGGTAAATTTATTCCAATCGCTATTCATGTATTATATTTTAGAAACGCAGTCTCGTTTCCTAATAGCCGCACGGTGCATGTAGTGTTATCAGCCAACTATAAAATGTTTTGGTTTCAGCTTTGGGCCAGGCGGTGAATTTAGCGAACTCTTTAGTGAAATTTCCTCAGGAGTGTTTGAATGCGGACAGAGCTTCTGCCTACTACAGCGCTTTCACTGCTAGCAGCTACGAAGATGCTTTGTCTTACGAAAGCAGAAGTGCGAACAGACAGAGCCTCATGCAGGTGAGTGCATCTCTTTTAGTCTTTCATTCACTTCAGAAATCTGTTAGGAGTATGTACGTCACCGTTAGAGAAAGGCAAACAACCATAGATACAGTCTACTAGTTAACAATGTATTTTTATACATAAACAATAAATAAGTAAACTAACAATCTGTTCTAGCAAAATAAAAACTATCAGTTATTACTAGCAACGAGTGACACTTTTTGGCGCCAAAAAATTTACTTTTCTCGAAAACTACTCATGAAAACATAATTCATAATGTCTGGTCTTTGAACAATACTATAGTTCAACAATAAACAAATAAATAAATAAAGCTTAAGAATTAATAATCATTTTGGCCTACATCTCATAAACCACATTATATACTGTCGTCTTCCTAACGTCATTCCAAGCTATTTTTAATTTTTAAATATGGGATACGTCTATAGATATCGAAGTGTACTTTTCTACTTCGTGCTTATAATGCAATATTTATTAATTGCTATACATTTATAGGTACATATTTAATCATTTTCCATCAATAGTATACATTTGTAGTGATTTATTAATGATAATGCGTCTTGTAAGTTTTAAATATATATATATATATATATTGTTCATTCTCATTTTAAAATTACTCTAACATTAAAAATAACACAGCAATTTGTGAACAATATTTATGGTACATGGGTTCAAATCAAGTTTCATTCTCTCTCTCTCTCTCTTAACCATTCTTTGAGTCGAATTTTGTATGTTTTTTCAATGGCAATATGAAATGTTCGAAGCTTTATAAAACAAAATTTCTCAAGACAAAATAGGTAAAAAAAATTTTGTAACTGGAATGCAGCTTTTGAAAGGAGAGCAAAGAAACTGCACTTGAGGTTGGAGAATGTGCCTTCATGCTAGCACTACTTTGCAAAAAATACATAACAAAGACTATTTCTTTATTTAACAATTCGCTGTAAAATGAAAGAAAAGAAAAAAGAACAGTTAGAATTTGTAATTCAAATAATTGTAAAATGATAATCATTTGTATCCAGTACACTGTGCAAGTAACGAAGTTTCGGGATGCAATTCCTGTTCTAATGTTGACATCTTTACCTTTACTGTAGAAAAAAAAAAAAAAAAAAGGAAATGGGATCTCTACGTAAATGGGAGGACTAGCTACAATGATCAAATTTGCCATGGTTGTAGCTTTTCGAAACTGATTCACAGAAAAATTGAATATTCTTAATTTGTAGAGAGTTTAAAGGGGGGGATGAAGAAATTCCCCATGTTATATAAATGGGACTTTTTTGTACCTATAATCTCATATTTTAGGTACTTGGAATTCGAATAAAAATTTGAAATTCGGTATGCTTGTACGTTTCGTTAGCGTTACCTAAGTAAATCAACAAAAATAAAAATTTTCAATTTTAGAGTGTATATATGGGGAACTGAAACATCTGTCCAATGTTATTTATATGGAACATCTATACCCCAAAATATTTAGGCATTGCAGTAATATTAGAATGATAAAATTTGGCATAATTGTAGCCTTCCGGGACTAATCCACAAGGTTGCCAAAAATTAATATCTTTAGTTTTTAAGGTGTCTAAAGGTGGGATGAAGAAATCCCCACGTTATTTAAATGAACGTTTTCTTAGGATAAAAAATTTCATCTTTTAGATAGTTAAAATAGGAGAAAGGAACTTGAAATTCGGTGGGATTGTGGGCGTAAGGGGTGCGAGGCCAAGTAACCGTGGGGCCTGGGGGCAGAGCCCCCAGCTGGCTAATTTCAGGAAATATTAAAAGCAAATGCACGAAATTCACTGTTGATGCAAAGGCTGATGTATAAGAGATGGGGAGCCCCCAGCTAGCCAGAGGCTAGTTTCATAATAAAAGACGTATTTACAAGGGTCGTTCAAAGTTGACCGGGACTTTTATTTCTTCTGAGGAAACAGATAGCACAAGAAGCACCAAAGTATGTCAGCTTTTCTGTGCGCGTCGAGGCACCGTTGCCATCGTTGTGGCAGCTCCCTGATTCCTTTTGCGTAGAAAGAATTTGGTTGTTGGCGTAGCCACTGGAGGACATCGTTCCGCAGTGCTTCATCTGTCGTGAATTTCTTCCCCCCAGATGGTCTTTAAGGGGTGAAAACAAATGATAATCACTGGGGGCTAAAACTGGACTGTAGAGGGAACGGGACAGAACTTCCCAGCGCATTTCGGCTGTTCACAGACCGTCATACGTGTCCACTCCTGAACAAATGTCAGCTGGCGAGGAACCCACTTTGCACAGATTTTGCGGAAGCGTAAGTGGTCGTGAATGAATGTCTCAACACTCCCGACACTGATATTCAACTCCGCAGCAACATCCTGCACTGTTAATCGCCGGTTCTCAAGAATCATTTGTTCAACACGTGCGATATTCAGTGGTGTGACTGCAGTCGGGCGAATGTGTCCATGCGCTTCATTTGTCACCAGCTCCCGTCCTTCGCGAAACTGTTCACACCATTCGTACACTCTTGTCCGTGACAACGTTTGTTCACCACACTGTGCTTGCGATCTTCTGAAAATCCCAGCTAGTTTAACTTTCTCCTTCACAAGAAATTTGATTACACACAGCTGCTCCACAGTCACAGACACTGCTTGCCGCCATGTTCACTGCAACTGCTGCGCATGCGCCAAATACGTCATACCGGGCACTAGTTACTCGAGAAGGAATACATTACGTCACCCGCGAGTTTCATCATGATCCGGCTATTCATCGATGATTCACGTACAAAAATCCCGGTCAACCTTGAACTACCCTTACATTTTATATTATTAATTTTCCTAGAGAAAAATATATTACTTATGTATTATCACTGTCATGTTTTCTAGGTCTTTTTTTTCGTCAACATGGTAAAGTTTGTATAGCTAATTATATATAAGAGAAAATTCCAAAAAATATTGTGAAGAACCAGGAAAATTCTCGTAAATTTTGTCGCCACCCTGAGATAAATTTTGAACTTTCTCTTACGATATGCCCTCTAATCATAGTGACATGATAAAAGTCAGCTTGAGATACCTTATAACTCTGCTCTAAGATTGTTTTCAAACGAGCTAGCCGTTTTCTGTGATGGGATCGCAAACAATAGACATCGTCGATTTTAGTGTGGCGAGAAAATATAGAGACTTTCTGCCTTAAAACCGGAATTTTGAAAAACGCTTGGACACGTATCCGCTTATTTCCAATGAGGAGATTTATATGCCGAATTTTATTTCCCTCACGTAAGGGGTTCCTGAGACTTTATCTTGGCATAAATTTTGAACACTTCTCCCCCCCCCCCTACTTAGGATACACATTTTACCAAATTTGTTTATGTTGTTTCACATTTTTAATATGCACTTCATCTTTGATATGCAGGCAGCTGTGGTCGGTGCCCAGAACTTCATGGAAGGCGTTGGAAGACATGGAAAGTTTAATCTATATCCTGTTGAAAAACAGAATAAAGCTGACTCTTCGTGAAACATGTTATAAATTGTAAATAAAATATATTATTTTTTAAAACATTATTCGTAAAAATTATTGCATGATCGATCCTCCATATTCCGAGTAACTACTTTACGGTCACAAGATAGCATAGAAACAAGGTAAGTAGGTGATTGGTTGGTTTGGAATTTAATATCCCGTTCTATAGCGAAGCTATATGAGAGATTGACCTGTAGTTTAATATGGAACCCGAACCACGTGAACTTCTGCTGTAGATCGAACTCGGGTTCTCTGACGCTGAAGAAGCATATGCTTACCATATAGTCATGGATGATCTCAACATAAGTAAAATCATATATTTAAAATTCTTTTCAATATTCATATATAAACGTATCACACAGATTAAGTTTTTCTGAAGCCTAAATGCACAGTATGTTGGGAATAAAATTTCAGACTGACAGTAACTATATCTCGCTTATTTGTCGTATTTGAATGGAACGATGTACTCACAATCGATCACTTTTATAAACAAGTTATAGTTAGTTATCAATGCCTTACGTATCCTATATCAGGTAATGGGGCCGCGGTGGCTCAGTGGTAGAGCGCTCACCTCTGGTGCTTGGGGTCCCGGGTTCGATCCCAGCCCCCGCCAAGTGAACTTTGTGGTGGACAAACACCGCGTGCGTGGGTTTTCTCGGGGTTCTCCCGTTTCCTCCCACTTTCTTCATTCCACCATTTCACTCATTACTCATCATCACCGTCTCCTTTAGCCTAACCGGCATAACCGTGGGACGTAAAACTCAGAACTTTCCTATATCAGGTAATATTTCAAAAAAAATAAAAAGATCCTCTGTTTTGGTAGCTTTAAATGCCCCTATAGGAGATAAGGCTTTAAAATAATAGTTTTTGTTTCTAAGCATAGTAGTTCAACTTTGTGCAATGAATGCTCTACGATAATAAATAAATTCTATGCATGATGCCGAATACAAAGAATTACATCTGCGCATTAAACCTGGATGCGCTTCTTGGCGGGAGCTCATGTGGTAGAGATCCCACGTTAAACAGTAGGTCCATGTCTCCTATAGTCTCGCTGCTGAAAAAGACGCTAAATCCTAGTTCAACCAACGAATAATTACGTAGTAAATTTGCTTTTATTGACAGTTCATAAAGTTATACGAAGGTTATATTCTAAGTTAGGGTCGTCCGTGAATACCGTTTGAAATTTCGTGCGCCATTGAGTGAGAGTGCACGTGCAGGTTTTTGGCATCCCTTGCCTACAGTCGGGCGCCATTTGCATTCACGACATCAGTTTGCATGCTTTCTAGTGTGATGTTAAACCATTATTTGGCGTAACAGTCCATTTTTTGGCCTAAGCCTGCTCCAGCGCCATCTGCTAGCGGCCGGCTGAACAACGTCCAGGCTAACGGCGAACACGTGGTCAGCTTACTGCGAAGCCCTGTCCCGAACAGGCGCATCAGGACATCACGTCTTGTTTTTACGTGACTCC
This sequence comes from Thermobia domestica, assembly GCF_964235325.1. Classification (NCBI taxonomy): domain Eukaryota; kingdom Metazoa; phylum Arthropoda; class Insecta; order Zygentoma; family Lepismatidae; genus Thermobia; species Thermobia domestica. Next base: position 293,228,332 of record NC_137457.1, on the reverse strand, counting down.
CCAGTTTGCCCCACGACGCTGTGTGGACGCCGAACATTGGAAAGCACTGGCCGGGAATCGAACCCAGAACCACGCGGACATGAATCCAACGCTCTAACAACTAAACTATGGTGCCCCCAGTGTGATGTTAAATTTCGCGTCCTTCCGACTGTCATACGGTCAGTCATCCAGTTCCTAATAGTAAGAAACATGACAGCTGCGAATATTCATAGCCAAGTATATGAGGTGTGCCGACGATCTAGTGAGTGAGAGTAAAATGCGAAAATGGATAAGATTGATGAAGGAATGTCGGATCTTCATAATAATCGTAAGGTAATAGAAGCGCTAATAGAAAAATAAACTAATATTATTAAAAGAAGAAGAAATGCCAATAAAAGATATAAAGGAAAAGTGGTAGAATATATATATATATATATATATATATATATATATATATATATATATATATATGCCAGAATCAAATTGGTATAGTGAAAGTGAAGATGATGCGTTCGATACTTAAGCACTTATACCTGCTCAAGCATGAATGAAATTATTGACTTCGATGAAATATTCTCATGAAAGTCGTATTGCTAATACATATTAATAACGAGGGATGAATAATGCTCGTGTTATTACGCCTGGATTTGTTTATTAGCAATCTCACAAACAACATCGTAAAGAGAGAAACAAGAACTGGGGTTAAAAAAAAAAAAATACCGAACAACGCCTTAAACAGCTTGACGCATCTGGGAAAGAAACTCACTTTTTCTTTGTGTAATAAAGATAGGTTTTAATAATAGTGTTAATGTTAGTAATTGTGGCAAGAAGATAACAAAAATGAAACAGTGGAACTAAGAAACAGTAGTAAGAAAGGTTTAAATAAATATACAAAATTTGAATTGAAAAAGTTACGTAAAGAAGAATAGATAATAGGTTATGCTCAATTAAGAAAAGCGGAATTAATTAACTTTGTTAATGTTATGTGAATAATTCTATACAAGATAATAATATATTAATGCTCGAGTTAATGTTTAAATACACACACAGACGTCTGAGAATAATGAAAGATGAGTTGAATACAGTAGTAGATAGAGTAGAAAAAAAGAAGGTGCTGTTTCGGTTAAGAAACAATTCAAAGAATTGTAGCGCCTTATGCAGAGTCGTTTTCACGTATGATTAGCATCATACTAAAGGCCTAACTACTGCAGGAAACATATGTTAGTCGAACTCTTTAGTATGGCACTAGTCACCCGTCATAACGACTCTCCATAAGGCCTGTAGTGTTTTCCCAAATTGGCGCGAGAGTTATTGAAATATGATGTGTTCAAATATAGTGTCGTGAAAAACACTACTTAGAGGAAGCACATCAGAGAGAGAGAGAGGTTTATAATATAAATATAAGAGTATAAAGGATTTTATTGTACGTACAAGTAAATACTTTCATGATTGTGACGAAGATTTTACTTCTTCTGGAATAGAAAATGAAATTAAATAAAATCTTATCTTTAAGTTTTACGTCTCACGATTATGCCAGCTAGGCTAAAGGAGACGGTGATGATGAGGAATAAATGAATGAAATGGTGGAATGAAGAGTGAGAGGAAACGGGATAATCCCGAGAAAACCCACGCCCATGGTGTTTGTCCACCACAAAGCTCACTTGGCACGAGAAAGTGGGTTCTCACTTTATTCGTTCCACCATTGCCTTCATTTATTTCTCATCATCACCGTCTCCTTTAGCCTAGCCGGCATAACAGTGGGATGCAAAACTTACACATTTCATTTGATTTTAGATCTTCAAATTTGATATTCTCGGAATATTTATTCGAAAGTCGCAACAAAATAATGTACAAAACGACATGAACCATCCATGATCCCCATGCAAGCAGGGAGATTCAGTGGTGGAGCACGCACCTCTGGCACATAGGGTTCCTTGGTTCAATCCCAGCTCCCATCAAGTGTTGTGGACAAACACCGTATCTGTGGGTTTTCTCGGGGTTCGACCGTTTCCATCCTCCTTTTTTTTTTTATATAATACCATTGTCATCCATCTTATCGTCGTCTCTTTTAGCGTTAGTGCAAAACAAACTTTCAGCACTTCGTTTCCCCAGTACTATCTTATCAAAACAGTTTCATTCCTCCTCCTCTTAAAAATGTACTATAGTCATTAAAAGTTTAACTTCTTGTGTAATTTCTTTCCACAAATGGTTTGGAATTAATTGAACTTTCTGATATACCTGAAGAGAAAATAAGGTTGTTCTGTCTAGTTTACAAGAATACACATTCAAATAGGTTTACTCCCTTCACAGTTATTACCCCGACTGTGGTTACTACAGTAAAAGGTGTGGGCCCGCTAGCGTAGTTCTGGGTTTGATTACCGGTGGGGACACTCGGTCGAAAAGGTGTAACAACTTTTTCAAGCCAGTCATCCTGAGGAGTTTTTTTCCTAGGTTTCCTTATTCACACCAGGCAGAAGCTGGGATGGTACCTGACATACAGGTCCCAGGCCACTTGCCCCCTTCCCCAAATAGTGTGCTCGCCGAGGGACGTCATCCTTCACATATGACGGACTTAAGGCCATAAATGTCAGTTATTCCCGGAAACATGTATAAATAAATAAAACTACAATAAAAGGAACTGAATTCAGTTGTTTTCTCCAATAAACACGGTTTTAAGACTTGGTTCCAAATTACAAAAGTTAATTTCAAACCTCTGTGGATTCATCTACATCTTATCACTTATTTTCTTTCTTTTTGACGTTTTTGTGTAATTTTCTGTCTAGCTAAAACGATTTTATTGATTCAAAGTAAGTGATAGAATACTGTTTTAAGCCACAATCTTTAAGGAATGATAATAAAGATACTACAAAAGAATATTGATAATATATTTTATTTATACTATTTGATTATAGCACTATAAAAAATCTTAAAACATTGGGTAACAAATCAGGAAAAAAGGCACTTCATTATACATATATAATAAATCGATAATATTCTAGTCAGTACTGTATAATACGAATTTCATTGTCCAATGTTTGTAACTAGACGCAAATACAATAATCACCATAATAGCATTAAAAGTAACCTTAACAATCTAATACAAAGTATTATATTACAAATTACTATCAATAACGCATATAAAAAATATGAACTTAATATTTTTTAACGAATTGTGTAACAGATATCTAACTTTCTTAAAACAAGATTGTACAAAAGGTACTTTAAATATAATGTGTGTGTATCTGATCTTCATATTGATAATCATGTACAATTCATTAGTTTTGACATCAGATGGTAAAATCAGATAGAATAACTTTTTAAAATATATATATATATATATATATATATATATATATATATATATATATATATATATATATATATATATATTATACAGAAACTTGTCTTTCAACATAAAAATGTTAGTCCAACTTAATCATATATTTTTTAAAAAATTGTTCTTGAGAAAAGATTTCCTGCAGTGATTTAACTTGATTTAAATGGAAACCTATGCATAAAGTTAATACCATATGAGTCCGTTTAAGCCAGATTTTGCTAACGGTTAGTTTTCTTTTAAAATGGGTTGTCGACAAATTCATTCTTATCCTTTCAGGTGTACGCGTTAGCAAAATCGTATTGTAAAGGAGTGCACGAGTGGCAACAATTCTTTCAACAGAAGGAAAAGATCTAAGTTGGAGTATGATTTCTACAGAAGGTCGTTTCAGGTTTATTGTAACGAATTTGGTCGTGAAGTAGTAGCACGCATGAACATGACACGTACAAGAAATTATTGCGGGTAATTCGCACGGGTGAATTGTAAGGACGACTGTTGTGTGTATGGGTCATTTGTTCTAGTTATAGTCAAATAATGTTTCTATATCAAAAGAATTAAAGCTCTGACCAATTGCAGCTAAACGGGTACCCTTGCTGTTGCTGGGCCCTACAATATTGGGTATCAAGCACACCCCCGATGTAGTACAAAATGTGCGTTCTTTGGTGCGACGTGACAACCAGAATCCATCATCTCAAAGAATAGAAGTAGTAGTACAATATTTCGCCGCGATCGTAAACAGCATACTGGCGCAAGATTTACATTTAGCAAAGCAGCATAAGTCTCGTACTTCGTCATTTACATATGATCGGAAAACAAAATGAAAAGACAAAAGCCGCTATCTTGAAGGATACAGGTGAAAGTTTGTAGGGGCTCTATACGAGACATGAAAGTGTCTGTGTCTGTCGGAATGTAACAAAGAAGGCCATCTTCTACCGTCCCCGTGATTTCGAAGGTCGTTCTGTCTGGGTACATGAATGTGTAGGGTTTTTTTTTTTTTTTTTTAACTTTATGGTTGTTTGGTGGTTACAGCAATACTAGCAGTTTCGCTACGTAGAATGGAAAAGTGCTAAAATCAATGTAGCTTATTGCCAGACGAATATTTTAGTTTTTGGATACAATATCATGATATTTCATCCCTACATGGCAGCGATATATATATACAGGGGCTGATCCAAGGGGGGCCTCCACCCTTGACGCTCAGGTATACACTGGATAAACTGGGCTTCAATCCTGCTTTACACTGGATAAAGCGGCAAACTATGGTTTAGCCCCTCTCTTGATCCGCCACTTATTCACCAAGACAAGCTGTATAGTTGCATGATGATGTCAAAGGTGACGTACGAGAAACGGATGATACGTGAAACGGGAATTCATGTAATTCCTTAATGCATCTCCCATGGATATTTGTGAGTCCCCGATGTTGAAACGAACGTTCGGTCGTCAAAGCTGCGCACACACTGTCTTTGAAAAATCTGTCAAGAGGAACTGAACTTCAACACCGTCTCCTTCACTGGGAACTGAGGCCGTGTCCAAAAGTGCATAGTGCACACTTCGAGGATGCACACTCGAAGTCTACAAATCGAGTGCACACTAAATAGTGTACACTTCGTAAAATTAGCTTTTGATCAGCACTTGCTTACAGCGCCTCGTTGTGGTGGAATATGGAACATTGATGACAAAAGAAGGGAGAATTTCGCGTACTAGAAAAAATTAGCATGCTTTTTTTTCTTTAGATGAATGACTTTCCAGTTATATTAAAGATAAATAAACCGTTCAGATTGACTATATGGGGTAACCATAAAATGATTTAAGAGTTTTTTTTCATGTATGCCAACAGCTTCAGCTTTGCCGTGCCTGCAAATATTTGTCATTTTGGGTATTTCACGCGCAGATTAACAAGAGCGGAGCATAAATGCAATACATATATAATATATGTGTGCGTTGTCTTATGTGCACAATATACTCGTAACAACATAAAAAACAGTAAAATATTGGCGATATTCTACTTTATTAGGCATGCTTGCGGAGGGAATATTTAATAATCTCCCGAAAGAAGAGTAGCACTGGTGATTAGGGCGCTGAAGACACTTTTGCGAATTAGTTTAGGAATTTTATTGCAACTGAAAGTAGGCAACGTGCAAGGGCTTTAGGACACAGAGGAGAGCGGTATTTACAATAATGTGGCACAAAACTACTTTGGGAGAGGGTTGATACTGATTATAATTGCTTCCTGTACGGTAGATTTCACAACAATGACAGTATAATTGTTGTAGTTCTACTGTATTCTTTCAGTTCAGGCATACTGATTGAACTCTTTCTACCATATTGCGCTAATATTGAAGTTCCTTAGATGTTATTCTTTCACTGTGAATTTATTTATTTTACCTGGAAATCATCGAAATTGTGTCTCCGTATTCTTAATCTACAGCAAAAGTTAACACATAGAAGGATGACAAGGAAAGAAATGGTAAAGTTGAACAACATGAGGACCAAAATAACAGAAAAAAGCTATTATGTCGCTATGAAATACCAATTTATAAGGATAATGCATACTCAAGGCGAATAACCCTAATGAAAGTAGTATGGTAAAAATAACAACAAAAAAAGTGAGATTACTATCTTATAAGCCTGCTTGAATGGAGTTCTGTATATTGTATACACTTCAACATTTACGTGCATTTTACTACGCTTTCGGCGCCCTACATCTCTCTTGAAATATACTCTCCTACATGCTTCCCACTGCGAAAATGGTTATTCAGTAACGAAACAAATCCTCTCGTCCAAATATAAACGTAAAATAAACTACTAAAAATATAATAAGAATTTTATGAAAATTAAGAGACGGTTTTATGAAAAAATACAGTATGTAATGTAATGGCTCTCATTGTTCAACTATACGGAAGAAATTATTGTTCATAATCTTTTAATACTGGGTACAGTAATGGGATTATATGAATTAAGAGGAAGGCGAGTCTTTACTTTGGACATTTCTTTCAATGAATCGTTCAATGAACCGATTCGTAACGAAGACGGAAAAGAAAGTGCTCTGCGGGGTTCCAACCAGCCTTCACTCGCTAACACTCGCTCGTCAATATTATGTGAATTAAATATTATACTTTGGTACAAAAAGGAACCAACCTACCTACTACCTTATATACAGTATATGGGTGAAGAGGCAAGTTGTTAAAACCGGAACCAAGAGATCAAATCGCTAAATCGAAGAATAAAAAAAATGAAATGGCCATAGTAAAGACTTACCAGGAGTAATTTGTGAAATCTTTGATAAATGTGGAGAAAGGAATTTTTGATCTGTATTTCACTTTTCGGTACCTGTCAAAAATACACAATGTATGGTAATTGGTATATTACAGTCTCTCTCAAGTGCAAGGAAATATGGTATCGTTGAAAGGAATTCGTTTAGAATCAAAACTATAAAATTAGGCTTATGTGTCTATGAATTAACCTTTGCGGCTGCGGCTGTAGCTGTAGCTATAGAGAAATGAATAATCTATGTATACTATGCTAGAACTTAATATATTCATACACCATTAAAATTTGTCATTTACGTGCAAATAGCCGCATTACCGATAGTGCAACTATTTCAATTAAGCTACATAAACCATGTAATATTTAAGCACAAATGTCTTTATAGCATTAATAAAGAAATTATTTGTTTGTTTTCCCTATACTATTTTAAATTCTATTGCATACTCAAAGAACATAACGTAAATACATTTGTTATTTGCGTAATATTTTTATATTCGACTTGTAAAATCACTAACTTGTATGTTTATCAAGTAAATTATTATAAAATCAGTCCACAAATATATTTACTTAAACAAAAATATTAAGAATATGCCTATTAAAATTTTATTAGGTCATTCTACGAGAAATCGCCATATTAAGCACACAAGTATACTAACGTAGTGTACATCCTCGCACACTACGCACTATGCACTCGCACACTTGTGAACTTGGACCTTTTGACGCACACTAGGTGACGTCACTTCCGGAAATAAGCGTACTTCAAATGTGCACTTGTATCTTTTGGACACGGCCTGAGATATAGGGTGATAGCTAACTGACACGGCTTGTACACTCATGTTCAAAATTATTGTAGCATGTCTATAAATATGTTGCTGTAGGAATATAATTTGATAAAGAATTCGCCCGGTATTTCTTACAATGTTAGTATGTGTATAATCGGCAAAGACATGTATGTGGCAAATTTCATGTAAAAAGAGCAGTAAATAAGAACAATAAAACGAAAATAAAACTTTCTTGTCCATTTAGCAATATTTTGTTTTACTTATTCTAATTTTCGTATTTATAATTCTTTTCCTGCGAAATTTACCACAAATATACATTTCCCGATTATACACATAGTATCAGTATTAAAAGTACCCTGCAAAATCATTATCAAATTATATTCTTACAAGAAGACAGTTATAGATATGCGACAATTATTTTGGACATGAGTGTACGTCGAGTACAATCACTGGCGGCGTTGCGGTATTTTTTTTAAAGATATTAAGGGTGCCAAATATTTATCATAAACGTGCTTCTGCGAATTTTGAAAAAAATCTATGTATCATTGTTTATTCAAAACCAAGTTAAATGCCCAGTCCCTTGAAACGAGCTTCGAAGGATTATTTTGTCTCCCCTTTTGAGAGCTTTCCTAGAAGATTAGGATCGATACTCAAGACACGCGACTCCTTTACAATAGATAAATTTACTAATCTAATAGAAGATATGGTGTTTTCTGATATGGAATATATTTAATATCGAAAAAAATCTAAATATAGTCAACCTATAAAATTTGCTATAATGTACATTATCTCTGCTTTTACACTTATGCATTCAAGAATTCTTGGTCGTCTTACACGGAGATCATTATAATGATGTGTGATATTTACACACACACACGTCTAAAAATATATGTTATCTTTAAGGTGTGGGATGGTAATTTCATAGAATAACGAGTTAAAATGCTAAAAGCAACATTAACTGAGTAGATGCTTGATTTTCCTCATGTATTTAATCTACTACAGTCAAACTATTTTCAGTCATGAGCCAGAATTTCAAGATAAGTAAAAGATAGAATTTTCTTTCCTTTTGCTAAAATATATGAAGCTAGATTTTAAAAAAATCGAGTTTAATTTTTTCCCCACTTATTACTTGAAATATGTATTATAATTTAAATTACTCTGTTTATAATTGCTTTTAAAAATCAAATAAAAGGACGGATCACAGAAAGGAATCAACATACGGTTTGCCGCTTGTTCAGACACACTGCTATAATCTAAAATATTCTGTTTCGCCCTAGACAAGTCCAAAACCAAGTAAAACATTTAAAATATAACTTTTTTGAAGAACCACAGGAAAATTATGTAATTTTACCTTTGCTTGTATTATTATTATCATCACAAGAATTAATATTTCCTAGATTTTTTTGAAATGATGAAAGAAACCTTGTGAAAGTGGAAGCAATAAACACAACACAACACATCCCATTAATGGTATAGTATTCCGCACTTTAACTAATCATTCTTCAGAATAATTGAATTCCACGACTTGGTGGTAATATAGGTACATCTATCTTCTGGGACTTCATGACATGATTGTTGAATCACTTCATTTCTTAACTAATACTATATTATTGTCTTTATTACTATATATAGAAGGCACATCTTAGTATCTTAGATCAGTGTCATAAAAACGCTTCGTCATACTCATACAAAAATATTATTCTATTATATCAGTTGTTGGGTATCCTGGTCCATCACAGTCCGTAGTGTATTCTGCTAAAAGAAAATTAACAATGATATTTATTTACTTAAAAAAACTAAATGTAACTTAACATCAATTTACATTATTTGAAATTTACTGTTTATGGCAACCGGGCTAAATAAAATACTGATTTATAATTTAACGTGGGGATTCAAACCTGGGTCTCCTTTATCATAATTTAACTGTTTCAACAGCCTTCTGGCAACACAGAGAGCTTTCCAGGAGCCGAGAGGCTAGTTTGATCGTTTTAAATATGAATTGTCTCAAGCAGATTTAAGGAGGGAATAGGGAATAAAAAATATCCATGGGTGGTAACTAAGCTGGCATCCATAACTAAGCTGGTAGCTAGTGATATCTCAGTTGTCTACAACCTGAAGGAATGGTCATATCTAGGCTTGGAAATCATGATTTTAAAACGGCAGTAAGTTTGTTTGATTTGTATTTATTTCTATCTATGCCCTTTGGGTTAGCAGCGAGATTATATTGGACAAAACCTCATGATCTGAACCACGCTGTGCATTTGAAGCTCTTCCACCAGAATCTAAAAAAGATCCTTATGCATCAAAGATATATACAGCTTTTTGTAATCCAGCCACCCCTATTGGGACCCTAAGTTTAGGTACCTGGAAAGATACTGCATGTCCTAGGCTATATATATATAATAAATTTCAATAAAATGTGGATAATAGTTATGGAGATAAATTTCTTCAAACCAAACAGAACAATAAAACATAGTACTCATATGGGGAAAACCGGGAAACGGAAAAGCAATTAAAATTTAATGAAGTTATGCAAATACTAGTTGAATAATACTTTACCATGAATCATACGGAGATCCAAATATTTCAATAGAGTTATCAGCAATTAAGAGTACATAAAACTAATCGAAGATTTTACAAATTCCGCTTTCTCGCTCTATTGTAGACCCCCCAATGCTACGAATGCACATAAACTAGCAGTTAGCCCTCCCTAGAAGTGACTAGCGCTGGCCCCTTTGATGGACATGGTCCTGGGCTCGATGTCTGGTGGAAGAACATCGAAATTTGAACGCACCATGGTGGTTCGGATTACACCTCAAAGTATAAGTCTACTCGTATTAATGAAAGAAGGTAAAAACCGATATACTAAATGAGCTGTAGTTGCCAATAAAGAGTGAAAAAGTGTATGACTAGATCAGGTAGGTGGTGGTTAACGCATCGGCACGAAGATTCCAAGATCGTGTTCCGGTCCAGTCATACAATTTTCACTCTTTGTGTATGATAAGTCCATTACTTCATATAGCTTCAATGCTGAAAATGGACGCTAAACTTCAATAGTGACAGTTATAAAAAGACACATCTATGGTAAAAGACAATATAATAACATAAATTTTATTTTATATTTACAAAGAGGCCTCTGTATTTTAGTAAATTCGATTATTTTGTCGATATATATCAAAAGTGCTAAGTAGATATCAAATATATCAAAAGTGCTAAGTAGATATGAATAAAAAATTTCAAGTTTTTGTACTAGTGCAAACCATTACACTGCACATATTTAAGACGGCACAGACTAGAATGATACAAGATCTGTAGAATCTGATGTAACTGTAATGAAATATTGTAAACTCATTAATTTGAGTTTTGCTTTAGACTATGTTCATTACAGGCGTCGGATTTTACATTTCCACTCTTTTTCTCGTTCTTTTTCAGTAAGAAATCGCTCAACATCTTAAGAACTGTCAATTGAACTGTTGAGTAGTCAAAATCCAAATCCCAAACCCTATTGTCGCCATAACCAATTTTAGCCGGATAGAAGAATATTGCGCGGAACGCCAAAATGACCCCTAGATATTTGCACATTTAAAAGTGATATAAAACTGAAACAAAAATATACTTCACTACAGTAACTATCAAAACATAACCATGAATAATATTGCGTTGGACAAATATCTTCGAAATATATCAAATGAACAACTCATATATACAAGATATTTCTAAAGCTTGGGGGGTGATTCTACTCACAGAAACAAGATAACTGGCTGCCAAAAGTGTGGGAGAATGAAACTATGCAGGTGAATGTATGACCAAAAGTGACGAGGTGATTGCGGACATCCAAATAAGTAAAAATGTTCTATAAACATGGGTCCGACGTCGCTTCGTTTCCGAGATACAGGGTGTTCATATGTCGAGACCCTCCATTGGCTTACTATGGGAAAGTGAAGGAAATGTTCAATATTACAGGAATAATACAATCAAATGGAATTATGCCTGTGCAGATACATTTATACTAACATAGGGAATGAAACTAATCGACATTTGAGGTTACTGGGTTGTCAGCGTTGCCATATCTATGAACCGTTGTTTCCTATTGTGTGCCGTTAATTGACTTCACAGTTGGACGCCTTGTCTTTCGAAAATGAAGCGGAATCTGCCCCATGTTTAGGAACGCTTTGATGTCAGCAATCATATGCTAGCGTGTGGACGTCTAATGCTATTTTAAAACATAATACTTTGTACTAGATTGGCAACACTGACAACTCAATAGCCTGAAGTGTTGATTAGTTTCATTCTCTACGTTAATGTAAATGTATTTGCACAGGCACAATTCCACTTGATTGTAGTATTCCTGTAATATTGAACATTTCCATTTACTTTCCTACATTGAGTTGTTGGAGGGACTCAACATTTGAACACACTGTATTTCGGAAACGAGGCGGCGTCAGACCCGTTTATAAGAACATTTTCACTTATTTGGATGTTCACAATCACATCAGTTTTAGCCATGCATTTGTTACACCCTGTAATGATCTCAAAGAGCCATCACAAAAGTGAATTTCAATTTCACTAAAAGATAACTCAGAATATTAAAAGTAAAAACTGAATTTCCATTCGATTGTGGCATCTCCGTAGTATGACCTGCTATCAATTTACATTAGCTTGAATGAAATGTCTTGAAACACTCAATACAAATATAAGAAACCCTGAAGCTGACCCATCAACCAACATCCTCAAGTTCATAAATTTTAAATAAGCATTTATGTATTAAAGAGAAAATTCATCACACTTGCCAGTATGAAATGCCCAGATAAAAGAATTAAAACTTACCCCTTCAATGTTCACTGTATAGTAACTGAAAATGACTGCTTATGTTGTGCTTCACGTTTTCTTATGTTTTTCTTTATAATGCGTCTTGAGCCCACTTTCATCAGTAAACACTTCTCGGCAGATATCACAGTAGAAACATTTCGTACTGATTGGTTTATAAGTTTCTGGTACCTTGACTCTGAAACTAGATATAAATACATCATTAATACTGCAAATTCAAATAAGTAAACTAGAACTTTTTTAATCCTTAAAGAACCTTTCTCACTGAATTCACGTATATAACCAACTTTGTCTATCACCCATGGTTTTCTAGTGACACTTAAGAATATAGTTTTAGATAAGTACCTACAGTTGCCGTTGCCGGCTGACATGGTTAAGAAATTACGACATTAGGCCGGCGATCGTAAGAGCCGTCTGATTAGGGCATGGATCTTCGTATTGTCTTTTGGTCCTTTCATTATTTATTTCATGAATCTCATTCATTCTCTTCGTCCCTTTTAGTCTAAAGAGCAGAACCGTGAAACGTACAAAACAAAAATACAATCAATACATATACAGGGTGATTAAAAAAAACAGGAAATTTTGAAAATTAAATAATTTCATGAAAATAATTCTTTTTTAAAAAAAAAAATCTTATTTAATAGTAAAAATAATGCCATTTTAAAAAACACACAGTACGTTATATATATATATATATATATATATATATATATATATATAGAGAGAGAGAGAGAGAGAGAGAGAGAGAGAGAGAGAGAGGGAGGCATCTTGCAGTTGAGCCCCTTCTCTACGCAAACATTCCTGCAGTCTCTTCGTTACATTGTTCATGGTTTGACGTAATATCTCAACTGTAATTTCGGCAATTGCTTCTAGGATTTTGGCTTTCAATTCTTTCGTTGTAGCAGGACGACTAAGGAACACTTTGCTTTTAAGACCACCCAACAACGTGGACTTACTATGACAGCATCTCGAACAGCTTGGATATTGTCTGGCGTCTGAACGGTTTCTTTTTCATTGCCGAACCATTTTGCTCGAAATCACGTATCCATGTTTTAACTGCATGTGCTGATGGAACACGATCGTGGCGTCTTAAACTAAAATGACGGCGGAATTCTCTATGCCCCCCCCCCTTCCACACACACACACACGCAGTGTCAATGTTCTTGTAAAACGCTTTGATCGCGAAAGCACGTCGCTCACCATTCCAAGCATTCATGATAACTAAATAGCAGGGTGTCGTTGACAAGCTGGCGTGCGTTATTCAGTGTAAACAAACGCCCACTGTTACCAACGCAACTTTCAAAATTTCCCATTTCTTTGAACCACCCTACTATACCTACTATACATACTATTACCTATTATAATTCGAGGATTTAAACGGTAAACGAATATACCTCGTTGCATTGAAAACTGAACATGGTTTCAGGTGATTATAGCTTTCTTGTCGTCTTTCTGCGTATGAGGAGAATAACAAAAGGAATTTATCGAATATTCACTCGAGAAGAAAGAATATTTCTTTGTGGGAATTTTTGACAATTTGGCCTCTTGTCTCTTCAATAGTGTTGTGACAAAAACTAGCTACTTATACTCAATAAATGTTGAAATTTGATTTCAACTGCATTACTTTCTACACAAATATTTTCTTTCTTTCATTCTTTCATATATATATATAAATGAAAGATGAATACTTTCTTATTTTTGTTGTTTGTTACTGATTTGTGTATAAATTTTAAATTATGCTTTATTGTTGGAATGTGTTAATATGAAGGCATTAGATCTAGAACTAAATAGTGCTCTAAAATTTAAAGACAGCGCGCAATTGTCTTGAAAGACTGTAGAAGTGGTGGTTGAAGAGGGACCAACAGACGACAGCACCTAGTTGATACTTTATATAAAGGTGGAGCAGTAGTATAAAAATGGTGGTAACATGTACCAAATAGGAATGGCGTTATATTACGCATTTTTAAGTAGGAAAGGATTAAACCCATCGAAATTCATCGAAGGATGTAAAATGCGGCAACTGTCTTGAAAGTTTGCAGTAATAATATGCTTTGGAAGACTCGCCAACATCACCAAATTAAAACGGTATATGAAAGTGAAACACTAATGTAAAAAGAAAATTGCGATACCAGTGGGAACATGTACTAAATACGAACAGCCTTCCGTTATCAGTATATTTTTAAATAGGAAACGATCAAACCCACCGAAATTCATGAAGCAATCAACATTGCCCGTATGCTGATATATGCCTATTACCGTAGCCAATGTAAGATGACATAGGAAGCTTGAAACTGCATCACTTTTTTTGACATGTTGCTCTTCTTTAGAGCATCGCGGAGACAAACTTCAAAGCTAAAAGTTGTAACGTACATCGTCAACTTTCTTAAAACTAACAATTAACATTTACAAGCCAAATGCTGTAATCATATTATTCAAACAATGTTATTAGCGTTCAATGGAAAGCATTTTGTCAAATGACATAAACCAATCGACAAGTCTTAATGAGCTGAATATAATGATATGGGTGAGAAAATCCTCATGCGTACTTTTTGATTTTTTTTGTAAACCTCAAAACTGATGCTGTACGATTACTACGCCATCTATTATGATAAAACTGATATTAAAGTATACCCTCATTAAGCATGTCTTGCGAAGTTTCAAAAAAAAAATATTATGGCTTTGAAAAGTATGTCGTTGGTTACCAATCTGATGCGGCTATAATATTCCTTGGAAGTGAAAAATGTGCACTGTTCAGTAGCAGACGCGACAATTCTTATTTGATTTCCTCGAACAGTGACACCACATACTCCTAATAATGATATGCACTGTGCCAAGTAACTCATATATACTACGGGGTGTTTCACCCAATTAGTCCCCTTTTTATTTTATTACTGTGACCAAATGAAATACGATGAAGCACAGTTAGTGATATTGTCGTGTACAATGGAGTTCAAATAATGTTTTGACATCTGGCAACACTTGAAACCTATACCTACTTCAAAATGTCGCCGCCCTTAACAAAGGAAAAGAAATCACGTGTTGTGCAGTGAAATCTTGAAACGAAATCGCCCACTACCGTGTAGAGAATGTTCAAGGAGTATAAGTGTCCATATGCTCCGGATAAAACTGCAATCAAAAGGTTTGTGAAGCAATTCCGTATCGCGGGAAATGTGACAGGAAAGAAAAAGAGCGGGAACAAGCCTTGCGTTCGCACACTTGGAAACATCGAGGTCATTCGTCGCAGTGTTGTGGATTCTTCAACGAAGAAATCGTTGAGACGTTTATCTATCGAAAATAATGTATAGTTGACCAGCACCTGCAGTATTCTTCAGCAAGATTTGCAAATGTTCTCCTACAAAATTCATGTATTCCAGGGACTAAGGAACGCTAACTGTGTTAAGAGGGGGAGACGTTCGCATGTGAATTCAGGTGATCACATGGAAGAAAACACTCATGTTTGGATAAACTGTGGATAACAAATGAAGCGTACTTCCATCTCACGGGAGACGTAAAGACAAAATGTCCGTTTCTGGGGACTGCAAAATCTACACGTAATCGAGACCAGTCTTCACCCGGCCAAGCTGTTAGTGTGGTGTGCACTGTCAACCAATGGGTTGATTGGTCCCTTCTTCGATTGACATGTCACTGCTGAAAATTACCAGGATATGTTGGCGACCTTTTCTCTTCCTGAATTCGGACGGAAAAGGTTCCCATTACGTCGACAGGGGTTCCAACAGGAAGAGGCTACCTTCGAACGACTGCAGAAGTGCTCAATTATCTCTATTCCAAGTTCCAGGATCGAGCAGTGTCAAATTGATTTCTGGCGCTCTTTGATTGCGGAGTTTCCTGGCCACTCACCAGCCCTGAGATAAACCCCTGCAATATTTTCTTATGGGGATTCCTGAAGGAAAAAGTGTTCGCTAGGGGTCCTCGTACACTACAAAATTTGCGGACGGCAATCATTGATTGCTACACACTTCTCGATAGAGATATCTGTAGACGGTATTTCCAGAACTTGACGATTCGCATGTGGGAGGTTCCCAATGGGAGTGGGAGACACATTGAATATGTCATACATTCTGTTCGTCAGTAATGAAACTCAGAACCGTACTCTTTACAGTGATACTTTGATCATTTATATACATTAATTCATTTGGTCACAGTAATAAAATGAAAAAGGAACTAATTGGCTGGAACACTCCGTACTTGTAATGAATCGCTATAATTTTATCAGGCATACTTCTCCTTGGTACTTACCTTACGCTCTCAGCATCTGTCTCTAGTATCTGTATAAGTTTATCTGTTTGGATTCCGTAAGTCGGTCGCTTCCCAGTCTGCAAGCATCGCTTTTGAGACCTCCAGTATCTGACGAGCGTTTCAGGAACACCATAAACCCTCTCCGTTGACAAATTCCCATGCTTTTCAGCATAATCCACCACCTCCAGCTTAAACTCTGCTGTAAATCTAAAGAAGAAATTTATGTTGTTGAACGTTGTAGGAAGGCTCATTATCAAAATAAATAGTTATTTTGGCATTTCCCAAAACAACATCCAATAAGGTATTATACTTCAGCAAAACGCTATGTCTATCTTCAGAACAAGACGACAAAAAAGATAATAATAACACAATACACATTATACTATACACAGGGGCACAAAAAGGGAATTTTTAAAACTTGTATGAACTTAGAATGTAGATGATTTTTACCAGTATCTTCTGACATTAATTTGCGAGTACTTTGAGTGCTCACTATATGGCAGAAAATACCGTAATGCCGGCATCTTTCCGTGAAGTATTGCTTTAAATGGGAGATTTCAAATGAAGTCCGCAATTCTTGCTTTATTATGTATTCTGTTTTTAAGATAATAAATTACCAAAGAAAAAAAGAAAAGTGAACTTGGAATATTTAATTTACGAACTGAAAATTTTTTGTTCTCGTCTGCAAACAAATCAATGTACAGTCAGCAACAATACTAAGTATGGATCGGAGGTATAAGAAATGATAGCTCCAATCTATACTTAATACTGTTTCTTACTGTACACATTATGATAACCAGTTCCCAACCTAGCTATCAGTTGCATGCACATGCGTTCTTTTGTCGTGGAAATTCTTCTTGGAAGACATATGAAACGGTGACGGCGCCTAATTAGTAGAAGATAGGAGGAAGGTTACGAAACAATAAGCCAAAATATTTGACAAGACTAAAAAACCGATTATATATATGAAAGAAAGAAAGGAATCCTTAAGTAATAATGGAAAATAATTACTTACCAGAGAGCAGTGAAAACATAATCCCACACAGCAAAAAAAAAGTACATTTTCACTAGAATAGGGAGGGGGAAAGAAACTGCAAGAAAATTAGGACGAGGGAAAAATTGAACTGAAGGAAAAGTAAAGAGGACAAAACGAAATGAAGCAAAACTACGAAAAGGAAAAACAAAGAAAAGTAGAAGGAAAAATAAACTGAAGGAAAAGTACGAGGAGGGGGGAAACGAATTGTAGGAAAAGCAAAGGGAAACAAACTCAATGAAAAAACAGGCAAAGTATGATGGGAAAATGAACTGAAGGACAAAATAGTAAGAGGAAAAAAATAAACACATACCTAACTACCAAGCGTTCTAGTGGTGCAGTGTTGGGAATGTGGTGTGTCACTCCAGCATGCGGCCGTCTGGATGGCTCAAAAATACTTACCAGTTCTTTCCTTTTTCGTTTCTTTTTCTATTTTCCCCCTCCCTATGTAGCGAAACTGATTATAGTATGTGTTAGAACCTCATTGGAACGAAAGAAATAAAAAGTGGGCACAGAAAATAAATGATTCTCCAGACTATAACAACACAAATTGAAACAATTCTCGAAATTACTACTTCATTTCATAGTATAGCATATTTAGTATTTATTAGAACTGTATTTACCTAAATTGAAGGGTAAGGGAAAAAAAGAAGGAATGTCACAAAACTGCATTTTCGAGAAAACGGCGTTTTAATATTGAAAACCGCGTAAGAAGTATAGGGTTAAATCTTTTGCCCATTTTACATGGACATTTCTACACTTACTCATGCATAGCATAGACAGTCAAATAGAACCAAGAGTCATCAACAGATAGGGCAAAGCACCAGAAAAAGCACATACATGGACATTCCTTGTTTTTTCCCCTGACCCTTCAATTATAGTTCAATTATGAACGTTTTGGCGTAAATTTACTGCCATTCTCAGCACAGATCCTATCAGAGAACTAACGTTGCATGTAGAATTATATCCCATTGATTACCTCCTGTATATCATAATTCATGTAATTCCTATAGTCTCTCAACGAAATTTTTCTTGTACTTAAATATTTATCTTTTTATGCTTTAACTAGTATCATATACTAAGCGGTTTGCGTACGCGCCTTTGATGTGGGAGACCCGGGTTCGATTCCCGACGGGAACTCATATGATTCGGATTCCACGTTAATCAGTAGCTCCACATCTCAATATAGCCTCCCTGCTGAACGGGGGAGTTAAACTCAAAATCAACTTAACTCAACTATCATATGATACTCAACTTAGAGTATCATATAAAACTGGGAGAGAAACTTCATTAAAAGACTTCGTGTTATGATACACATAAAAAGATAATCTATGGGATGTAATTCTACAAGTAACATTAGTTTTCTGAAAGAATCTGTGATAAGGATGGCAAATGATTGCTGAAACGTTCACAATTGAATTATAATTTGGGCGTTTTGGGGTAAATACAATTTTTACAGAAACTGCACTCCTTTTCGATAAACATTTCACCAGATAGAAAGAAACAAAGAGTAAAGCTTTTAGTTTGAGTCATACTTGAAAAGCTTTTAGTTTGAGTCATACTTGAATCAGAATCTTAACTCTGAATTGACATTTCCCTGTTCCTTTTCTTCTTTCTATTTCATCTCCTCTTTCTTTCTTTCTGATTAAGGATAGTTCCAGTATTGCCAAATAAATAAATTAACAGAAAAAAATCACGACACAATATTAATGTAATTCGAACACAATTTGCAAAGATTAACAGTTTAAAAGCAATACAGACTTACTCTTCCTCAGTTTTGTGAGATTTCAAATGTGTCTTCAAACCTTCTTCGGAACGAAATTTTAGGGTGCATCGCTCACAGTCTAAGCGAATAACTTTCGTGGTGTGTGTTCTCTTTTTATGGTTTTCCACTTGACTCATATCAGCGAACCGACGATCACACATAGGGCAGCTGGAACGAAAGAAAAAAGAATGACATACCAAGGCTTTCATCCATAGGTTATGCCCTTTAGGCTCAACATAGTATTAGTTTGTTAATGTACTAACACCTAAATCAAACCTAATTCTATATTATTTTGAATCTAGTCCTGTAATCTCTTACGTTCTATCCGTCTTCCAACATGACATAAATTTAAACCCCTGTATATACAATGTTGCCAAATTATGTACAAATTCAACCCTTAGTTTATATTTTTTGTATTGTCTAAAGAATACATAATAAAGTATTTACAGTCTTAAACTTTGTTTTTATTAATGTACTTGGTAATAATCGTTTCCCAGTTCTCATGGTTTCACTTTTTAGTGTTCAATAGCGGATAGAGGGTTTTATGTCATTATATATGCTTCAAATACGTTCCTTTTAATATTAGTTGGACCGCGGTGGCTCTCAGTGGTAAAACGTTTACTTTTGGTGCATGGGGTCCTTGGTTCGTTTCCAACTCGCGCCAAGTGAATTTTGTGGTGGACAAACACCGTGTGCGTGAGTTTTCTCGGGGTTTTCCTGTTTCTTCCCACTTTCTTCATTTCACCATTTCATTCATTTCTTATTATCACCGTCTCCTTTAGCTTAACCGGCATAACCATGGGACGTAAAACTTAAAGATTTCATTTTTTGTCAATATTAGTAGTAGACTGATGTAACATTTTTACCTTCTGAACTGAATGTTTTGTAGTTTGGACATGTTTTGACAGTCCTGAGACAGCTTACTTATTCTCGCAGGACTCTGTAATTTATTTCTCTAATCTAGTTTCAATGTTTCTTGTTCATTTCAAGGAAAAGAGAAGATTTAATTTTCGATATAAATCAACAGGCTAAACCATGGTGTCGTTACACATCTGACTTCACTGAAATTGTCTGGTTGAAATACAAAAATTCGTGATACGAGGTAGGATTGTTCGTATTTGAGTAATGTATCTTATAGCATCTTACCAGCAATTCTACTCACCCATATTTCTTCTGATGATCACACCAATGAACAACGTATGCATCCAGTGATAAATAGGATCCACACACATCACATGGATAAAGAACGACAGTATTGTGCTCATTAGTAATGTGGTTCTGGTAATTTGCTGCAGGGCCCTCAATTTTCAGGTCGCAATATTTGCATTTCATGCGTTTAAGATATGGCAGCTGGAACAAGAATTTCTGCATTTTATACCATGAACCATTCTCAGAGTAGTACTGATTCCGCTGAATGATAAACTTCATTTGGTCCCAATCACGGTCTGTGAATTCACGTTCCACCAGATCCTTGAATTCGCTGTCTAGTTAAATAAAAACAAGAAAACACTGCGGTTAGAATAATCTATTATGCCTGTATGTATCAACACAACAGCAACACAGAACAAACGAATCCCGAGTTAGATATACGAACACGAAAAAAATGTTTTGCCACAGTACATTAGAAAATTAGAGAGGAACAACCTGGGTCTAACAAGCAAACCAAAGGGACGCTAGCAGTTTGCTTAGGCAATTGGAATCCAAACAAACGTATAGTTTGTTTTACTCGAAACTCATCGCTCTCTTAAAGAGAAAATACTAGGCACAAGTCCGTAGTTGTCAAACACAACAGCGCAGACTAATTTAGAGAGGCTTCGTTCCTTACTCTTTACATATGTAGAAGTTGATCCATTTCCATCGGAACAGACTGAAGTTGCTTATCTAAGATATTCCATCCCCCACCATCGATCATGCTCCATGTGATGGCCACCGGATAGGATCATTTGCACTGTAGCAGACTTCATTACCGTTGCACCAGGGGTATACTGCCCATTCCTGCTTTCCGCCTTTCAAGATGTCATTTACTGTGTAAAACCGAGGTCATGAAAGGCGCCGTTTGAGAACTCCAAAAGCACAATAATACATGAGACTAGCATTTGAACTTTTCATGGGAATATCATCGAAGGAATAGCACAGTTGCCAGTTGAAGTTGCCAAACATCGATGCAAAGCAAGCGATTCTTTGGCTGTGACCTGTAGGTTTGTTTAGTAAGAAACAATATTAAATATAGGTTGGAGCTATCATTTCTTATACTTCCAACTATACTTAATATTGTTTCTGACTGTACAAGTTCTTCGTAATAAGGAGTTTATTATTATTATTATTATTTACGTTACGAATTTTGAACTTTATCCTGTAGAAAAAGCCCCTAATAACCATAAATCTTTCCAGATATTATCTTTGTACTGACGTACAAAAATTCATCGATCTTTTCCATGAACAAGTCTGTACGTTACAACCAGAGCCCGGATTTTGATGGCATAAAAATCTCTGAAAAATGACCTTTAAATTACAACCAAAATTATGTAAAATGACCTAAAATTTTTGAAGAAGGCCCAAAAATTCGTACAAAACTCAATCGCTGATTGAAACTAGCATATATACAGGGTGTTTCAAAACAACACTGACAACGTTTGGGAGGTGATTCCTAACATCAAGATAAGACGAAAAGTATACATCAACCTGGGTGCACAAATGCTTCCTTTTGGAGTTATAGGCTGCAGAAAACATGAAAAAATTAACTTTAAAGGTCCACAGCTCCAAAACTATGGAACATACCGTGGTCGGTTCAAGACTTCACTTAGGAACTAATATGTGCTCTATCCAAAAATACATGTTTCAAAATCCTAAGGTACTCACGCAACAATTTTTATAGAGACAGTTTGGCTATGGGCATATAATTTGAAGTACTCACCAACTACGTCTATAAAAATTGTTGCGGAAGTACCGCAGGATTCTGAAACATGGATATTTGGATAGGACACATACTAGTTCCTAAATAAAGTCTTGACCCGACTACGGTAGGTCCCATAGTATTTGAGCTATGGACCTTTAAAGTTCATTTTTTCGTGTTTTCGGCAGCCTACAACTCCGAAAGGAAGCATTTGTTCACCCAGGTTGATCTATACTTTTCGTCAAATCTTGGAATTAGGAATCACCTCGCAAACGTTGCCGGTGTTGTTTTGAAACACACTGTATATTTATATTGTACACTTACTTGATAGATCACAATAACATTGCAAAAAATCACAGATAATCACAGTATCACACAAATAAATCCTTACCTTTTATTATGCACACAGTAGATGGCAGTGACCATTCTCAGGTTCTCAAAGGAAAAGGAACGTCGATTGTTGGCCAACACATTTCTGTACATGCACCTTTCGACATCTAGGATGCAACTGGAACATATTTGAAATCAACAGCGGTTCGTGGTCTGCAGACGCACCGGTTGCAACATCAAAGGTATGAGCGTATGCGTGAGTATCCCCCTGCCCCGGCGTTCTCAGGAAATATGAGGAGGAAAGTCTCTTAGAGCCCTATTTGTCTATTTATTGAAAAAAAAAAAAGCGTTCTTCCAATATTTAGGTCACGGACAAGAAGAGAGTGCAATGAATTTTACAATGGTTATTTTATGCAACGCCTATATACAAATTCTTATGAAGAGCCAGGGATTTCTGCCATGATCCTTTTCCCCTAGAACAGCAGTGAAAATTTGATTCTTCCTAGACATACCTCGGAACCTACTATATCTAGTAGACTTGATTAATTATTTTGAATTATCCTGCATTTAAAATAATTTGCAGAATATTGCTACTAATTATCGGACAGTAACGGGTATCATGTCAAGTCTGGTATCCAAGGAAAGTATTAACAAAACCTATTTCTGAATTCAAAACGACCCCCATATTTTTAACAAAGCAACATCTACAGGTGGTAGTAGGTATATTTTCAGAACTTACCATGAAATTATACGAAAAATCAAATCAGATACAGACCTCACTGGAAGGGTCCACTGAATCTCCGAACGTTCAAGCCCAAAGCGATAGGCGAGAAAGAGAATAAAGAAATGAAATGAAATCTTTTAAGCTTTACGTCCCATGCTTACGCCGGCTAGGCTAAAGGAGACGGTAATGATGAGAAATGAATGATATGGTGGAATGAAGAAAGTGGGGAGGAAATGGAAGAACCCCGAGAAAACCCATGCATTTCTCCACCACAAAGCTCACTTGACGCGAGCTGCGATCAAACCAAGGACCGGATGCACGAGAGGTGAACGCTCTACACTGAGCCACCGCGGCCGGGAAGAGGATAAAATTAGAGCTTAATGGAAGCTTGTGATTCTGTTCAACTACGGAAAATTTCGCAATATGGCGTGAAAGCAAAACCTCATCTCTGTGGGCAAAAAATGCGAAAAAAACGCATCTTAAATTGAGAAATATACACTACCGAAGAATATATCGATTCTTGGTATAGTACACTTCTCATACTAGGAGAGTACAGCCTAAAATTGTTTTTAAATAGATTGCGACTCTTGCCTCTTTTATTGTGGAATAACCCAAACAAAACAAACATATAAGGTGGTAAAAAAACAATGAAAAAAAAGGTAAAAGAAAGAATTTGTCGGGGATGTAGCACTGTTGCGATAACATTTCCTCTGTGCTGACACAAACACCAGGTTAAAAAAAAATAAATACATATATATTCTCACCTGTTTCATCTTTGATTATTACTGATTCACTTTCATGCACATCAGTATCGTCATTGGGTTCTTCTTTGGGTGGATCTAAAAAAATCGCGTGGGGTTCCTGTTGCACTGGCTGGCAATCATCTATTTCGGCTGAATCATTAGAAGATTCACAATGGATATCTTCACAATCACTGCCTGACAGAAATACTGTGTCATTGGATTTTTCCAGATCACCTTGATTAATGCGTTCAGTCGTCGTGACTTGACTATCTTTATTCTCAGAACTTTTTGCATTATTACTAGTACTACTGTTGCTGCTATTGTTAATTTTTGAATTGTCGGAAGTTGTCTGTACATTCTTTGGGTCGTGCACAACACTAGCACTACTACTACTACTACTGTCCCCTTTGGAATTATTATTACTTGTACTAGTAACAGTTACACTAGAGATTGTTGCAGCAGGAGTTAAAGACAGTTTAAGTTTTTTCACTGGTGGATTGCTTGAGGTTGTCTCGGAGTCACTAAAGCTCCAGTCATCTGAGTCGGAGTCCGAATCGTCGTCGAACTGGAAAATAAATGAATTAAAAAAAATCATCATTTCGCCAGCAGCGACGTAGGATATAAATTTCACAATTAACCTCAAAATATTGGCATCCTACAGTACCACATAAAAATTAAGTATAGGTTTGAGAATAAAATATTTCAGCATGAGTTTTAAGCCAAAATTGTCTGCCAGGAGGGAAGTATACAGTTTCCACTTAAAAGCCAGTCAGTATAAATACCACGTAAGGGCAAAAGTTAACACACAATTATGTCATCGTTGTCCCAAAGTCACATTGAGCAGTGCGAGTTAATCTTGGGTATCACAGTTTCATAGACAGTATGCTTTACACTAAGCAAGCAAATATGAGCAGTATGTTGCTGAAAAAGGAATAGAAAATTGCATTACGATGACATGTACATCAACTTCTTGGACAACTGCCTATTGCGGAAGTTGTCAAGGATTTTCAAGAATGATAACTTTTCATGTTACATGATATATACTATCATAAAAGGCTATGAAAATGGGTCTACCAGCTGAAGATATGCAAAGGTGTGGCCATCCTGGCAAACACTCAGAGTGACAAAACGAAAATTGAAGAAACTTGCAGAAAACCATGTTGGGACAAGTGGTCAGAAACTGGTTGGCAAATTTCATGTATCTCCAGAAGAACAATAGAGTCATGAACCTACAACTTACGGTTGAATACGAGCCACCGTAACGTGTTGAAATTTTAATGCCCTCACCATAAATCTAACCCATGACTACGTGCACAAAACGGCGCATGAGCCAACCATTTAAAACATCGGGGAGAGCTACATCCCCCACGTGTTACACTGCATAGGAGGGCTTCTAAAGGACGAGGTAGTAACTGTAAATGTACTACGAGGGGTATTCAAATGAAAAGGTACGAAACGACACTCGAAGTATAATCGAATTCTGTAATCAAAAGTATAACCAGAGACTTGAGCACAACTATCCCACTGTTTGACGAACCGAACTATTTCCTGTTCCCAGAATTCCTGTTGCTGTGACAGTACCCAATCGTCCACTGTGTCCTTCAGTTCGTCGTTTAAGTTGAAGCGCGTCCCTCTGAGATGTTCTTTTAGCGGATCAAACACATGGAAGTCGCAGAGCGACATGTCTGGACTGTAGGGCGAATGCTCAAGCTGCTCCCACTTGAATCTGTTCATTACACTTTGTGTAATCTGGGTGACATGTGGATGAGCGTTATCGTGGAACAGAATCACTCCTTCCACATGCAGCCCAGGTCGTTTGCTCGTGATGGACATGCGTACGTTACTGAGTGTCTCACAGTACACGTCACTATTACTGGTTTTTCCGTGGTAGAGGAATTCGATGAGTATTGGATCTCGGATGTCGAAAGATTCTGTAAGCATCACCTTGCCTGCTGAGGGCACAGCTTTGAAGTTTTTAGGAGAGTAACGACGCATACTTCCATTGCATGCTGTCTCGCTTTGTCTCTAGCTCGAAGTTATAGCACCAGCTCTCGTTATCAGCGATGATTCGCTCCAGGAATGCGCTATCTTCATGACAGCGGAACAGGGGTTGCAGTGCTAGTCCCGCATGTAGTTCCTTTGCGGTTCGCTAACCATCTTCGACACCCACTGTGCAATAATCTTCCGGTAACCCAACCTGTCATGCACAAGCGTCCACACTGTTCCAACAACGCTGGTCCCCAACGTTGGCTATCACTGCCAAGATTCGCATTGTAACACGCCGACCATTTCTCACCATGTCGCTGAGTTCGACCGTGATTATTGTGTTTGCCTGGCCTAGTCTTACTCTCCTGGCCTTCACGAAAACGGGCACTCCCACTTTTTTTATGACACATAGTCTCCCCCGTATACGGCCACCATCCGGCGATAAATATCGGCCGGTTTAACCTCTTCAGCAGTCAGAAATCTGGTAATACTTTGCTGCTTCTCAATCGTAGAATTTTTCAATGTGAACGCCATGACTTCCTCACATGCATTGCCGCGTCAATTGGACGGAACACGAAATCGCCTGATTCTCTCCTGCGTCATGTGAAAGGCGCTGGCACATGCGCACAATCACGCCGAACACTACATTCTCCCAAAGCGACATACTCCTATTTCAACCGATGTTTCGTATCTTTTCATTTAAATACTCCTTATATATAAAATATGCACATAAAATTGCAACATGAGCAGAACCACCTAAAATTATTAGCAGAAAAAGAGTTTTACTGATTCATACATTTCAAACTTTCAGCTTCTCTTGCTTACTTTTCATTTTTTAGGTACAAGAATAAATGGTAAAACAACTACAGTGAAACTTCTAAGGAACGGACACCGATGAGACCGTAATATTTGACCGTAAATGAGAGGTTACACAAATTTAGATTAATCTCAGTCTCAGTTTATGAGGTAATTACATGCACTATACAATAAATACGCGTCACAAATCTAAAATATGGGCTAATATGGAAATACTGTACTTAGTGTTCGAATTACTCGAGGATTTTCGAAACAGGAAGAAAAAAAATTCCTCGTTGAAATTGCATTGTAAAATAAACAACGTTTGTTCTTATAACTTGGAAGTTGATGCAAGCTTCACAAAAAACTTTTGCCACGACCTGGATTTCAGCCAGGGACACCACGCACCAGAAGTGATCACTCTACACTCAGCCAACGAGGCCCCTATTGTCATCAGAGTACATAATAATAATTACATTAATAGATAATATTAGTACAATAATAATATCTTTGGTTCGTTATACGCTGTAGATTAAAACTGAGGAGTTTGATGTAATAAGGGTGTAAGCGAGTTGCATCAAACGCATTTGTGGCTTTTGCCATGCTTGTTTAGCCTCTTGATAACATTTCAATTCAATATTGGAATAACATGCTGCATATTACATTGTTTTATGCAAGAAAAAACACTTCTTAAATTTTCAAGATTGTTTTTCTCCAACTATGTTTCAGACTTACGCCCTTATTGCATCACTCCAACTATATGTTTCAGACTTACGCCCTTATTGCATCAAACTCCTCAACTGTACTTAATTAAACGTCTAATTGTTTATTTTTATTTTTTCTGCTTACCAACATACTGAGATCTTTTCCTTTTATAGTAAGGATAATATAACATAGTAATATTAGTAATACTACAACAATACTACACTAATCATAGAACCGGTGTTTAAATGAATCAAATGATACCTCTGAGTATAGACATACAGAAAAATTTTCTACCCTTTAAAATATCCAGCGTTGAAACATAACTTTTTTACTGTTGCCAGAAATAAAATTCAAAATAATAAATTTAGTTATTAGTTACAATAATTAGATTAACAACTAAACAGGAAGATAATATATCGAGAAGTATGAAATCATGCTCTGCTCTACATATTATGCTTTTTTCTTTAACTCTTTAGAGACGGGCGAATTGGAGCGCAGGCTGAGGTCCCGTCTGAAACATCCTAATTCGCCGCCTTGGGAGAGGAATGGGCGGCCATACAACATGAAATTGTTAGCACAAAATTGGTGGCAAACCTTCCCAGGAGGGCGCACGCTGGATCCAGGAAAATAGAGGCATAACACCTTATTAGGTTAAGTCGTGAACTTCTACGCTCTGTTACGTATAGGGTGTTCAGTGACTTCTTGAAAAGTAGTTTATACCGGCCTACGCTTTCTATACCTAGCGGTCATGTTGTTTGGAACCAGAAATGCAATATTCAGAGCCTTGAACTTGTGTTGTTACCAAAAGTGAAGAAATTGTTTGACTTACCGAATAGTATAAGTGGACTGAAAACTATTATACAGAGCTTATATCCATTAGTATGAGCAGACAGAGAACTATTCTATTAAGGCAATGTCCATTAGTACGGGGAAATAGAAATCTATTGCACTAAGCCAACAAAGTGATAAGAGCTTACCATAGGTCTTTCGGCTCTCCTTTTTTCCCTCCGCAACCGTTTTTCCTCCTCTTCGTCTATATATTCAATTCCTTTCGACTTTGCTATCTGCTTTAGACGCTTTTGATTCTCGTGACACTGAGAACGGAACGTGTGAACATTTTGCAGCTGGATCACGCAGTTTCTGCATAGCATCTTAGGGAAAGGATCCTCTTTCCTCACCTATTAACGAAATAGAAAACATAAAGATTCATATACGTATACAACAAAGGGTTCTAATATACATTTACATTTGAAATTACTGACATTGTATTCGTCAAAAGCAATTTATTTGATACACGATTTTAGTAGTCTCTGCTACTTTCTTCAGTAGCTTCTTGATTTGCTACGCTAGATTCATTGTATATCTTCCCACCCCATGACTGTCCCGGAAGAGGACAACGACATTACTTAGGAAACGAACAAGAAAAAGAGTTTGCAAATGACACTTAATTATGAAACACTAGTAGAAGTGTTCTGTAAAAACTGAGATTACGATTTTACTAAATTAACAGCAAATCAGTCGAACCAAGACAAACACTAAACAACAGACAAATCGTTATTTTATCCAGTCTCCACTTTACAGTCGCCTGCAAAAATAAAGCGTAACCTACGTTCACAATGAAAAATGAAATGAAATCTTTGAGGTTCACATCCCAGTTATGCCAGCTAGTCTAAAGAGACGATGATGATGAGAAATGAATGAAAAGGTGGAATGAAGAAAGTGGGAGGAAACAGGAGAACTCTGAGAAAACCCACGCACGGTGTTTGTCCACCACAAAGCTCACTTGGCGCCAGTTGGGATCGAACCAGGGACCCCATGCGCCAGAGGTGAACGCTCTACCACTGACCCACCGCAGTACGTTCACACTTAGTTTGTGCCTCGATTAACTTACTTGTTAGCAGCAGAGACGACTGAAACTTCAACTAACAAATAAGTTGTTCTTTTACGGACACAAGGTCAATAATTTCAAGTTAAGATTTAATTGAGTTGCTTCTCTTTGAGTTCTCCGAAGTTTCAACCACATCCATTAGTACTACCAGTCTACCACGTTCAACTGCAGAGTAAGATATCGGGAAAAATTATTTTATATCACCAAATAAAAATAAAACTAATTTCTTTCAAAATATTCAAAATGAACATCAAAATAAAATTCACAGAAAAATGGAAAGTATAATACGAAATGCGTTGTTTGAATTTAAAGATTTTAGTTTTCTTTTAATATCCCATAGTTATGCTATTTAGACTATAGGAGAAAGATGGTTAATGAAAAAGGAATGAATGTGAAATTGAATTTTTTGTGTTCTCCCACTGAGAATCGAACCCGGGACCACGTGCATCAAACGCACACGCGCTAGCCCCTACTCCAGCGGTGAGAGCTTTGACTGGATTAGAGTTTAATGTCCCTTTTAGTACTGAGGCTACATTAGACGCAGACTTAAGCTGGGTATTATTTAATCTCTCCCCCCCCCCCCCAAAGTCATTTGGTACTGATTCTGGCTCACTTGCTAGTGATTACGGTTCGTTATTTGTAACTTTGATGTAGTCATGAGCAAGGTGGAAAAATCATGATTTTTAAAAAAAAAAAAAAACATTTTTGATTTTTTTGATTTAAATCGATTTTATTGATTTAAATCAAATCTTTCTTCTGGTATAATACAAATCGCGAACTGAAGAAAATGCATTAGGAATTAGTAATAATGTTAATTATGTCATTTAAGTGAAAGTATTGGAGGGGAGAATTTTGAATCTCCAATCGCTAATCTATATCAATCCCACACAATGTTTCTTAACTGTTTTAAATTATGGCTTTTTCAAAAGATAAATCATAGACTTTCAGTCAAGCAGCTACATCCTCATTTCTATTTATCCTAGGATCATGGTTCATACCTAATTCGTAACATTAACATTTCCCTATCATGTCCCTGGAGCGGAAAATTTTGAGAGAAATCGAGATTTATTTGATTTTTTTTTTTTTCAAATTCTGATCCCCTCGGGACTCCCCTGTGTTAACGCACAGATCTCAAAATCAATTGGAAAATACTAAGGGGTGTACTAAATGTGTGTACAAAATTTCAAGCTTCAATCTTGAATATTAAGGGTGGGAAAAATATTTAACATTGAGCTAAGAACATCCCCACAATGACCCAGATGACCAGAATGTAATATAAAAATTTCCTCAGACATCCCTATTTATGCTGGGATAATTATTTGTACATTAATCTCTTTAGATATACAATAGATTATCAAACGGTACCATTCAAATGTCTTCATCGTTATCTGGGGCGGGATAAACACGAAAAAAGGTATTTTGTGTTTAATATATATATATATATATTTAAACTTTTACCCCTCGACCCCCCTGTTTTAAGGCAAAGAACTGAAACAAATTGAAAAATACTAAGAGTGCACTGAATGAGTGTGCAAAATTTCAATCTTCTAGGTGCAAAAGTAAGACCGCGAAAAAAATACCCAAAATACCCCAGATTCCCGTATAAAACAGGATCTCAGGTAACAATTTTCTGAGACATCCCTAATTACCCTTAGATTATGGTTCGTACATCATTCTCTTCACAATAAAACAGCCTTTGAAACGGTACCATCCATGTCTCCATCTGAGGCGGGAAAATCGCGAATTTTTTTTCCCTCTGGACCCCCTATTTTCACGCAGAGATCTGAAAACATCTGAAAGATATTAAGGGGTGCAATGAACGAGCGTGCAAAATTTCAGTCTTCTGAATACAAAATGTAAGCCCGCCAAAAAATATTAAAAACAGGGATAACAAAAAAATATCTTTTTTAAATTTATGACGCCACCACACCCTATGTCTCAACGCAGAAAGGTTTTAAAGCATATGTATTTACTCATCACCACATGCACCACATGTGTTTTACAATGCCTCCAGCCCCGAAAAAAAGAAAAAAAAAAAAGAAAAGGAAACGAAGTAAAAAGCTTTACTGATACTTTTTAAACCCAATAATGAAGATTCTACCCTATCACCTAAAAATAGATATCATTTCAAAAGGAAAAAGTACAGTATTAAGGAAAAAGTACAGCAACGTTTATCAAAACGACATTTTGTTTCCACAAGTTACTGATATTTGGCAGGGTCATATTTTTAAAAAGTCGTAATTAGCTTGCGGCACGAAATACATAAATTTCGCTTAGTTATAAAATATTACACACACACACACACACACACACAAAAAAAAAAAAAAAAAAAGTAGGGATAGGACCCCTCTAAATATGACCTATTATCTGGGAACAAACAAACAGACGCACACAAAAGAATTTTCGTCTTAAATGTCGATGGTGATTTCAGCGGTGGAATAGTTAACGGTTTATAAACCCTAAGCTACGAAGAGAAGAAAGCAGGATTTCCCTGTTACAGGATTTTCCCTAATCATCCTCTGCATGACACTTGTTTTCATACTGTGTTGTATATACATTTGAGTCTCATTGTATTACAATTATTATCTTCCATAATCGAAATAACAGAACAGAAACGGGATTTTATTTATTTTCACTTTAAATTAATTTATTTCGGAATATGATTTAAATCAACGTATTTTATTAAAAAACCAAGTGATTAAAATCAATCCACCCTCGTCATGAGTATAAATACTGTATAGACATATGGCATAAAACACAAATCAACTTGTGCTAAGTGGAAACTAAAAAGCACGAATGTTCTCTAACCGTGTCAGGGCAGCATTGCACCAGGGGGTACTCAAATTAGCGAGGGCGTACGTCCGTAGGGAGCAGGTGCGTCATCGATGGTAGGGAAGATACTAAATGCCATTCCCTACTTTTAACGTGGAATCGGGTTAAATCCCAAAGTTGGGCGTCCGTTTCCAGCGAAATTTTTAAAATTTACAGGAAAGATATGGATTTGTTCGTTTGTGTGCTTGATAATATATGAGTCTTGAAAAATCTGTTTATTTGTTACATATAAGCGGTTATAAACATGGGACTATACAGAGAGCGGAGGGAACTACTTGGCGCAAGGTAACCGAACAGTTGCATTGTGGTAAAGAAACGAGCATTTATGTTATCAACATGGCGAATGTACAAGGGCAATGAACTTGCAGTTTTAACATTTGTGAAGCAATACGTTGATAACGAGCAAACTCTTTTAAAAGTTTGTGAAGAGCACGGATTAATGAACCTAATAACAAACTGCAGAAAGTTTTGAAAGGAGATAACGAAAAAACGTGACGAAAGCAGACGCCCAACTTCGAATAAATGCCGTGGGATCTGAACAACGCAAGCTACCACCAGGAAAATCGAACCTTTGTAGCCTGCGTCAAAGACGCGTACGCTAACTATACAGCAACAGAGAAAATTCGTTATTTTGTATGTGCCAAGGTTTAGACATATCGTGTTTGAGTTTTATGGAATTATAAAAAAATAACGAGCATATCACATAACCAACTTAACCTGCTAGATGGCCACTAGGCAGTGTATTTCTGCAGTGTACAGAAACTGCATTTTGCTTACAAGTGGAGCGTTACTAGTTTGAGACATGACAACTACTATTGAAACCCGTATGATTGCCAAAACCCAGCTGTTTTCACTGCCCTCGCGTACGCGCATACTCACCATCGCCAACGCGCATGCTCCCTTCAGACGAGGCCCATGTGGGACCCTAACTTAATGTAATTTTGTAGGAACTTGTATATTTTGGTACTTTTTTCGATTTTATTGTGGTTCTGCGAAAGAGCAAAAGTGCCCTACCCTGCGGCACTTAACCCTATAGGATTATTTTTTCTGGCACCATCAAATATTTCCTCATTATTTTAATAGTATCCCTATAGAAAAATGTTAAATACCCACTTAAAACTCTTCCACCATAAAATATTTATATGTGGCGTATGCATCTAAAATTTAAAGCTTGTCGAACGTAATCTATTGCTAAACTTACTTTAATTTTTAAATCCTCTTTAATCATATCCAACAAACTAGAATTCCTCGAGTTCTGCCTAACACTCCGCGGGAACAATTCAATAACACTTTTATTCTGAAGCAAGCACAAACGACACGTATTCTGTGGAAAAACTGATTCCATGATTAATTAAAAAATAAAGACTTCTATGGAAATAAAACAAGCAAATAAATAAGCATTTGAAATAACCAGGCTAAAAGAAAGTCAGGATATTTATCCACATCAAAACTTCTAAAATGAAAACTAATCGACAAACGATATTACGAAACAAATGAAGTCCACTTTTCTCCTCTACAAAACCTAAACTGTAAAATTCGTGCCTCGGACACAATTTCAGGTAAACTACTCTAACATAAAACTTTCTTATGTGTGCCTCATGAGGAGGACTTTTCAAATGAAAACGAAATTATTTAAAAGGAACACAATAAGAAAAAACCGTCAAAATCACGAAAAGGTCAAAATCTGGAGAGAAGTTTAGAGAGGGAAAGAGGACTGAAGAACCAGCTGGATAGGGGCGAAAAAGGTGGGGAAAAGTAAGAAATGCACGATGTAAAAACGAAAAATGTAAAGGAAGAATTGGATGTATGAATGATTAAATATACAAAGAAGAGACATGTAAGTGCAGTGTATATGTGAGGAAGTCCCACTTGACCTCTTTCCCCCCAGCACCCTGGGAATATTATATAAAGTCAAAGTATGCCACTTAAGCTCTTTATACACTATAGAATAGATCCTAGTAAATGTCTTAAGACATTTTCCTAGAGTCAAAATCTCAACGTGTATGGTATCAGATCGCATGTCATTTTGGATGTTTGTTCCGTTTGTTTTCAGCGATCCTATGAGATTTCTCTTGCTTTGAGCACGCTCTATTTAGGAACGAAAATTGGTAAGATTTCGAATTCAGCGACATCAAGTAAGAGAAAGTGAAAACAATTGTTTTTCTCCCCGCTAGCCATATGTGAGTGAAAAAGCAAAAATAATCGATAAAATGAAGTGGGTGAAAGGATTAATGAGGTGTTTACTAATTTATCTTCTGATATTTTTTTTTTTTTAGAGGTCTGCAATTTAACAATATAGCGCCGGGTATCAATATCAGTAGGATGGTGCAGTGTAGTTACGTGTATGGGAAAAAACGGTAGGTAAATCATGATATATTTCGTAGGACTTATCTCATAGTATATACATGGCCTAAACGACATCAGGTGAAAGAATCTTTTTTTAGGGGTGCAATTTAACAATTAATAAACATGGATGTAGTTATCCTGATGTTATTCTATTTTTGATCTCGCAAATTTGTGTAGTGTAATATAATTTCGAAAGAACCTTTCAAAAGAAATCCAAATAGGTGGTATGGGTTCAATATTTCATGAGTAATACACGTTGAACTTAACCACGTAATCAGGTCAGACAAGAAAATCTTCACGTGTGCGGCAAAATAGGGTAAGACTTCCTACGAAATATGTCGTAACATTTTTCCGAAGATAAATTGTAAGAAATGTCTTAGGATCTATCCTATAGTGTATAGCTGCCTAACTCATAGAAAGAAGTCCAATTTTGTAGCTATCAAACAACATAGATATGTCAAATATGGATAACACTTATTAAATAACATATGTGACTCTATGTCATAAAAGAGACTGTTTTACCAATGTATGTTATCATCGGTAATAATGTCATCACAACATTTTACAAAATTGTTAGTTAAACATTGTTAAGAGTACTAGTAAAGTTTAGTTATATGTGGAAAAAATTCACAAATACCGGTACTATTTACAAGCCTTTATTTCGAGTACTGTAACGGGTCTGTATGATATTGTGACGGTTTGAATCAACACAACGTAAGATGTTCGTTTTAGTCTGCGTAACTGGTATAGCAGTTATAATTCATCCCTGCACCTTCAAAATATGCTGGGCCTTATGCAGAGTCATTTTCAGAATTGTGTTAAGAGATTTACAACTTCCTATGTTACCTTCCGTAATTAGTAACACGTAAATGAAGTAAACAATGATTTATATAGAAAAAGGAAAACCACGAATTTTGAGTAGGGGTGTATATATATCATAGGAGAAATAAAAGTGAAAAAGGAACGCAATTAACTTGATTGTCCTAGTGTTCGGACAAGTCTGAAAAAAAATGGCGATGTTCACTTTTTTTCGATATAAATCGTTCACTTCACTCACATGTTATTAAATACGGACGTTAGCACCACGATTAATAAAACTTAATATAACATTAAAAGCGACTCTGCATAAGGTTTGCTATATGCAAAACTCAAAATTTTACGAGGTTAAAAAAAATATGTAGCTGCTGCGCAAGCATTATTGTTTCCATTTCCATGTGGAATCAGCTATATGCACATCCCACTCTATGGTACATATATAGGCTGTGGCTAAGGGCGCCCATGTTGTGGTTTCCAAGGGGGGCAAATATAAGCGAGGTTTCAAATATAGTTTCAAATTTTGCTATAACTAATGTAAAAATACTATTGGGCTTTCGTTATTCCCAAGTATGATTTCCTCTTGAGGAGGGCAAGCGCCCCACCTAGTCCCCCCTGATGGTCGAGAGTATACGACGGCGCCCCCATACATATATTCCAAACAATTTTTCCTATATTTTTTTCCTTTTTTCTCCCCCTTACTTCGGCGCCCGGGGCTGTTTCCCCCCCTCACAGCACGGCCCTGTTGATGATGCAGGTGATTCATAACTGAAGAAGAAGAATGTTGACGAATTGTGTTTGTCTCGAGGACTAACTTGTGTGCTTGGTTGTACTTACTGAGAGGAAGAGCCTCCACTATATTAGTAACCATGTTCAAGCAGACTACAGCGAGAAAGCGAGTTCTCTGTTTCCACAGGCAGTTATCTATGGCAGAACTAAAAATCTCGATTTCCTGTCCCATCCCCGGCTCTGCACATCCATTGATGGCAATTACGCCACTTAAATAGAATAGACTTGTACAGAAACTGGTACAAGCCAGTACATGTTAGATATTGTATGATGTAAATTCTCGATTTCTGATACATTTCGCAAATTAATGATTGAGCTTGGTCCAGGAGAATTGCAAAATAAACGCTAGATTTGCAAAAGATAATTTAGGAATTCAAAAACACTACTTTGAAAGAAAAATGCCAAATGGATAAAAAGATTTCCAGAACTGGATTGTGTTACTCCCCACAGAAGCAAATATTGTTCTGGTGGTCTTATTTCTTGGTAAGAATTTAATTGAGAAGCTTCTGTAGCGCTGATGATTTCCCATATTGAAGGAGGTTGTATCCAGGCTTCAGGACCATGAAAGCAGCCCTTTGGAAATGGAAAACCGAAAATGTTGCATAAACAAATGTTTGATTGATGACAGTCTGAAAAGATGAATAAAGTCCTCGATCATAAGTTTGGAATGTGTCATCTCACCGATTCTGTTACTTACAGAACAAAACCTTTCCTTTCGCAGGTACGAGAGTCTCTAACTGAAAATTCGAATCCTGGAAAAAGTTTAGCTCTAATGAAGTTTCTGTAGAAATTTGATTCGATTACGAAATCACATATTGATTTAATATCCATGAAGAAGGCAAGACAAAGTGCATTTTTTAATTTAGGAGAAAAAGTTCGCCAGCACATACTTGAAGCTGTAAACAGCTAGCTCCAGTATTGTATTTTATTCAACTCCTGGTTGCTGTTGTGTGGAACAGTTTTCACAAATAGATCGATTTGTGAACTCGGTTCAAATTCGAGATTTAATAATGTCATTGATGTTGAGAAGGAAACTGTTGGTAGCACTCCAGTTGACACTAAACAAATTTAGTGTGGTAGACTTGATGTTCATGATTGGAGAAGTCAATTGTATGGATGAAAATTTATCGAATACGCTCTTTTAAATGCTACAGAAATGGATCGGGTTATACAAGCACTAATGACAATTTCCATATGTAACATCTCTACGGTAATTTGGCGAATCCCCCCCCCCCCCAATAACTGCCACATTGTTCTCTTAATTCCAGCTTCCCGAAGTCGGCCAGAGTGAAAATCATCTTCCAAATCTTCCCCTCCCTACTCTGCTCAAATGATCGAATTCACCTGGTACGTAAAATGAACATACTATTTTCCCATAAATTGATTTCAAGTGTTACTGAATTCTTTTTAGCTTTTTCACCTAGCATGTATCGTATGCAAATATAAAATCGAACGCAGGAATTCATGTTTAACCACCAGCTATTGTAACTACACTCACATTACAATCCTTCCTGAGACTTATCTTACATTGAGATATATAATTTTATAGGTCAAAATCCACTGAATCCAGCTATGTTAATTAAAATCCCACGCTCGATGTTCTTCAACTGGCAAAACTACCTGAATACCCCACCATAGAGGTCTCATTTCGTAAACCCCTTTTTATTCCGGTTTGGGTACAAAATATCGCGGGGCCGAAACATCCCCGCTCAAAACCTCGCGGGACAAAATCTCGCCAGGTCAAAACCTCGTGTCCCAAAATCTCGTTTGGCCAAAACCTCGCGTCCCAAAATCTCGCCTTGCCAAAACCTCGAGTCCCAAAATCTCGCCTGGCCAAAACTTGGCGGTCCTGAACTTGGGACACAAAATCTCGCCTGATTTAAACTACGCGGAATGTAATCTCGCCTGGGAAGAAATGTCATTAGTATAAAACCTCGTCACGGGGATTTCTTCAATATACATATATTGCTATATGTATACATTTTGTAATAACACATAATTGCATTAAAATAATGACAAGAAAATATTCTAACGCATGCTTTGAAATTCTGTATATATAAAAATGAAAATGACTATGCTTGTGACATCATACCTCTTGAGCCACCCGACCGATCT
This sequence comes from Thermobia domestica, assembly GCF_964235325.1. Lineage (NCBI taxonomy): Eukaryota > Metazoa > Arthropoda > Insecta > Zygentoma > Lepismatidae > Thermobia > Thermobia domestica. The sequence goes on along the minus strand of NC_137457.1, from coordinate 293,190,129 downwards.
CGATCAAATTTTAAACATAGATGAGGTTCGGACCTAGGATGTCTTTTGTAATTTCACTTTGACAGCACAACGAAGTGGAGGAAGATATATAAAATTAATAAAACTTGATAACTCTTGAACCATGAGACAAATTTCGATCGAATTTGACACACAGATCAGGTTACCGCCTGGGATGTTTTTTTTTTTTTTTTTATCTTTTCACTTTGACGGGAAGGCGAAGGGGAAGGGAGAGACATAGAAATTCATAAAAATGAAATTGACTATGTTTGTGACTTAATAACTGTTGAAGCACCCGACCGGTCTCGATCAAATTTTCAACATAGATGGGGTTTGAGCCTGGGGTGGTTTTTATTTCGCTTTGACGGTGACCTTAGGAAATTCTAACGAAGTCGAATCATATTTATGAAAGTATGAAATAATATCTGAGTTTTTACGTCCCACTATTATGTCCTGTAGGTTAAAGGAGACGTAGATTATCAGAATGAAGGAAATGATGGGAAGAAGAAAGTGGGAGAAAATGGGAATACCCAGAGACAGCCCACACACACGATGTTTCGTTTATTGTTATTATTATTATTATTATTATTATGGAATTGCATATTAAAAAACTCATTGGGTAAACTTTAAGGAAAGGTTTTATTCCGCAAATTTTTGCCCAAGTGAGATTTTCGTCTGCGAGGTTTTGGCCAGGCGAGGATTTTGCCCGGCGAGATTTTATCCCGCGAGGTTTTGGGCGGCGAGGTTTCGGCCACGCAACATTTTGGGCGGCGATGTTTCGGCCGCGAGATTTTGTCCGTATCCCATAGGAGATTATTTCTATAAAATTTTGAAATTCTACTTGAAATAGTTTCGGAGATCTGGGGAACAAAAAATACAAAAAACAGGAAGCTTCTCTTTACCCCCTTGAGAGTCATATTTTGCACAAACTTGTATCTTTAGCCTAGGGCAGATGACTGACGACACAATTTACGGAACATCAACGACATCGCGACACATTTCTTTTGAGTTTTTGTTACTTATAATATATAATAAATTATAACAGCGTAAACCCATACGTATATATAAAGTAGTGATTTCATGTAGTTCTGAGCATCGCTGCTGACACTGGAGGCGTTGGCTGGTACACTCTGTCTGAAAATTGATTTTAGCTAGTTACCAAATGCATCATGAGTTTTAAATTCTAAAATTTCGCGATACACCCTATGGGACTGTAAGATACATAGGTTGGAAACAATTGGCCTAGGATGTAAAGACAATATTTATGTCTTTTAGCTGTGTGCCTATTGTTTCGGCAATCAGCTGATGAGTGAATCAATGTATTTACTCATTTATATACACTGATTTTATCTATCTATCTATCTATCTATCTATCTATCTATCTATCTATCTATCTATCTATATACTACATTTATACCTGCATGTTTGTAGCCAATTTCTTTCAACAAGACCTCAGAAATAAAAAGCACTAGGAACGTTCTGTGCCAATTCTCATTCATTAAAAAAAAAATGCCATTATTTTTCTACTGAACCTTTTAAGAGTCGTTTTGAGCCCGTAAGAATAACATTATTGCTAGGATGTTGCAAAGGTTGATATATATGTTTGATATACCTGTGTTACGAAACCAGTATAAGAGCTACGTCGCGGGCTGACAGACATTGTAGGTGCGTTAGTCTCAATGGCAAAACTTACTACATGTTGACAACTTCCTATAGACTCGCAATGAGGCGTACACTCACCATTTAGCATCATCCATCAGTTCTCCAAGTTTGCTACAAACTAATCTCGACATCTATACATTAAAATACTACGTTTAAAATATCTGTCTACAGGAATTCATTTTCTTTGTGACTCCTCCTGTACTTTACTTATGTCTGTAAAGAAACATGTATTTATGCTCAGGTTCAGCTATTATCCTTATATAATTCTTAAAACACCGAGTAACGAATCAGGAAAGAATAGTCACTCCATTTTACAGTAAAATATATTGACAATGTTTCTATACAGTATTGTATAGCACGACTATGTAAGAACTAGATTTAAGTATCGCAATAGTAAAAGTCATGTTAACGAACTGATATAAAATACTATACTACAAATTACTATCAATAACGTTTATTTAAAAAAATAATTGTACAAAAGATATCCATCTCTCTAAACACAAGAAAGAAAAAAAGACACTCCTATTACATGTAAGAAGTTACAAAATATACATTGTCTTCATATTGAAAATGAGAGATTACCTCTGACTTCGGATGGCAAAAGCAAATACAGTAAAATTACTAGTTTATTAAAAATATACATTCAAAAGAAATTTATATTTAACAAAAATGTCTTAACAAAATAATTATTTTTTAAAGTTATTTACTTCAGTTTAAAAGAAAATACGCGTAAAATACCATATATGCATAAAATACCATATAATTCTGTTTAAGGCTGATTTTTGTGTACGTTTTTCTTTTAAAATGAGGTATCAATACCACATTTATTTCCTTGAAGTATACATTGAAAAAATCGTGTTGTACAAGAAGTCAACGAATGACCACAGTTATCTCGACAGAAGAAAAAGATCTTCAAATTGGAATATGATTACTTTCTTCTTCTTTTACCTTTTTCCTAGTTATGGGAAGACGGAAATTCTAAAAATTGTTTTGTTAAAATTTATTTTTAAAATAAAACCAACACAATTTTCCTTCTTTCAGAAGTTACAAGTCTCGAACGTTGTCTGAACCTGCTCTGTCAAGTGATCAAAGAGATTTTAGATCCTCCATGCCATAACCTAAGCTTCTCTTCAATGTACTCTGGAAAATGAGGTCATTGGTGGACAGGTGTCAGAAGCCGGGAAAAGGCTAAGTCTGACAGATTATAAAATTCAAGAGGGGTCCAAGAGATATATATATATCTATATATTCAAGATCCTGCCTAACCATTGAATCCAGCGAAAAAGCGAGCAGGTTGGGAAGATTCAACATGAGATGGATCGTTCTCCTTCTATCTTTTTTTCCACCCTCTCCTTTACTGTACTTCTGTGAATTTTAGGACTTTCTTGTATAACTGCTTACTCAAACCCAGCATAAATCCCTAATACCTTGTAACTGGTTTTAGATAGCCAGGAAAGATCATTTTGTGTCTCCTATTTGAAAGCGTTGCTAGATGATCTAGGATAGATATTCCAGAGAGACAAGCAACTCCTATACAATATAGTTGAATTTACTAATCAAGGTAGTAGAAGATATGGCACTTTCTGATATGAAATATAATACACAAGAAGACAAGACTGTTGTTATTTGGAGGATTTTATAAATAAACCGGTAGTAGGAGTCGATTCCGGACTCTGATTTCCTAAACCTAGCTCCACCTACCAGAAATTTTACAATATATATAAACTGGACGAAGTAACACCCACAGAGGATAACGGAACAATAAACAGGACATGAAAAAGGTTAGAAGCAATCCTTGTAAGTCCGGCACAAGTAATTGGGAAAGAAAGAAAGAACAAGTATGACGGAACAGTTTGGTCAAGAATGTAGAAATATAATTAAACAAAAACAATGATGCGAGACAGAAAATTCTTCAAAAAGAGAGACGAAGTAATAGTGAAAGATATAAGAAATTGAGAAGAGAAGCAAATAAATATTCAAACAAAAGAAAAGATTTTTAAACGAATAAATAGAGCAAATTGAACAATATATATATACGAGGGCTATCCAGAAAGTAGATTACGTTTTGGAATAAAAAATCAACAAAGTATAGGAAACAAATTTTATTATATACAGATGAAAGCCACACACAAATACTACTTTTCGACATAGTCACCATTCAAATTAAGGCATTTATCGTAGCGATGTACGAGCTTGGAAATTCCTTCGTCGAAAAATTCGGCCGCCTGCGACTTGTGGTAACCAAGCTTTTCGCTGATGATTTCGTGCAACAAACTTCGCGAAATTTGTGGAAAACTCAAAGAAAGTTCCGTTATTGTGAACTTTCGATTTTCACGGACTTTAACATCGACTTTTTCGACAAGTTCGGCAGTCACTTTTCTGGGTCTCCCACTTCGATCTTCGTCGTGAACATTGGTTCGGCCATTTTTAAATCTTATGACCCACTGTCGCACTCCACCTTCAGTGATAATGTTGTCCCCATACACTTCACACAGCTGCCGATAGATTTCTATCGGTTTACAGTTTTTTGCTGTCAAAAACCTTATTACTGCACGCACCTCGCAGCTCGCGGGATTTTCAATTAACGCAGACATTTCAAACCGTCACAGTATCTTAACGGAGCACAGCACGAACCTCTCACTAGCACGGCTAGATGCCGACTGAGCTGCGCAATGCTCTGACCCCAAGATGGCCGCGCTAGCCCCGCCCCTAGCGGACACAGACGAAAACGTAATCTACTTTCTGGATAGCCCTCGTATATATATATATAACATAACTATATTCACCTTTAAAAGTTATTTTTTTCATACATTTCATTTTTGCTTTTTGAATTTAAACTTTGCTAAGCCAAAAATCATTTTGGGGATTTTATCCTTACAAGTCGGAGAAAACTGGTGATGTTCATTTTGTTCCCCCCCCCCAAAAAAAATCCTACAAAGTTCAAAGTAAACGGCAAGATGGATTTTTTAAATAAATAAAAAAAAAGAAGTAAGTGTACTGCAAGAGTAATATTGAATCACTAAACCTGGACTTATTTGTATTACTATAAATCAAGTTCTTTGGGGATATATGTAGTTAGTGTTGACCATGAGACAGGACTAGACAAGAAATAAGGTTTTCTCGTCAGTTGTGTAGAATTCTCGACTCGTCTCAGTTCTCCTAGAATTGTTTCTCGTCTTGTTTCGTACATTTATGTAGAAAATTTATTCTATAATTGTTTTAGTATCATCTAGAAGTTACCAGAATCCTTCCGCGTCACGAGAGGTCCATGGAGGGTGTGATATAACAACATATACACCATATTTATTATTGGAGTAGATTATGTAATGACTTGCATATCTTTAAGTGTATGGCTATTCGAGGATGCATTTCAGATGCGTTAACACCCGCCGCCAACGCGATCTAGGTGGCTACTCGGTAATTTTACTTTCGCCAGTTATAACAGTTATAAATCATACTGTGAACCGGTCAGGGTTTCCAGGTCCAGGTCTATAATAGCACAATTCCAATACTCTGCACAAAACATCTTCCAAGCAGCCATTTCTTGCTAAAATCCCCTTGCATGGCAACACGTCTTTCCTTTTTTTCCCCCTTCCTTTAATCATCTTTTAAACAGCCGGCGGTCTATTGTTCCGAAACGAATCAAATACGCTCCAGCCGACGTTTTCTGCGCTTTTTTGCTTTCGCATTCGCAGCGCATTGTGATTAGCCATCCACATTTAAATGCATGGTCAGCGTATTCCAAGTGTACGCATGAGCAATAAAAACGCGTTGCGAACGCAACGAATAGCCGCGCACTAAACGTTGATAAATGTTCTTCATTGTATTTGTACATTCATTTTATAAATGTATGCTATTAAATGTTGGGATAACCAGTGGGCGAATTGAACATTAAGACTTGGTGTACTAGTGTTGCCCACAACACTCTTAGAATTTGTTGTCCCGTCTCTATTCTCATCTCCAAAACGAGACGAGAAATTTCTAGTCTCTTGGGCAACACTCTGGCATTGGAGAAAAATTTCATCATCTGTTGATTGCCATGATCCACCTTTCATAATTAAAACGAAATATCGATAACGCACGCGAAACATAATACAACAGATGTGTTGTCTAAATAATTTTATAACAAACAAACAAACACACACACACACACACACACACATATATATATATATATATATATATATATATATATATATATATAAGGTGTAACTACCCAAATAAATAATTGTAATTATGCATCTAACTTCTGTATTGTATGACGTTCATCATCCTTGGATTGAGGTGTGCCCAAATGCATTGCAAGTTTAACCAGTCACAAGTCTGTTTGGGCTCCCACAGAAGTGCGTCTGGCAATCCACAAAACATTCGTGCACTCCACTATCGTGTGAGAACGCTGAACTCAAAAGGGTAATGTGTGAAAATCTTGAATAATTCTGCGCAAAGACCGAAAGGAAAGAAAGAAAAAAACTTTGGAAAGGTTATGTCTACTTTTGGGTTCCCCTCAAACGTTATCTGTACCATTTCACTTTCTGTTACCCTTTTCTCTGTAATCATTACAAATCCTTGTTTACTGAATCTACCCTTGCACCACTTCTGTTTAAATAATCTAGATTTCCCTAAATTACTCGGTATTTGTTTGAAATTAAAAAAAGAAAAACTTTATTATTAATTTAATTGGTATATTAAGAAAATATAAAAAATAAAAAATAATATGTACAGTTATGTTACATTTCTTTGGTTATTAATAAAACTAAGGTTTCCTCCAAAAATACACCAAAAAAATCAAAAAACTAAATAATATAACATATTTCTCGGATGGTGGTATCCTTATGCGCCGTACAAATTTCCAAGGCGAGGAAAACAACGTGATTTGGTTACCACAAATTCTCAGAGCTTCTGCTTGTTACAGCGCGCACATTGCAAAGGAGTCTGGTCATCCATCGTTTTTAGAAACATACAGAAAGCTTAGGATGCACTATTTTTGGACGACCATGCGAAAGGATGTTCAAGATTTTGTGAGCAGTTGCATCTCATGTACAGTGTTCAAGGAAAATATTAATACTATGTTTGGGGAATTACAAAGTAGCTTAGTAAAGCGCCCAAACATTGCCGTTTACATACATAATCTTGGGCCCCTAACATGTAGCAAGTAGGAATACAAATATTGCCTAGTAATGGTGGATGCTTTTTCCAGGCTAGTACAGCTCTATCCTATTAGGAAACTCTCTTCAAAAATAATAATAAACTGTATTATCAATTTTTTCTCAGAGTTCGGTTATTACTCTCGGCTAATTAGTAACAATTATTCCATCTTTACTTCAAAAGTCTGGCGAAAAACTTTAAAGGCACTTGCTGTGAAATATTCAAATATCAGTTGTTATAAAGCAAAATCAAACCAAGCTGAAAAGGCCATAAAGAATGTTAAAACTCTATTGGGCCTATATAACAAGCACCATGAAAATTGGAGTAAGGTCATAAAGATGATTGAGTTTGTGCTAAATTCAAGAGTAAGTAAATCTATGGGCTACATGCAATTCAAGATTCATTTCGGGAAAGATTTCACGCATCCCTTACTTAATAGGCCTGAGGCAAAAAAGAGATCAATAGATTCAACGGAACAAAATAAAGCGGAAACATATTCCAATTATGTTAAATAAATTAGCAAAAGGATGCAAATTGCTCTGGATAGGGCAAATAAAATTCAGAGAAAACACCATAATCAATATAAAAAAGTTTATGATAAGGGGAAAAGAAATTTTTTTTTTTAAATTGGGGAACGTGTTTGGCTTAGAGTTATTCGGATCTCCGAGCCTACGCAGAAAATTTCATCTCTTCTAAACCGTTACAGCGGGTCATGGTCTATTCAGAGGCAGGTAGCTGCAAATACGTATATAATCAAAAACATATGAATGGGCAAGAAAGTAAAGTCTAATGCTGATATGTTCAAACCCTTCGTTGTACCTCCAAATTTCTGACGCCATATTCCGGAGCCCAAAGAAAAATTCATTCATGAGCTCTCCCAAAAGAAGGAAAAATCAAAGGGAGAGGGGGGGATTAGGTACCCTACTGACACAGTGGTATAACTGTTTCTCTGACTATAGTGAGGTCTCAAAAGTCAGTTTCTTTTCTTACCTTTAGTTTAGCTCCAACCAGCAAAAAGTAGTTTCGTACTGACTGCACGTAAAGTCTCAAAATGAATTTTTCGAGAGGAAAGTTTACGAGACCAGTCTATGGCTGCCAGACCAAATCCGGAACAGCCAAAATCTTTACAACTTCTGTGTCACGTAGACTCAAGACGCAACAATAAGCGAAGAAAAAAAACGCCATATGAACAATGTACATTTTAATACTCAAAAAAAAAAAAAAAAAAAATTAAGTTGCAATTTTCCGATATGACTGGCTGATTTTACGTGAGAAAAAGGCGGAGACAAAGGCCAACGACATTAATAATACTTCAGCTAATAAATCAGAGTTACTGGAAGAAATTAGTAAAACACAAAATGCGAATATCAACCGCCCCTCTACAAGCAAGACAAACCTGGAAGAAGAAGAAAGCGAGTTCCTGGATCTCGATCCAGAAGACCAAAGTCTGTATGAAAACTTTCCGAAAACCCAGGGAAGGACATAAATTCCCAGATACAGGTAAAGTAGGAAATAAGGGTATAAAGAGACGTCTTCAATTGTAAAACACAAGTGTGTGTTCCCTGCGAATGCAAGTAGTGGTTAAAAAAAAAAAAAAAAAGTAACTGCACGAAACTGTAAACTGTAAATTACAGGCTTTAATGCCCGATATATTTTTTTCTTTTCATTTTTTTTTTATTTTGCGCTCAGTGATTATGTTGTAAATTAAAAGAAGTAAACTGAACGTGACTGAAGACTTCTGTGATAAAAATTACCCAGTTTAATTTTCAATATTTAATATTTTAGTGTTATAGTGTTGTGTTTAAGTAAATAAAATTTAAAGTTTCTCGATTCTCAAAACGTAAACTGAACGAAACTCGGAACTTTCAAAGATTCTGAAAAATAATTTTATGCCAAGTGCGTTCGTGTGTGTGTGTGTGTGTGTGTGTATGTATGTATGTATGTATGTATGTATGTATGTATGTATGTATGTATGTATGTATGTATGTGTGTGTGTGTGTGTGTGTGTGTGTGTGTGTGTGTGTGTGTGTGTGTGTGTGTGTGTGTGTGTGTATGTATGTATGTATGTATGTATGTATGTATGTATGTATATGTGTGTGTGTGTGTGTGTGTGTGTGTGTGTGTGTGTGTGTGTGTGTGTGTGTGTGTGTGTGTGTGTGTGTGTGTGTGTGTGTGTGTGTGTGTGCGCGCATATGCAAGAGTCACTTTATGCCTCTTGCTTGTATATATTAAAAAACTTAATATCGTGGTATACATATATATTATTAGTATTATTATTATATATTTAATTATGATAAAATAAAATAAGATGGGGATCCCAGGCCTGGGTAGCATTTAATTCATATATTTTGATTAGCATGTAAGAATTATTATCCATATTATTATTGTATATTTGTTTGTATATTCCATGTATTTTTTTTCTTAGATATTCTTAAAAAAATACTGACAAAAATCTTTCTTTCCCTCTTGATAGTTTTAGAAACCAGTTTATTTCTGGATTTAGCCAGCCAGCTTTGGAGAGGGGGGAGGCCGTATTCTCTTGGAGTATCAATGGATTGTTTGTAAGGGAGGTCAAAGCGTCCCTTTGGGTAGTTCCCTATAAATAAGAGGAGGAGCTGTCCTCATCTTCATTTTTGGCTAGACTTTACGCTCGACGTCTCGAAGATAATTTTTTTCATAGCTTTATGCTTACTTATGGCATTATAGGTTATATTAGGTTCCTTAGAAGTTTAGCACTTTTCGAGACTCAGATGAGTGATTCTGAGAAAAGAAGTTTTAATCCTACTCCTATTTTGGAAATTGTTTTTTTTTCTTAAAGTTTCTCTGAAGCTTTGTAAGCTCTCAGTTAAGTCTGGTTTCTACTTGAGGGCCAGCAGCAGGCTAATTTGGTATTTATGGATCCTATGGTTTTGGGTTCGATTCCCCTTTTTAAGGCAGGTGTCATGATCGGTCTGCCGGACAGAGTTTACAGGTCTTACTCTTTAGCGATAGAGATTATGGGCCTATATCGTTTGTTAAACATCCGACAATTTAACCAGTTCCGTAGTGAGGGACATATTTATTTCCTACTTGAGGAAATATTGCTTTACTTTTAACCTTACTCAATCCTTGTAAATTGATTAGATTAGAATCCTTATTTAGTAGTACTGCCTCTGACAGGCTTTACTACGAGTAGGCGTTAGACCAGGTTTCTGAACGAGTGCTGAAGGAACCTTTAAAAATTAAGGGCTCACTGGAAAGCGTGTAAGTGAATGCAAAGAAGGTGAGTTCGCAGGCTCCAAGATTTAGAGTAACTTAAGTTAAATTAAGGTTTCATTTAATGTTCTTAAAGAGATATCAGAGTAGGAGCTATATCTCGAATGAGGGCTATAGTTTGGAATATAGTTTCCTGAGAGCCAACTTCAGGACTCGATAACTCTTTTGCGAATTAGATTGATTTAAAATTAAGCCCAAAGATTTTTTTTCATAAATAAAGCGTAAAGACTTTTATTAACAGAATATGTTCCCTATGTAATTCATTGGATTAAATTTTACACCCTTATACACAGCCGGAAACTTATATCCTCTGGGTTAACAGGATATTAGAATTTGTATAATATCTTTATTATATACCTGTTAAGTCTTATATTACGTAGTAATATTTTTTAAGAACTGGAAACACTGTTCCTACGAAATTTAGATTTCATTTGTCATTCAAGATGAAAAGTGTTGAAGAGAGACGGTGCATAAGGCACGAGGCACGAACATTTCTTCCAGAATTTTAAAGTTAAGTTTGTTATTTAAGTGCAATGAACACAGTGCAGTTATTATATGTACTTTGTGGTGTGATTTAAGTGCAATGAACACAGTGCAGTTATTATATGTACTCTGTGGTTTATTTGAAGTGTTATGAAAACCAGCGATTAGTAAGGTATAATAAAAAATAAAAACAAGTATTGGAAGTTTCCATTGTTAGAAGACAGTCCATTGCCAGTTAAGTAAATCGCGAACATTTAAGAACATAAGCATAAACAATACCTTTTAAAATATGTAAGAGATTTGGAGCATTTATTCGTAAGATTTCGAGTTAATTAATTGAGGTTGTTTGTAAGGCGGGTTGCCTAACATAATTACCATTTCCCGAGCGAGGTATGGTCCGTAACTATTATTATTATTATTATTATATATACTCAGCACATAAGATTTAATTTCACTTATAATATTTTTTCTTGCAAATTGTCGGAAGATACTTTGAATCGTAGATGTGATACTCTTGCCAAAGAGTTATCACATCTGGAATCAAAGCAAAAAGATTGCTTCCGCTTACTTGATGTGAATGTGCAGACCTTAACTAACCGCGTCAATCGTGGGGAAGTTAGTTCACGTAAACGGTCGCTCAAGCGTGTGTATACTGATTCCGCTGATCGGATACGTCAGATTCCGATATCCAGGTGGAAGTTCCGGTATCTTCTACTGGAGAAACTGGAGCAGTCACCACGATGACGGTGTCTGTCTGCCATTCAACGGCCAGTGATAATGTGAATATGGATTCAACAGCCAAAACAGGTCAATTGACATCTATTGATGGGAGTACGGTGCGGATAAATGAAAGAATTGGTGGAATACAGGGTGTTGTAGAAATTTCTTGTTTACCTGTGTCCAATTCTGTTGGTAATGCTTCGCAAGGTTGTTGTAGGCTACGTCATTCGCCTCTTATGTCTAGCCAGGTTGTTTCCAATCCGGTTTCCACGAACGTTGGAATTCCGGAGGGTGTGTACAATCATACGGTTACCTCTGCGCCAGAGACATATCATTTAGGTCAAAATTGTGTGACATTAACGTTTTCGGAACAAAATTCGCAACAGGCAAAGAGTATCGTACTTGCTTGTAACACTCTTCCGAACACTAACTATCGCAATGAAACTTAAATAGTGGTAGTAGATCATCGAACTTTTATTTATCTGAGATAAGAAACTTAGCAATTTTTGCGGGTGAGTATGGTTTAGCTGGATCCTTTCTAGAAGATCTTGAACGGACTTTTGACCTGTTAGCCGTTTCAGAGCGTAGTAAATTATTATTATTATTATCACAATGCCTTACGGCCAGAGCAAAAGCGTGGTACCGAACAATTGTGGACAAAATTCAGTGTTATTCGGATTTTGTACAGCTTTCAAGGAAAATTCCTTGTCGAATAGAATAGAAAGATTAAAAAAAAAAAAAAGTAAACGTAGATGTAGGGATTAGATTTAAGGAGTAGATGTAACTATTCTAAATGTTTTGTCTTTCTCATATGTAAAAAACAAAAAAAAAAAAAAAAATTGTATCACCTTATCAGTATTTTTTTTTCTAAGGCACCCGGAAGATGATACCTCCCGACATGTCAGGTATTAATGTTGCGGTAAAAATTTGGATCACCCTATATAATATAAAAATTAGGACAGTAGGTAGAAGTGCATTTTCTGCTGTAATTTTTAATTTTCTCGTATTTAGTGTTAAGAAGAAAATAAATGGTGTATCTTGGTTAGTTAGGTTAGGTCGTAGAATTGTAGTATATTAATTTTGTGTCATTTTTGTATGTTTTCCTATGTTTTATGATTTTCTCGTGATAAAAGTTTGTATTTCAGTATTTTTAATGTCTTCAGAACATTTTCCTATCGAATTTTGCAGTTAGAAGTCATCTATAAGAATTTTATAAGTTTCTTCGTAAATTTTAACAATTTCTAAATTCTATATTTTCGGCTATCTTTAACATTAATTTTCAAACATTTCTTTAGATCGAACATGGCTTTCTTCTTCATGCATCATCTATCGTAAAAGAAGAGTTATCAGGTGTCAAAAGTTAATTGGTCGGTACTTTTCATCTTAAATCACGATTTGCTCATCTTATTGTTGTCGAGATTTATCAGCCAATCCCCGTAATCTTGCTTGTGAGCAAGATGTCTTGTGAAGCAACATCCATAGTGGAAGACAGTTTTATCGTAGTGAATCTTTTTCGGGAAAATATGAAGGTTTTTGGATTATTTAAGTGGAAAGACTAGTTTAGAAAAGGAGCCAAAGTGGTGAATGTTGAAATTAGCTATAAAAAAGCGTAAAATTCGAGTGACGGAACGAAAAAGGGACAAAATTGGAATAGTGTGCCTCAACATTACGTACAACATGGAGTATTAAAATGTTGTTTGGTGCTGTCGCTGAATCCCAACAGCGTAATTTTTGAGAGCCGAGAACATTTGCGGACCAGCAAATCGGCAAAATAAGTAATCATATCAGGAATATGGTGGAAGTTGATACCTTGACTTTATGTACGCTTGCTGAAGCTCTGTGAGGCCCTGTCGTCCTATTGTCCAGGTTCGATGTCAATCGGGAAGAATTTAACTCAGACCTATCTTTTGGTGTGATTAGTCTCTAAATCCCCTTTATAATCTGGAGATAGTTACTGTAAATATGTTGAATGTTTTGAAAATGCACGAGTCAAGTTAGTGATCAAAAGTGATTTCCTTCCACGTTACAATTTGTGTTACAGTTTACGATTAAGTAGTGAAAATGTTAGCGATGGTATCCAATTGCAATATGTTTGAGTTAGCACTTCTGTAACGGATCGATGTTTCCATGCTACTTAAGAGTTTTCATCCCGGCGAAATTAAAATACCGCTAATTTTACAGTAATTAGGTTATATCTTCAAAAGAGCGCCCTAGACAATATTATTTTGCGTGAGGAACCGTTATCACAAATCACCTAGTGGCTTTCAGTTTTCAGCCGTTTAGAAACGCGAATCGAAAGCAGATAAGTGAGTCGTGATAACGGTATCTCATGTAAAATAATACTGTCTAGGACGCTCTTGTTCTACATTTCGATTATCTTTTATCTATTTGAAGATATCACATAATTACTGTAAAATTAGCGGTATTTTAATTTCGCCGGGATGAGAACTCTTAAGTTCAATGTTTTTCTAGCGGATGTATCCAATTTTGTAAAGGTCTAACAATTTACTTTAAAATAAACCAAAATATCAGAATGAACAAACCGCTTATATGTTGTAAACTACGGTTTTATTTATAAAACTATTTTCCCGTTTTATATTCAACGCATTCTGACTCCTCTTCCCGAGTCCTTCCTAAGACTGTAACCGCTCGTAAAGAATCTATAAAGCATTACTTGATTACTTATGCTAGACTACCATAATATTTTGATTTAATTGGTTTATAAGGCTAAATTAGATTGTTCCATTTTATATTAGCGATCTCGTTTATTATTTTCAGGTAACATCGTACAAAAGGTGATTTGACATTATTAACAATATAGCTAACATCAAATGTCATCTGATCGAGAAGAAAAAAAATTATATAGAATATTCAACATTTTTATACGATTTCTGTTCTTTATATATAAGAATTTACTTTACAATGTATTCTTTTGACAGTGAAATAAAATTATACAGGTTTATATTGTTTGTTTCCATAAGTACCTCATTGCAGTGTCACATGCAACGAACTTTGATATCTATTCCAGACTGATTCTTTGGGGAAATAATGGAGAACTTCGCAAAAGCAACGAGTTTCTTTTTTTTTCTTTCTTTCTTTTCTCTGCAAGATTCAAAATCATTTCCCATCTGTAAACCACACTCTTAGCCTCAAACAATGTATTTCTGGAAAACAGAGAGGTTAATGTAAGTGTTTCTATTTAAACATGGCACCCAGGTCCAGATATAGTATAAGTTTAAGCTACCAATGATAGGACAATGCTCCTAGTACAACGCCAATGTGCTTAGCTACGGGTTTTCTACACTGCATTCAGCTCCAAGATAGCATCGAGCAGTTCTTTTATATTTTAGTTAGCATGCAAATGTTACTTTCAGTGAACAATGGAGTGTGATTTTTTGTCTTCATGACGTTTGTTAGCACTTCATTCGTCCTTCCTCCCGTCCCCGCATCGGAGACCTAACTAGCCATGCACTTCCGGCAAGCGTAGGGATACAAAATTTGAAAATGTGAGTAGGCTAAGTTTTGTTTACATTTTATTAAAACTACAACGGTTCTTGGGTACAAAGAAATAGCAATTTTGTTTTCTCAAAACGGTATGTCCCATGTGGGACAGTCCTATATCCCCTAATTGTACCAATTAACAGTACTGTTTACAGACAAATCTTAAGGGCCCAGTGAGTGGCGTTCGTCCGCAATGGCTGACATTCCCCTTGGTCAATACACCAATATTTTGTAAAAGGAAAAAAAGAAAGAAAGAAAGAAAAAAGTAGTACCCCTCTACATAACAATGTAAATAGGTTTCTATACTAAATTTCTTTTGAAAAATGTATATTGTCAGTGTTATAATGTTTAAAAGGTACTGATAATACATGTATAAACAGGGATGAGTGTAAATAATTTGAAATTGGTATTGTGTTTAGAGCTCACCTGATTACCTTCTGATTTGGAACCTGCCTGTTTTTGGCATGAAAAGTCTCTAGCTATCAAGCGTGTCATTAGTGAAGTGGGGAAATTTTGGAAGTTTTGTGCTTGTTTTTTTTTAAATTTAGTTTATATCTTACATACCATTATTAGTGTATCAAAATATATCATTTTGTACAGAAAAGATGTACGTGTGTGGTGAGACATATGAAACTCACACAACTGGTGCTGTAAAAAAGTTATTAACGTTCGAAGTCGTGACCCCATTTCCTCAAGCCAGAAAAATGATCCGTACAAAATCGCTGCTGCACAAAGAAAAGACACATGGAAAGTGAGTCTATTATTTTGGACTTCTTTTTGCAGCGGAAATAACTACGGCTGACGGGATGGTCATGCGACACTTTGGTTAAAGATACTAGAATGTGAAAGTGGACCCTGCAAGGCACACCTTGCTGTATATCATATAAATAGTGTATTCTAGAAATAAATAATTAGTAGATTATGAGTACCAGGCCTGGTTAATATTTTACGTAAGTGTATATATTGTGTGTATGTATATAGTCTGTGTAAATGTGTACTAATTCATATTTTTTTTTAGCTTTGTAAATTTCTTGTATGCAATTAGTGAAACTTCATATAGTTGGATACACTTCTCAGGAGAACGTGAATCGTTGTAGTTGGAAATAGGAGAAGGATTTTTTTTTGCCAAGGTAAACTCATAGTTCCCGCTACCCGCAAGATGTTCCTGTGGCCGAGTTTTGCCGAACAGCTATAAAAAGAGGCAGATTTTTAAGTTAGGGCATTCTGAAAGGAAACCTCCAGAATGATGGAGACGTTTTTCGTTCTTTATGTTTCTCAGAGTAAGAGAAACAGTTCCCACTAGAATATATATCGGGAATTATTTTCTAACTTAGAAATGTTGGTTTTGATTTCGATAAGAGGATAGGTTCGCGAATTAATGAAATAATTGAGTTGGATAACTCGGGTTTAAAATGTTTTTTGGGAAGGAATCGCGAAAGTAACTATAGTGAAAATTCTTAGTAACGGAATAGGTTTTTTTTTTTAAATATAATTAAGGCACGAGGAGAAGTGTGTAGGGAAATTAGAGAATTTTTCAGTCAGGATTAAATATTAAATAGTTTTTGTTCTCTCATTTATCAAAGAACGAAGAGAAAATTGAGTTTTAAGTGAACTAAGAGTTGTTCACAGGGTGATAAATGGGTACCCGGTCTATTAATTGATCTAAGATTCTTTTAAGGATCTTAAACTTATTTTGAAGCGGAGTCTTGAAACATAGACGAAGCTGATAGAGTTTCCTACCACTTGATTTATCCTCGGATCCAGTTTACGGGTCGAAAATACCTTACCAAACGATATTCAAACCTTAATTATTAGCTAGTTTTTTCCCAGTAAAGCAGTTCACATAAGAAGTTGCTTTACGCTTAGGGCAACTAGGTGAAGCATACTATGAGTAATTAGTATAGCTGATAGAAAGAATTAAGGAGTAGATTTGTCAGCTTGTAAGAGAACGCGAGGCAAATTACTCCGCAGTCCAATCCCTTATTAGAGATAACTTTATATATTCTAGAGCATTTTCAATTAAGGATTTAGGTAGGAATTTTTCTTGAGTGGGAGCAATTTACAGAAAGTCAGACAACTTACTATTATAATTGAACCAATTAAACTTTCTTAATAATTTATCTAATAAAAGATTAATTATATAAAGAAAGGCTGTGTTTTTCTAATTCCAAAAAAAGAAAAAAATCGTTCCTGGGAAGGGAAATTTCTAAAGTAGTCTTACCCTAGACGGGACTAATTAAATTTAAAAAAAAACGAGCTAATTTGAATGCAACCTCGTTCTCTCAATAAGTTAAAGGAAAAGAGAAAGGAGAACACCCAGGTTAAGGGTTGATAAAAATCTTCTTCTTAGCTTTAATATAGAATAATCTTTAATTTTTCCCGTAATAGGTAAATAGGAGGAAGGAAAAATAGGGAGATTAAGAAGGAGGTTTGCATATTTTGGGGGCTGATAGTCCGGGATTTTAGAAACATAGAAAAGGTTCATGTTGTTGAGATCGAGAAGCAGAACTGCTATCGACCCTCGAAGCAAGAAAAATTAATGCGCATATTTTATTAAATTCATAATTGACTTTTGGTGATAAACTTAGCAGTTGGCAACTATGCTAGTGTTCTTTCAGTACATGACATCTCTTCGACACCACAAACTGACTTTTCTTGTGAATGTGTGTGTGTGCTGAGCAATAGTCCTTTGTCTCGAAGACATTGGAACTTCCGGTTGTGTAGTTTTCCAGAACATTCGAGAAGGTGCTGGGTCATTCCAGGTTTCCGGTTACTTCTAAGCCCAGTTGCGATTGGACAATTTTCCAGTTATCAGCCAATCAGGAACAGTGTTATGTCCAGAGTATACTTACTCATCACGTGCATTGTGTGACAAAGAAGTGCGCCAAGCAATCGGGCTTTGACGATCAGCAAGTAAGGCACGCGTCTCGGTGCGAAGACTTGTATTTCTACATAAGTGGGAAATAGTGAAGAACTTACGTTTGATAAATGAAAATAAGTAAATCTAATATACGCAGTTTCATGCCCGATATCAGTTAAAGCCTTAGCCAGGAAAATTCATTAAACAAATAGTTTTACTGTGCCCGTATTCTGCATTCCGAGGACGACACTGAGAGTAACCTCCATTTCAGAGGAAGTGAACCTGTAAGTAGCATTAATTTGTACATTTGAAGGAATCATCAGGGAATTCATGTGAGAACTATCCCGAAAGTATCTACCACAGGAGCTAATCGGTCAACTAATATCAAAGCGACTACTTCTTTTAGTTGCAATTAGTACGCCAGATCCACCGTCGAGAATCAGCAGTGATCATAAAAGAAAGAAAAAAACAAAAAGCCACTAGTAAATGAGCTCAAATGCTTATAACTAACTTATGTAAATAATTTCGTACTTATATCATTGTTTTAGCTAGATAGGGAATTCAGCAAAGAAGTATTACACTAGTATTCAATGTACGAATCTTACTTTCACTGTGTGTTCAATACGAATGGTGCAGATTTCATCTTATGTTGATAACATGTAATATTTATTGTCTGTTTCAGTTCGTACATACATTAGCATCAAAGTTCGATGTAATATCTGGTTCATGTAAAACAAAACTACTTTGCTCTATAGTTAAATATGAGTAGTTGACAACCAGTTCCCGGTGTTTCAATTTTCTGACTTCTCTTTTCACTAGCGTTAATTGTAAATGCTAACGCGAGAGTAGGTTGCGGTACGTACTCAACTTGAATAATGTGAGTAGTGAACTATCCCTCGCGGCAGACTTTAATGAGTACAAAAAAGGTAAAATTGACATTTCTTTTCCATTTTGATCTTTACCATAGGATAGTTCAGACGTGACCAACCACGTTGCGACCGATCTCTTCATTCGAGTCGTTCCCAAGCTTGAATGGAGGTCGGCAAAGCATGTATATGCGTCCAAGTTGTAGCGTGAATTTTCGTCCGAGAAAAAAAAATGTAAATGTTTTTGGAAAGATCTTGTAATCCATCTATGTGACGGTAGATGCTCGCTTTGATTAAGTGATTCGCGTTTTTAACGCTAGGGTGAGCTGAGTCTGAGCCTTGACTGCGATGTCACCGTTTGATCTGACATCTAGTGGCCGAATCGAAAACCTGTTCAACTGGACGCGTTATCGTTAGTTCTTTGGACAGGTGAGGGTAAAGAAAGACGTATATTTCTTTCGATCCATTAGATAACATGTAGTATGAGTTAAATTGAAAAAGTATAGTATGAGTAAGATTTAAACTTGCTATATTCACTGTCTTGGGAGGCTATTTATTTAGGCTAATGTATTCAAAATTTAAACCTGTTCTTTTTCTCCTTCGATCAGTGAATCTTAGTAATAAATTTTTTGGAAATTTAAATTTAGAAATGAATAGTGATATTTTTTGGCTACTTGACTAGAAATTGCTCATACGTAGTAGTGAATGACGTTTGGTATTTCATTATCTTTTGTGCATATTTATTTTTCTTCGTGTTTGTTAATTAGATTCCATTGGTACGTACTAAAAATCATTTAATCAATCCGTGCACTTACTGCAATATTCATTCTTCTTGTGTGTTAAAATTTCGTAAAGATTTTTGCTCCTTTAAATACCAGTTATATAGAGCTGTCAAAGTATGCTCCTTTAGAGCCAGAAATATTAAGCTTTAAACGATTTATATTATTTGTTTGTTTTTTGGCTTTACATTATTCGTTATATACAAAGATATTTATATTAATAGTTGTTGTTGAAAATTTCCTTTTGAAAAAAAAAAAAAGTTAAAAATAAAAGTTTACTAGCAATTATTTCATGGAGTCTTAATGAAACGAACCGAGGTCCTTATGTATGCGGTGTATTTCGCTACATAGAAAATATGTTAAATCACCTGTCCAAAGAACTCGGTTCTCTGTAGGCCGAGTAGGCTCCATGAATGTAGAATATAAATGCCTTTGTAAGAGGAAAATTAGTAGGCGTGTATTTTTGCTCTCAAAATTTATTAAAAGTAAAAACCCCTTTTGGAAGTGTTTAACCTTCAAAATTATAATCCCTTATGGATCAATTTGGCAATCTTAGTAACACAGATAGAGAAAGTAATACCTCTTTTGGTACTGATTTAGTATGGAGTGGCCACACTTTAGGCGATGTTACCATGAGTGAGAGTGTAATTTCGCGTATAGAGAACCCAAATAATGTTCACGTTAGTGGAAATAAAGGCCCTTGTCATAGGCATAGTGAAAATGTAACCATGGAACCTCTGGGATATGTTAAATTTAATGAAAATGTAAGTGAACATAGAGAACCACCTAGCACAAGTTTGATGTTCGGTAATAACCATATGCAAAATTTTCAATCTTTTACGGACGAAAGTGATAGAACCACTTATGTTAAGACATTTTATAGGGGTAATATTGGTAATGAACCTATTTGTGAACAAAGTCAAAGTAACATGATGGGTAGACCTTTACAATGTGGACCCATAAGTGTACAGCCCAAATTAAACCAACCTTTGGGATACGGTTTTAAGTTTGATAAGTATCTATCAGAAACTGTGTATAAATCTGTTCAAAATCAACTTCATGATATTCCGTATGTAGACGGAAGTGATAGTTTAGCTTTCTGTCAGTTCTTACTGAAGGTGGAACTTTTGATATCACGTGGAATTGCACCAAATGAAGTGATTTTGGTTTCGGTTTTGGGTAAACTAAATGGTGATGCGTATAGGGAGATGCAAGTACTGTTGAATGAAACCTTAGAATGGCGCCATATATCTGAAAGGTTGCTTCAGTTATTTGTGTCTACTATAGCACGTATGAAATTCACCCAGGAACATTTGTACCGTATCATGAGAACTTCCGAACCATTTTATGATTTCGTTCAAGAAAAGATCTGTGTTTTGAACATTTTGTGTATTCCTATGTGTGAGGAAGAATTTTGTACACTCGTGTGCAATTTAGTAACGCCTGAAGTAAGAAATGTACTCGTTTTAACGCAAATTCCAACTAGTAAGCAACTTTTGTTAGATTTTGCTAGGTCATACGATTCAAACTTAAGATATACCAAGGATTTTCGTACCGTTTCATCTAACCAACCAGTACGTATTTCTTATGGGAGTAATACTTTTTCTCGCCCGCAACCTAAATTCTTTAATAAAAAGCCTGCGTTTTCTAATGCTAAGATATATGGTGGGTGTAATGCTTGTGGAAAATCTACTCATCGTCCAGTTACATGCAATTATAATTCTAAACAATTTGAAAAGTGTGAAAATAATGCATGTGGAACTTTGCCAACTGAAAACTTTACTTATCAATAGAATGTGGCAAAAATAGTAGTGTCAGTTTGTCACGAAAATGTCTTTTGCGTGATTGATAGTGGCTCATCTATAAATTTAATCGGTAGAGCATTTTTAAATAAACTGAAGGAAAAATGTAGACCAAAAACTAAATCAGTGAACATTTCGATTTCGGGTATACCTGGAACTAAAACAAGTAAGGAATTGGTGCAAATCATATTTTTCATATAACGTAAGAAATTCGTGGATTGGTTTGCAGTAGTTGAGGAACTTAACCTTTTGCTCGGTACACCTTTCTTACACGAACACCAAGTTTATGTGGACTACGCCAAAAACTTAGTGCATTTTCCTCGAGAAAATCTTACTGTAAAGTTAGCTTCTAACTCCGAGAGACCATGTGAGAACAACTTCTGTGCTCCAGTTTCTAATTTCAGGGTTGCCCAGGAACGACCCTTGTCACCTTGCTCAATCGGCAGTGGTCTTCATGGGAGATACAATCCTGAATCTCAAAATGTTTGTCGTTGGGGAAGAGAGTCTGTCGTGAGTTATGGGAATGCTGATGTGGGAGGAAAAGGAGCTGATCCCAGATCGTCGGCTGCCTTGTATGCTGAAGCTGGTCCCAGTGGTGTAGGACAGCAGGGGGCTCCCTCAACATCTTGCCAAGCTGAAAGGAGTTTCCAACCAAATCTTTCTTCACCGGATCACAAAGAGGACAAAGAAAAAGGTACAGTTGATGTGTTAACAAATTTGTATTCACCAGATCTTGAGAGTTATGTTAAAGATCTTATTTCTAGATATCCGGATGTAGTGACTGATAAACTAGGTACAATTAAAGATTATGAAATAGAAATTCAGCTTGAAGATAAGAGTCCTTCGGTGACTCAACCATATCCGCTAGCCAAACATAAATTGAATGAACTCGAGAAATTCGTAGATGATCTAATAGCTAGAAATGTGGTTGAAGAAGTAGATAGCTCACCTTATGTGTCCCCATGCTTTTTAGTTGTCAATAATGACAAGTCTAAGCGGCTCGTAGTCAATTACTCTAATATTAATAAGAAGGTGGTAGCTTCAGGGTATCCAACTCCCAATGTTGAAGCATCTATAGCAAATATAGGAGGTCATAAAATTTATTCAAAATTAGATCTAAAGCTCAGCTATTTTCAGTTAAAACTAGCTAAAGAATCTCAAAAATACACTGTATTTGCTACACCAACTAGACTCTTAGCTTTCAAAACTATGCCAATGGGTTTTTGTCATTCCGGATTTGCTTTAACTAGAGTTTTAAATAAAATATTCAAAGACTTAATTGGTGAACATTTAGATCTGTTTGTTGACGATATTTGTATACACACCAATGACGTAGAAACACATAAGGAAATTTTAGAAAAGGTGTTTGCTCGATTAAAAGAATGGGGAATAACCATCTCTCCTAGAAAAACCTTTTTGTTTAAAAGAAAAATAAAATATTTAGGATATGAGTTTGAAGATGGAAATATGAAAATCGATCCAGATAGAGTAGAAATTATTAAGAATCTGCCTAAGCCTCGTAATAGGAGAGCATTAGCGAGGTTGATAGGTTTTGTATCCTATTATTTAAAATTTTTACCAGGTTATTCAGAATATTTAGTACCTTTGTACAAGTTGAAATCTGAAAAGGTCCCTTTTCGGTGGGGAAAGGAGGAAGATGATTTGTTAAATAAAATTAAAGAGGCAATAGTAGATCATATTGTCCTGAAAATACCAGATTTTAGAGAGCCATTTGTTATACACTGTGATAGTAGTTGTAAAAATTATAGTGCTATTTTATCACAGTGTGATGATACAGGTAAACTTCGACCCGTATATTTTTGGTCTAAGGCGATTCCAGAGAGTGAATGGTCAAAGAATATATTCGAATTGGAGGCTCGTGCTCTTTGTTTAGCACTTTCGAAATTTGATATGTATCTGTTTAAAAAATTTACTGTTTTCTCAGATAATTCCAGCCTAACTTGGATATTGCGTAACCACAAGCGTCAGCGCAAATATGGGTATCTGATCGAGCGTATCAGTAAGTACAAATTTGATGTAGTTTATCTGCGCTCCCACCGTAATCATCTTGCAGATTATTTAAGCCGTATTTATCAATATACGGAGTTTACTTCTCCATCTGAGGAAATTGTAGAAATTGATGAGTTTGAAGGCAAAGAGGTACATATTTCGTATTTTAATTTGTGGGAGGAGCCTTTATTAAATGAACCTTTGCATAAATATCAACGCGAAGATACGGAGTTGAAAGAAATTATAGATAAAATAGAAAGTGGTGAAAATGTAAGAAATTATAGTCTTAAAAATAATATTTTGTTAAAGAAAACCAATGGTAGAGTGAATGGTGGTCAAAGAGCAGTAGTACCAAAATCAATGGTAAATACAGTTATAAAATATCATCATGATGAAGTCGTAGGGGGCGGTCACAGTGGGATTTCCCGCACGATAGCTAAGATAGCATCTAAATTTACTTGGAAAAATATGTTCGATGAAATTAGGAACTATATACGCCAATGTATTGTCTGTCAAAAATCGAATGATAGGAACACTCTTAAATACGGAGAATATTATTCTAGGAAAGTAATCTATCCATGTCACACTTATTATTTAGATACCTTAGGGCCTTTGCCTAGCAGTAAAGGTTTTAAATATATCCTAGTTCTGGTAGATGCTGCTAGTAGATTCGTTGTAATGGAACCTTTGAGAACCTTAAGTTCACGTCTTATATGTGACAAATTGGAAAAGATCTTTATGTTTTATGGGTTATGTAATAAGCTGGTTCATGATCAAGGATCATATTTTATGTCTACGACCTTTAAGAACTTTCTTTTTAGTAGGGGTATTCAAAATGTTACTACATCTAGCTACTCTCCTAGCTCTAACTTAGTTGAAAGACAGAATAAGGTAATTCGTCTAATATTAAGATCTTACATTCATCAAAATCAAACGAAATGGGTTGATTTCATAAGACAAGTTCAATACACCATGAATGTCAGTATAAATTCAGAAACGAAGAAGACACCTTCTGAAGTTTTCTTGGGGCGTAAAATGTTCAACCCTATGGATGTAATTTGGCTGTTAGACTTAGGTATAGTAGAGTCCTCTACAAATAAAGAAGAGATCAGTAAAACGATCATGACTAATATAGAAAAGGCGTGGCTCCGAAAAGAAAAGCTTTATAACAAAAAGAGAGTTCCTTGTACTCTTCAAGTAGGGGAACTGGTTCTCGTTAAAAGGATTATGAAGGCATCTTTGGATAAAAAGTTCAATCCAAAATTTGCATTGCAATATTCTGGCCCATTCCGTATTTTGAATTATCCGACAAAGAATACAGTTTGGTTAGAATCTGTTGAAGATCCCACTAAGAAACTAAAAAGACATGTAATGTATATAAAAAAGTATTACCCTCCCCGAACTTCAGATGATACAGTAAATGAAAAAAATATATAAAAGGAGTTAATTCAAAGTCTAGTTAGAGAACCTATGTAAATAGTGTATGTATTTGTTTGTTTATTTTTGTAAGAATACTGTTCGTTGTGTTTGTATCCTGCAGGAATGTATTGTGATCGAGTTCTGTATTGTCCACGACGCTTGTTATGTTGTCAATCCTGTTGTCAATGTTGTCATCCAACTGGTGCAAGGAGCAATTCCATAGATCAACCTTAAAGATCCTGTCATTGAGTGCAGTGCAATGTCTCGACTAAGAAGAATATGTATGTATATAACTAATCCAGGCCTGGGAAACAACAAGTAAGAGATCTATTCTTTTCTTATCGAGTTACATTGGAATTTTGAACTTTACAAAAAAGCAACTCAAATTCACTATCTGGAAAATCTTTATAAAAAAAAATTTAAATGCGGGAGGCACTTTATTATGTAGCGTGAATTTTCGTCCGAGAAAAAAAAAATGTAAATGTTTTTGGAAAGATCTTGTAATCCATCTATGTGACGGTAGATGCTCGCTTTGATTAAGTGATTCGCGTTTTTAACGCTAGGGTGAGCTGAGTCTGAGCCTTGACTGCGATGTCACCGTTTGATCTGACATCTAGTGGCCGAATCGAAAACCTGTTCAACTGGACGCGTTATCGTTAGTTCTTTGGACAGGTGAGGGTAAAGAAAGACGTATATTTCTTTCGATCCATTAGATAACATGTAGTATGAGTTAAATTGAAAAAGTATAGTATGAGTAAGATTTAAACTTGCTATATTCACTGTCTTGGGAGGCTATTTATTTAGGCTAATGTATTCAAAATTTAAACCTGTTCTTTTTCTCCTTCGATCAGTGAATCTTAGTAATAAATTTTTTGGAAATTTAAATTTAGAAATGAATAGTGATATTTTTTGGCTACTTGACTAGAAATTGCTCATACGTAGTAGTGAATGACGTTTGGTATTTCATTATCTTTTGTGCATATTTATTTTTCTTCGTGTTTGTTAATTAGATTCCATTGGTACGTACTAAAAATCATTTAATCAATCCGTGCACTTACTGCAATATTCATTCTTCTTGTGTGTTAAAATTTCGTAAAGATTTTTGCTCCTTTAAATACCAGTTATATAGAGCTGTCAAAGTATGCTCCTTTAGAGCCAGAAATATTAAGCTTTAAACGATTTATATTATTTGTTTGTTTTTTGGCTTTACATTATTCGTTATATACAAAGATATTTATATTAATAGTTGTTGTTGAAAATTTCCTTTTGAAAAAAAAAGTTAAAAATAAAAGTTTACTAGCAATTATTTCATGGAGTCTTAATGAAACGAACCGAGGTCCCTATGTATGCGGTGTATTTCGCTACAAAGTGAAGGAGATGATTGGGAAGAGTTTTAATTAGTAATTGATGTAAACAGAGAGTGCAAGACAAATTCGTGTGACCTCCTTCACAAAGCGATAGCAGAACGAAGAAAATGGCGAACTCAGTTGAAATCTCAGCGATTAGAAAAGTCCTCGGAATTAGTGGGGAGAGCGATTTTTCACAAGAACAAATCCTTGAGAAAATAAGAGAGCTGAAAACGAAAGAGAAAGAAAAAGCTCAATCCCAAAAGAATTGTTCTTGTAAGAATATAGAAGAGGAAATAAAAGTCCCTATTCCGACTTTCGAAGGACCCTTTCCAATTCATTTCCGGACTCACGGATTACGAGAAGAGAAAAGGAGTAAGTCTGGAACATGTTCCAGAAAAAATTGTTCCACACTTACTTAGTAAAAGTAGTAAAAATTGGTACAATTTTAAGGCACCGTTTGCAGACTTCCAGGATTTTAAGCACCAATTCCTACAAGAGTATTTCTCCTTTAATAATAGTAGACAGATTCAGGAGCAAATAAAGACCAGATTCCAACTAACAAATGAGTCTTTGGTAAAATTCATAAGGGAAATGTCAATATTGTATTCAAGATTGAGGGAAATTCCCAGTGAGACGGAACAGGTTAGGGAAATAATGTCGAAGATACACTCTAAATATAAAATATATTTGCATGAAAAGAACTTCGTTTCTCTTAAAGAATTTGAGTCAAAAGCACTCGAAATTCAGTCAGTTCTTCTTGAAGAATATCACGACGTACAGCAATATAGCAATGTAAAACAACGGACGAAGTTAGCAGCTACTCGTCATGTGGGTACCGGGTTCGATAACATCCCTAACATAGAAGTAGAAAGTTTGGATCCTGCTTTTTCTTGAGAACGAGGAAAGAGGAAGGACCAAAAATAAATAAGGAAAAGGAAATAATCTGCTTCTTTTTGCAATAAGAAAGGTCACACTCGAGCAGTTTGTTATAAATACAAACAAAGTAAGGCTCAGGAGAAACCGAAAATAAGTGCATACACTAGGAAATGTCAGGAAAAACGACAAATGAAGGGTCCGTTACAACCATATGCGTATGGTTTTGCAAATAGGAAATTTTTTCCTCTTTATTATGACATTGGATCGACAATAAATATTGTGTCTAAAGAAATAGCACAAGAATGGGGAAAAAGAGGATGTTTGACGCAAGAAGTAAATGAGAAAATTTCCTTAGCGCCGGGACATACATATTGCTATAAGACAGTAACGGTGAATCTTTTCATTAAACATCGTAAATTT
This sequence comes from Thermobia domestica, assembly GCF_964235325.1. NCBI lineage: Eukaryota > Metazoa > Arthropoda > Insecta > Zygentoma > Lepismatidae > Thermobia > Thermobia domestica. Next base: position 293,162,985 of record NC_137457.1, on the reverse strand, counting down.
AGAACGCTATTTTACGTATTAGAAAATTCCCCTGTAAAAGAGGGTGGAAATTTAGGTCCGAGAAGAAAGTAAACCGTTTTATTGACCCATGGTTCTACGGAAAAAAACAACAAACAAGTGGGAAAAGAAAGATTCTCATCTTCCAAAAGAGATGGAGAGGAGAATAAAGAAACAATAGCTTTTGCAGAAAATAAGAAGACGCCGCGGGAAAAACAACATAATTCAGATCAAGGGGAAGCGAGGTGCTCCGAGTTGAATGAGGGAACCTCTGTAACCCGAGGAAGAGAAAAGAGGACAAGGAGTCGAAATCGAAAACAAAGTTGTAAACAGAACGCCAACAAGGGGAACAAAGGGCCTGAGGGCAAATTTCTAAAACGTGAACAAGTGTCGCGGCAGGTTGAAAATGCATTTCAAGAAGAAAAGAGAGGAAGGGGGGACTGGAGACCCCGGAAAGACGACAACAACAGAAAAGAATTTCGCGAAGGAGCAAATGTTAACAGCAGCTACTGCAATAAACACACAAGGGGCGGAAAGGAGCCGACCACGAAACAAGAAAACCATTTTTTATTGGTGCGAAAACGAAAACAAGTGGAAAGATGGAGGAACCGTTAATAATGGCACACGTGTTAAATAAGCCAGTCCTATTATTCGTGGATACGGGAGCTTCTTGTTGTTGTGTGTCTGAGGCCAATGCGAAAGAATGGGAACAGGAAGGTTGTGTTTTTAGAAAGGCCAATTTACAAATAGCTCTAGCTTCAGGGTCAACTAACTCAAATGCTTTTGTTGTCGTGGACGTAAATTTTTTGGGCAAAGAATAAAGCAGAAATTCTATATTGTGAAATTTTTGTTCAAAGATTTAATCGTAAACCGGGACTTCATTAAACGAAGCCGAATCGTACTTTCTTTGAAGATGATAGATTCCCTATTTACTTGTTTAATAAAGCAACGGATCTCGATAATTGTGAAGAAGCTTCATTAATAGAAAATAAAGATGCAATAATAGAAGGCATGTTGTCTAGAGTAGTGGTGGATGACGACAGCCAAAAAAACTTAGACAAGTGCTAACAAGAAATAAAGATGTTTTTCTTCGAAGCCAGGTCGTACGCATTTAATAGAACATAAAATTTTATTAAAGGAAAATAAACCTTTTATACGAAATTGAGGCCTCTTGCGAATGATAAAAAACACATAATGGAAAAATTGTTGTGTGAGATGGAAGATGCGGGCAGATAAAAAAAACTTCCTCGTCAGATTATATTAGTGCACCCATACTTCATCAAAAATCAGATGGTTCTTGGAAGGTCGTGCTTGATGCCAGATCTGTAAATCGTATTTCGGAACGAGAACAGTTTATTTTACCGAGTATAACAGAATCTATTGCCCATTTGGGGAGGAAAAAACTTTTCGGAAAGCTGGATCTTAAATATAGCTATGCACAGTTGCTTATCCATAAGGATAGCCAGAAACTAACAACGTTCATAACTCATAACGGGTTGTACTTTTTCAAGACGGGTTGTTATGGGCTTTCCGGTTTACCGACTACGCTAGCCAAATTGATGCAACTAGTATTGAAAGAGTTGTATTTTACTAAGGTGATAGTTTATTATGATGATTTGGTTTATACAGGTGACACTGCAGATGAACTGTTAGAAGTTTTGAATCTAACTTTAGAAAGGTTTAGAAAAGCCGGTTTAACACTTAGTTCGGATAAATTTGAATTCTTTAAAACGGAAATAGATTTTCTAGGTTTTCGAATTACCAATGGTTACGTAAAGTGTACCGAAGAGAAACTTCGAATGGCGAACCAATTCCAGCCGCCTAAGAATGTAAAGTAGTTACAGAAACTAATAGGATTTTTTTTTCAGATTTAGAATTAAAGATATGTCATCCATTTTGGCACCTTTAACAAACCTACTTAAAAAGGGAGTTCCTTTTAGGTGGGGGGAAGAACAGAATAAAGCACGGGAAAAACTAAATGCTGCGTTGGCAGAGGATCCAGATCTTTTAATACCAAACTTACATGAAGATTACCATATCTACATCGACTGATCGGCAATAAGCTCTGGATACGCGCTTTGTCAGAAAAATGAACAGGGAGAAATAAAGGTGATTGCTTATGGGAGCCGAAAGCTTAATAGTATACAACAGAAGTATTCATCGAGCTATTTGGAATTGTTGGCAATTTTGACATCCTTAGAAAAATTCGAAGTTTATTTAGCTTATACCAAATGTGTACATGTATATTCAGATCACAGAGCTATAATGTATCTTTTAAAAGCAAAAAATCTACCATCAATGATTCATCGGTGGGTGACAAGGATTTCTAATTTTCCTGTAGTGATACATTTTATTCAGGGCAAGAAACAGGAAGTAGATTTACTTAGTAGGATTGAATCAAATCACACGGAGGGGAAGAATTTTTTGGTTCAAGAGAGGCCGAGGGAGCTCTTCCAATAACAGCTCAGAACACAGGGTTCATTAAAATAGATATGGAAGAAAAGGGCGTGGTTGAATTGAGTGAGATTCCCACCCACGAACTTCTATTGATTGATATAAACAACTCAAAGAGAATTAAAGAAGAGAAGAGAAGACAAAGAAAAGAAAAGCAATTAATGAATGATAGATTAGGACCTCCGGTTAAAATAAGCCAGGAAGAAAAGTTGGCGTTAATGAGTGAACTGCCTTTTTGTGAGAAAAAAGAAGAAATTGAAAATTTGGATTTGAAGAAAGAAATCAACTTACTAAGAGATCCAGAGTTTTGGATAAAGAGACAAAAAGAAGATCAGTTTCTTCAAAAATTAATAAGCTTTAAGAAAAGACAGGAAGTAAAGATTCACAGAAAAATGTTGAATAAACTCAGAGCGTTGGACAGAATAACTTTCTTTTCTGATGAGGGAATTCTGATGCGTAAAACACGAATTAAAGGAGAAGAAATTGATGCGATTTCGGCACCAGATTCAGTAAGGGCTGTTTTGTGTTATGCGGCACATATTATTCCAGAATCAGGTCATCCTTCTTTTGAAGAAACTTATGATAAGCTTAGACAAGAATATTTTTGAAGAAACATGAGAAAAGATATATATCAGTTTACCAGAGCATGTACGCCTTGTAGTGCGTATAAAGTAAATTTAAATTCCAAGTTCGGGAGTTTAGAAAGTAAAGTGTGTGACAGGCCTAATGAAAGAATTTATTTGGACAATCTGGGACCTTTAGCTACAAGTAAGGTCTGAGGTTACAGATTTTGTCTCGTAATGGTGGACTCTTTCACGAGATACATGAAGTTGTACCCTATTAGAAGATTGACCACAAAGGTTATGATAAATTGCGTCTTAAGTTTCTTTCTAGAGTACGGGTTCTATCGTCATTTAGTTACAGATAATCATGGGATTTTTACTAGGAAGATGTGGAAAGAAACTATGCAGTTTTTAAAAGTGAATTATGGATACATAAGTGCCTATAGAACAAAAGACAATAAAAGGGAGAATGTGATTAAGCACGTGAAACAATTAATTGGAATGTATAATAGTAGACATGAGAATTGAGCAGAAAAAATTAAAATGATAGAATACGCTCTAAAAACTAGAAAAAATAATATGACTGGGTATTCTCCATACCATCTGCAATTCAGGAGGCCAGAAAAACACTCTTTTCTTAGTAGATTGGAAGGGGAAGCCCAAGAAGTTAGGGAGGAAGAAACAGAACAGCATTCGAGTTATATAGAAAGTTTACGAAAGAGCATGGAACTCGCTTATAGTAGGGCGAAGTCCATTCAAGAGAAGAAGCATAATGAAATTAAGAGACAATATGACAAGGGAAGAAGAAAAAATCCTTTTAAAGTAGGGGAGAGAGTCTGGTTGAGAGCGATCAGAATCTCGAATCCCTCGCAGAGAATATCAGCTTCTTTACTCCCACGTTATAATGGCCCTTTTATTCTGGAGAAACAACTGGCCCCAAACTCGTACCTCGCGAGGAATATATGGTCTGGGAGAGTTGTTAGGACCAACGCAGATATGTGCAAAATAACCCCCCTGATTTTGCAAAACATGTCCCTGAACTAAACTACGAGTTTGCAAAAGAATACGAAAGGGAGGAGAAGAGAAAGTTGAGACCTCCAATTGAGGGATAATTCTGATACTAAGGGTAGGCAGAACCAGAACAAGTCATTCCTCGAAATAAGTTTGTTGAGAGACATCGTAGTTAAAAATGAGCGGAATATTCAAGTATCCCAATTCAAAAAGAAGTGTTTACTGTGGAGTACGACCAAATCCACAGGACGACACGAAATTGCAATTACTTTTTCACATGGACGCGCCGAGAAATAACAAAAGGCGAGAGAAACGAAAGAGGCAGAGCGAACTTATAAAAATAAATAAGCGAATTTGTGTGGCTTTTGAACAATTGAAAATGAACTCTGATCAGGAAGGTGAGGCTGAGGCAATGAAAGTCGACCGAGAGCCAGAGCCAATGACATCATTTTCCATCAACCTGGATTTTGGAGAAGATATCTTAATAATTGAGACTGACGGAGAGGATTTGGAACTTGACAATGGATTACCAAGGACCCCCGGGAGAGATCTGGAGGTAAAGCCTAGGACTAGGAAAACCCTTGAGGCGAAGAGGAGACTCAAATTTTAAAAATTCCAGGTATGTAAAGTGTTCAATGTTAAAGTGAAGTGTGGTGAATTAAGTGATTTGAGACAGTTCGTGACTATAAACTAATATGAAGTGAATCTAAAAAAATATATTAAGTAATTTCTGTGTTTGAATAAATTAAAGATTTATCCTCTCAGTGCTTAAGGGAGGATAAGACATTTCGAGACTTTGACATGAAAATTCAGTTTTTTTTTTTTTTTTTTTTTTTTTTGTGAATTAGTGTATAAAGTGAAAGTGACTGAAACGAGACAATGAACGAAATTCAATATCTCAAAGGAGATAGTGCAATTTTTTTTTCGATTTTTTTTTAGTGGTGCTCATATGCAAGGCACACCTTGCTGTATATCATATAAATAGTGTATTCTAGAAATAAATAATTAGTAGATTAAGAGTACCAGGCCTGGTTAATATTTTACGTAAGTGTATATATTGTGTGTATGTATATAGTCTATATAAATGTGTACTAATTCATATTCATATATTTTTTAGCTTTGTAAATTTCTCAATAAGTTAAAGGAAAAGAGAAAGGAGAACACCCAGGTTAAGGGTTGATAAAAATCTTCTTCTTAGCATTAATATAGAATAATCTTTAATTTTTCCTGTAATAGGTAAATAGGAGTAAGCAAAAATAGGGAGAGTGAGAAGGAGCATTGCAACCCTGTGCCACTTTAAGTAATTTTCACGGTAGCAATATACATTAAGGGGCATCTCCTCTATCGACTTTGACACCATGTTAGTTTAATGCTGCGTTTACAAGTATTGAGCGCCAGGAGTGAGATAGTCGATTGTTGCAGTGTAATTACTTAATATTAAACTACTACTTTCATTCTTTCTCGTGAGACAATCAGGAGGTGTTCGTGAAAACACCAGACATTCCAACTATCAAGCGACACTTAAATAAAAATGTAGGACAAGAAATATAGTAAGCGCAGTGAACGGGTTAGTGAAGAGAACAATTTAACAGTGCCATAGCCTTCTATATATGTACCATATCCTGGATCATATCCTGGATCCGCCACTATCCTGGAGATTTGAGGTTTATTCTGGGGGATATCAATTTCATCTCACTTTCCTTTGTGGCCATCGGACAATAATCAAATTTCTCCCCAAAAATACATTTCAAATAGGATTATTGGGGGGGGAGACAGTCTCCCTCAGTTACAAGATTGGAAGGGCATGTCCCCTCATCCCCCCGGGATTTGCGCCAGTGATAGAAGGAACGGGTTAGAAGTCCCACAGGAGTTGATTGGGTTATGTTCTCGACATCAAATGTGCAAATTAAAGACTTGCCCAAATTTTCCTGTACATTTTACAATCTATGGATGCGTATAGTAAAACTTCATCGAGCATTGTAAATATTCTTATGAAACACGTACGTATTGTCCAGAATTAACTGTAATTTTCATATAGCTCATGGACCTTTTCTTTTGCAAAATATACGCTTTAAATTATAATAATCGTAGGACACGCATATCACGCATGGTGTAATGGTCGTATTCCTGCTTTTTCGTGTTTACTGCATCCCCTACAACCACTAGGCAGGACCATCGGACTACCTATGACAGATAATGCGGCGTTGCCATTTTCACTTCGTGGCTAGGAACACATAGAAGGCTATGACAGTGCTTATAGTGACAGTAACCTCTTTTTATCTAAACAGCAACAGTGATTGAATGTGCCTATTTTCATGTTTTGGAACAAATTCTGAAACATTCCTGAGTGCATCTATATATATATTTCGAAACCAGTGCAACGCATATAGATTTATTAGAGTGTTGGAAGTTAAATAAGAGCCAATACATACTATCAAGTGGGACTAGTGTATCACGCGATTGAACACATGAACGTCTGAAAGTCAACATCTTTTAAGGCAGAGCAATGACTAAGAGAAATACAACGACACTACACAAATTAAGCAGTGTGAGGAAGATTAGGATTAGGATTTAGATTTCTGGGCTTTCGGCATCTAAGGCCATTTGGCCCTTCACGATTTGAGAGATGGCGTCCCTCGGCGAGCACACAATCCGGGGAAAGGGAAGGTAGAAAGGATTGGGGAAGGAAGGAAGCGGCCTGTTACCTATAAGTGAGGTACCACCCCGGCATTTGCCTGGTGTGAATGAGGAAAAGCCAGGAAAACCTCATTCAGGGTGGCTGGCCTGAAAAAGCGTGTTACACTTTCTTGACCGAGTGACCCCACCGGGAATCGAAGCGAACCGCAGGCGAGCGTTAGCGACTACGCTACGCGGGGCCACTGTGAGGAAGCAGAGTATCATCGGGAGAAGACTTGCTGCCAACTGAAGTCATAAAGCTTCTCTATATGGGAAGAAGAGACGGCACAGAAGTGTGAAGATAGCATTTTAAACGAAGACCACATCATTTCAAACATTCAAGACGCCTGAAGAATTATTCATTTTTAAGAATCTCAAATACGTGGCCACGGATACTTGAATTAATCTGAGTGAAACAAAAGTTATCATGCATTTTTTATTTATTTATTTGAAATAAGTGTGAGAGTGTAAAGGGATATTTATCATTTAATGAGGTGACTCTCTTTTAAAGAGAAATTAAATTCATCTACTCACACTAATTCCTTTTTATTTCTGGATTACATCCTGATGACCTGGTACACTGACCTCAAGAGGGGTAAGTACAATGTACATACAGTGTATGATGTCTATGTTTTCTATTTCAGGCAGATGTCGGTCGCTGGTCTCTGAGCCGATGACTGTAAATATCACCGCCCTGTAAATGAGTAATCTGTTGGTATCATATGACTCCGTTCCCCACTTTAGGTGAACACACTACTACACGTATAGCATGTGAGTTACAAAGTTAAAATCCCGCAAGGTAGGCCAGATGAACTATGACACCTATGTAGATCTTTAAATCGGGTATTTTTTTACTAATATCTTTAGCATAGATTTACATAGGGACTGTTTTGATTATTATTATTAACATTGGAATTTTAACAAAGTCTCAAGTTAAATATCTTTTAGGTTCTATCGTAATTATTCATTCATCATAGTTCATGAGACCCACGAAGACAGATGACCTTTCCAGTTACGGTAGAAGGCCACTGTCTGGATAATAGAGGGAGACCTTACGGTCTACATAAAGAGTAGTGGTGGCTCAAGGTGACTACTTGAGTTCTAAGAGTCTCATACAAGTAAGCATCTCTGTTGACTTGTTTCCATTCTTTCTCGAGCTCCTAATCTTATTCAGTTGGCTTTCCCATCAAGGGTCGCCTCCTACTTCTCTATACAATTGGCAGCCACGCTTTAAAGCTAAGTGTACACTCATACCATAGGCCGAAGGGTACAGATCTCGCGCCACGAGTAAACTCTATACAGAGGGGAGACGGGATAAAGAGAGGCACAAGGTCAACTCTATTTTCAGAATCTGGGGGTGGAAGATGGTTTATGCTTGGCCTTTCCGCGTGGAAAAGATGTGGTATCAAGGGTTGCCAGCACGGTGAAGTGAATTTACAGTACACTGACCTTCTAAAATTTACCCGAGGAAATTACCAATCGGGAATCGCAATCATATTTTCAAATATTGAGCTACTGTTTCTTTGCGTAGAGTGTTCTTTATTTATGTAACTCAGAAACTATGCATGGCTGAAGTAAATGAACATAGTAATCGAAACAAATTGTTGAAAAATAAATAATTTGGTACACAAAATCTCGTAGATGTAGAAGAGTTTAACAGCAGCAAGGCTATATGAGACGTGGACCTACTGATTAACGTTGAATACGAACCACATGAGCTCCCGCCGGGAATCGAACCCGGGTCTCCCGCGCCACAAAACCTCGTGTCACTGATTCCCAACGATGGCAAGCTTGCAGAAAAGGTATGAGAGGGACACGCGATTAGAAATTTAGTAGTTGTTTCCTATCGCAGTAAGTTGTCAGTTCAACATTTTAGTGCTTGTGGTGTGTCAGGTGTGCAATTGTTATTCTATTTGGTATTTTATTTGTTCGTGTTTTTGTTATTGCTGTTATTTGTTGATTAGTTGTTATTGTTGATATATATATATCTATATATATTGCAAGGATCCCCACATCACAACAGACGCACGTGCCAGCTCAACACGAGCTAATGATTACAAACAACCTAGCAGACAACAGGCCAACACGGAAGACACCGAGGAACACCGAAAGCAGACGGACCTCACGGAAGGACCCGAGGAGGACAAATAAAAGGAGGACCACCGAGGGATCCAGCATCAGTCGACCAACTGATCGCCTAACCTTTACCTTCCTATGTCGCTGTGGACGAGGAGCACCTATTCCTCAGATGATCTTACCCTATGTCGCACTGGGCTAGGGATCCATCTTAAACTTATAATCCAAGTCTAACCTACAACCTGTCAAAGTGTTCTGGAAACTGCCATGAATGGAAGGGGCACCCGGCAAAACATTTAGTATTCCTTCACTTAGTCATTGAGGAAGAGACATTGAATTAGAGACACTTGTATTTATTATATTTTGTAATAAAACTTGGTGAAGGGGAAAAGACACCTGGTCTATCATTTGACTCTACCAAACATTATATTATCGTGGTGATTTTGTTGAGGTGTTTCCGTGTGTTACGAATTATCGCAAGAACGTGGGAAAGAAAGGCAAAACAATACACAGTGAAGGGAGAGAAACTATTAGTAAGGTTATAGACTTTTGTGACCAAGAAGTTAAAAGCAAGCAATGTATTGTTCCTATCACTCGTGCCAACAAACGTGCAGTAATCGTGACAGGTACTTCGGTGTCTACAATTATTAAGATCCGGAAAGAATCAGATGAAAGAAATGTGCGGTCACCGGAGCGGAAAATGTTATCTCCTGGCAAACATAGGAAAAGAAATCGTAACAGAAATGTACATGTCGATGACTTTGATCGGTGTGTTATTATTACTATTAATGACATGTACTTAATTCAAAAGGTGGTGGCTTCGTGTAACAAGCTTTTGCCTGCTTTGAAAGAGAAGATTCACTTTCCGTGGAGAGCCACTTCGTTAAGAAAAGTTCTTAAAGAAATGGGATTTAGGTTGGAAAACTTGCGCCAACAAACGAAAATTGCTTATTGAAAGACCTGATATTGTAGCTTGGAGAAGTAATCACTTAGGTCTGTAAAGAAGGCTCGTGAGGAAAGAAGTACGATATGTAGATGAAACTGTTGTAGATAGTAATATTACATATTCGCAATATTGGCAGAATGATGATGTAGGAGGAGTATATTCTAACAGCAGCAATAAAAATAGACTTATTGTAGTGCACGCTGGAGCAACCAGTTTTTATGTGACTTTGCATCTCATGTAAGTTAAATTTTTCAGTTTAATATCCCACGATTATGCCCGTAAGGCTAAGAGAGACGATGATAAAGCAAGTGAATGATAATGGAAGAATTGATGGAATGAGAATGTGGAAGAAAACGAGGGTACACCTATAGACATGATGTTGTCCACCACGAACTTACTTGGCCGGGATCAAACCAAGGACCCTGCGCACTAGCGCTAAGCAGTCAGAGCCATCGTGTCTGCCTTTTGTACCCCATGTGAACGTGGAACTGAAATAAAAAGTAGTGTTTCTTTCGGGGAGGGGGGTTCCGAGATATTATCCAAGATGGTGGTATTCCCTCTCTAGATTTTTTTAAAAGACCAGAAATCAACATATGTAACACTTATAAGTTTTTCCTCAAATATAAAAATATCAACCAAAGAAGTTTTTCAAAGAAACTCGAAAATTAGTCATTTTTCAAATTTATTTCTAGGCTACGTATCAGTGAAAATCTCGCCAAAATGTATTCAATGGTTCTTGGTTAAGTGCAGTATTATTTGCTACAGATATTTTCTTTTTCCAAATCTTAACAATTGATCATAATGTGGCAACCCTGAATTTAGTTCTGAGTACAGCGTGTTCGTCACCCGGTGCCTTGTGCCCGAATCAAACTACCTGCACGCGCCTGTGAAATCGACAGCTTGGACACATGTGATACAACTACGTCAGAGTTTTTTCTCGTGGCGCGAGGACAGTACCTATCTTGCTGTACCAACAGAATTACAAGTGTAGAGCATTATTTTCTTTATGACGCGTGAAAACTTAAAAGAACATTGTGTTGTTGTTGTGTAAACTTGAAAGTGTGTTTCTTTACTGTATGTTTGAATTTAAATGATTTGTTTATTCGAACTGGAAAACAGAGGAGGGGGGATACTTTTGTATTCTGAAACATTAGCAAATTAGAGTTTTTTTTCTTTTATTATAGTGGATGGTCATCACGGGAGCTCAAACGCGAAAATGGAGGAGCGATTGAGATTCGATAAGTACGCTCAGCATAGTGAGCCAGAACCGAGGATCAACAGTGTTAACAATATAACCGTCACCATAAATGACGGTGTCCGTGATGGAGATAAAGAGAAAAGCGTAACAGGCGTTCTCACTGAAAATAAGAAAGAAAGTACAGAATGTGAAGGAACCAGTTATAGTCACCAAAGTTCCGGTGATGTCACTGCAAGTAGTGAAAGTGACACAGTTGTGGGACAGATTGGCCAACCTGTCCAAGGAAAAACAGTTGACGTAACTGCCAGTAGTAGTGCTGCTGTGGCTACCGGAAGTCAAGTCACCGAGACCGGAAGTGGGAATTCCGTATCTCAGTTCGTAACGGCTGATGACTTATCCGTGTTGCTAAACGGTTTATTGGAATCTATTTCGCAAAAATGGAGCAGTTAACTGACCAGCATAGGACCAGTAATCAGTCTACAACTGAAAAACTCGAGAAATCTTTAGTAGCGAAAATTGATTGATTCAATTGCAGTTGTCAATCATAAACTCGACACTTCGAACATGGAGCTGCAGACACAGTTAGCGTGCACGGGTCAGCTCATATGGGCTTCATTACAGGGGGTCAGCAATAGAATCCACTCTAATGAAGTCTCTATTGCATCATGAATAGTGAACTACGAAAGGTGGAGCAATCCGTGGTAGACGCTCAGAGTACCCTAGCCGTACAATTAACAAATGTCAAGCAGAATTCAAAAGATCTAGGCGAAAGGTTAGGAAAACTCTCCACTAAACAGACTGATATTGACCATGCAGTAGAGCGCATGAATACCAAATGGAGATTAGATAGATGTGTCGAGAACATTGTAGACAACCAGGCAGAGATAAGAGCTAAACTTCAGACAGTGCAAAATGAATTTGCATTGCGATCTGAAACCACACCACAGCTGGGGGACAAAATTGAGAATCTCCGAGACGAAATGTCGGAGATCCAGAAAGTGAAAAAGAGTACAAGACTCGAAATCGAGATACTACTAAGTGCACGAGATGGGTCGTCGTCTCGTTCGAAAAGAAATAGTGGTGGCTCAAAGTGACTACTTGTGTTCTCAGAGACTCACACTCTCAACATACAAATAAGCATCTCTGTGGACTTGTTCCCATTCTCTCTCGAGCTCCCCACCTTATTCAATTGGCTTTTCCATCAAGGATCGCCTCCCACTTCTCTACACCACATTACTGAGGACACTGGTCATTTTTTTTTCATGCTTTTCGATCATTTAACGTTACTTCAATCTTTGTCAGCGGAGAAAAAAAGGAACTTCTTCCTATGTATCTGCAGGATATCGCTAAGCCCAGAATCAATTAGACTCTCTTAATTATGAACAATTGAAATCTAAATTAATAGATCTTAGTCGACTCAAATTGCTAACCTATGGAGCATTCAGATCCAGCAAGGTGAAAATGAACCCATAGATGCATATTTTTTGTCAAAAGTAAACGTAATTAGGCAAGTTATGTCCTAGACAACGAAAGAACACAAAATTAGCTACTTTTCATGAAGGTTGAAGAAAATCTTCCTACACAAAATTGCTTTAGAAACTTTTGAAAGTGTACAGGCGCTACAAAAACATGCAAAAACATGCATGCATTAGAAACCGCACATGACCTAATGAAGAAAAGAGATTATACAATGTTATCCCAAGCCATTTATTCTCTTTGCGGACAAAATTTAAGCACTCCATCTATTAATGGCATGACCTTATCTACAGCGGCTAATTCCTCCTTACCCACTTTACATCAACTATCAAATTATAATTTGTATAACCAATCCTCTAATTGGCAGCAGTACCAACCCAACCACCTGCACAGTCACTTCCTTCCGCCTCCCGCTACATGGTGCTCCTCAAACCCTAACAGCTCCCTTCGCCCCTTAGCAGTCCCTTGCGTCATAACTCTCTCCCCTCAGAAGATGAAACCAATAGATGATAAGAAATAATGAGAAAATAGACAATATGATACAGAGACAACATATTATAAGATTTCTTAAATCACAGAGCTTAAGATGGTTCCGACATTTAGAAATAATGGAAGATAATAGTGTTACATGATGAGAGATATGGTCCCGGAAGTCCGTCGTTCGATTCTTGTGGATGTCACTTACATTTTTTTTTTCTTCAAGAATATTTGAAATGTAGCCTCAAGCTTCTTTGAAGCAATTTGTAATACTTTTCTGCTTCATTAAACTAGATGCAATGGCAGAAGTCCTTTACCCTGCACATGTCTACACCTTATTCCTTGTCCTGCCTTTTTTCCCCTTACTTGCTACTTTTCACATTTCACTTCGAGTCATATGTCAGCTATATTTTGTTTTATCACTTTGTTGAGTAAATATTCTGAAATTGACTAACATGCCAGGTAATGCTCTTTTTACTGAATGAAGTGATTTATATCCGCAAACATAAACATTATTTTATTGTGGAAATACTTATTTTCTACGTTATCAGCTATATTGATGAGTTCACGTTGGACGATGTCACCTCCTGTGAGGTTGATTGAGGGTAATGCTTGTGGTACTGAACTTTGGAGGTTTTTGTCCTAAACCTTCTAGAACTTTCGATTTTACGTCAAGACAACGTGATTGTGGGTGTTCCCGAACACTTGAAGTTTTGCTACCTTTTATGGACAGAAGAAGAAAAGGGGTTGGGTTTTGTAAAACCAGCCTTTGAATAAAACCACGAACACCGAGTTTGTCGAGATAGTGGGAATAAGATTTTGACGGAGAAAAGATCGTTAAACGACACGTCATGGAGCTACTTCGATACTTGAAGGTATTGTAATCAGCTGACATATTGAAGGAACTTTACATTTCAAACCATTGCAATTCTACAGACCTAACATTTTTCTAGTTTACCTACCCAAATTCTGCTGCATCTTTTGAAATATGTATTTTGTGTATTTCATTTATTACTACCATATTAACCCTGTTAAAGCTACATCTCGAATTTAGTATCTTTTGATTACATGAAAGAATCATACAATTTTATTATTCATGTTTCCAGCTTTTCATAAAAGCTGGTGGTGGAGACAACGTCCCCAATCTGTTGGGCAACGATTTTCTTACTGTATTAGGTTGCCTTCAGTGCATACCGACTCTATGTACGGTGATGCAACAATAGAATGTCAAAATGAGTGTTTAACGAGATAATATACTCCAACAAGGAAAGAGGGCGTCCCACAATAAGATGGAAAGAAAATGTAGAGCAAGATCTGAATATGATATAGATAAGAGGCTGGAGAGAAATGGTTAAATATCGAGAAGCTTACCTCGAGATATATGGTAAAGGAGGCCAAAGCTTGCCCTAAGCTGTAGTGCCAATTGGTAACGTAAGGTAAGATAAGGAAAATCTCATCACAAAAGTGAGAGAACGGCTTACAGAAGATCGTTGTGTGACTGTAAGACTGTTGGCAGAGGAATTTGGTGTAAACCGGAAAACGATTTTTCACACTTTAGTGCAAGATTTAGGCAAGAGAAAGATCGCATCTCGGTTTGTGCCCCATTCGTTGTGTGACCAATAAAAAGAAATGAAATGAAATCTTTGAGTTCTACGTCCCACGGTTATGCCGGTCAGGCTAAAGGAGACGGCGATGATGAGTAATGAATGAAATGGTAGAATGAAGAAAGTGGGAGGAAACGGGAGAACCCCGAGGACACCCACGCACACGCTGTTTGTCCACCACAAAGTTCACTTGGCGGGGGCTGGGATCGAACCCAGGACCCTAAGCACCAGAGGTGAACGCCCTACCACTGAACCACTGCGCCCCTCCCCCCAATAAAAAGATGACCGTGTTCATTACGCAAGGAACATCCTTGAAACTGCTCAAAGGAATAGAAATTCTATGAACTCCATTGTTGCGGAAGACGACACATGGTGCTTTCACTATGATCAAACAACAAAACACCAAAGTGCTGAATGGAAGTTATCTGCATCCTCTAAAGAAAAAAAAAATGTTCGTTGTTCGGTCGAAAGTGAAGACAACGCTGTTGTTTTTACCATAGCAAGGAATTATTCACCATCAATTTCTTACAGAGTGACAGACCGTCACTGCAATTAAGTGAGTGTTATGGAATGTTTTTGGAAAAGGACTCGATGTGTGCGACCTGAGCAGTCAACACCAGGCAGGTGGTTCCTGCTTCAGACAGTATCCGTACACAAGTTTTTGACCAGAAAGCAAATGTGTGTGTTAAATCACTCTCCCTATTCGCTTGATCTATTCCCTTATGACTAATTTCTGTTTCCCAAGCTGAAGTCACCGTTCAAAGGGTGACCCTTTGACGATGTTCAAGACATCCAAAGAACTGGGACAACTCTTCGGGATATACTACAAACCGATATCCAGAGGTCATTCCAGTAGTTACTCGATCGTGCCATCCGTTGAATCGATTCAGAACAATTGCACTTTGCATTAAAGAAAAAATACCATTCAGTTATCTTGTTAATATTTCATTCAATAAAATCAGTCTTATTATGTAATTTTCGGACTGTGTATCTATTTTCTGGACTTCCATGACATGTCTATTGAACCACTTCATTTCCTAACCAATACTATACTATTGTCTTTGTTACTACAGAAGGCACTTTTTCACTTTCTCGTATCTTTGAAGATCAGCATCATAAAAATGCTTCGTCATACCCATACAAAAATAGTACTCTATTCTATCTGGCTTTCTACCGGTACATCATGGTCCATCACAGTTCGCATCGAATTCTGCTGGAAGAAAATCAATAACAATAGTTATTTAGTTATTATTTTTTTAAATAAAAATAAATGTAATTTACGCCAATTTATATTATTTGGAATCTTTCCAACACCAAGATTATGTAAGACATTAACCTGGAGTTTAACGTGGAATCCAAATCGCGTCTCTTTATCATAATTTGTATTGCTTTAACAGTTTACTTAAATATAGAGAGCTTTCAAATAGCCGAGAAGCTAGTTCGAGTGTCTTAATGTGAACTGTTCCACGTGGATTCTAGAAGGGCATAGGGAATTAAAAGAATGTAAGCTGGGGCGTTATGCTGTTACAGAAGTAACTGTGCAAAGAAAGGCTTAAATTCATATGCTTATGTACACATCATATGTAGGTTGACTACAACCTGACCGAACGACCACACATAGATTTTGTAATTGTAATTTTAAAACGGTGATAAGTTTATGTACTTACCCGATTTGTATTTACATCAGAAACGACACTAACTTTGTGCCTTAGTTTTATTCCTTTAATTGGATATTTTGGATTTGATTATTTGTGATTTGTTTGTCTGAGATTAAAAAGTAAAAAAAAAAATTACAAAATTTGTGAATATTTTATAGTGACACATTACAGGCAATGGGAAGCATTAATTGCTACCACAAAAATGTTTCGCCAGATGTTCCCAACGAACTTCAATATGTTTTGTACTTCATACACCCATTCCACATACTCTAGAGAAAAAAAATGCCCCTGAGAAAGAGGTTACCATACGTGGAAAAGTGATTGGATTTTACTAAATTGGATTATATGAAACTGCACACTTTTTTATCATTACAAAACATTACATTGCTATACATTTCAGTTAGCAATTGAGTAAAATGAGTAAGCTCATAAAATCTATACAATCTGACGTAATTGCAGTGAAATTTTGTAAACTTACATTAATTTGAATTTTACTATATTTTATTAAAGATCTAACTTTTAGTAGTAGTGTATGTTTGCAACTGACATTTTTTTTCTTTCTTTTGTAAGGAATCTTTGAACATCTTAAGAAGTGTTTTGTAGTCAAAATCCAAATACTCCATTGTATCCGTGATCAACATCTGCTGGATAGGAAAACATTAGGTCTAATGCCAAACAACTACTAGATATTTTTAATAATATTCCCATATCAAATCTGGTATAAAACTTAAATAATAATAATAATATATTTCTGCTCTTCGCAAACTATCAAAACATAATTACGAAATATTGAAAATCTTTGAGTTTTACGTCCCACGGTTATGCCGGTTAGGCTAAAGGAGACGGTGATGATGAGAGATGAATGAAAAATGGTGGAATGAAGAAAGTGGGAGGAAACGGGAGAACCCCGAGAAAACCCACGAGCACGGTGTTTGTCCACCACAAAGTTCACTTGGCGGGGGCTGGGATCGAACCCGGGACCCCAAGCACCAGAGGTGAACGCTCTACCACTGAGCCACCGCGCCCCCCTACGAAATATTGAGTTATAAATATCTTCGAAATATACCAAAAGAACAATTCATACATTTATAGAAACATAGATACAGGCTGCAGAAAGTGAAGAAGAATAACATTAAAGAAGAATATCTGGGAAAACTACTTAGTTATAAAGCTGATCTCAAAAGTGAATGTCATCTTCACTGAAATATAACAGAATATTACCTACAGTCCGTTTTTAAACTAATAGCGATTTCCGCTCAATTATAACATCTGTATAGTTTAAACCTTTGCGTTCTTATGACCGACACTGTAAACTTCCCTGTGCATTCGTATGTTGTAAAGCTTCCGACATAACAAATTTCATTCTGCATGTTGTTCTCTTTTTTCACATTAGAAAACAAAAGTTGTAGTCACATGAAATTCTCGCTTGTCAATCAGCCAATAAATTAATAACACTTAATTTTATGTTTACAGACAAGCGAGTAATTTCTTCTGTCAGCGTATACTATAACCCTCAAACTAAAGCCGTTTAACCAACCGTGAAAGGGAGGTAATCTTATTATCCTAAACAACTTGTTGCAAAAGATTAAATGAAATGTTTCAGTTCAACGTCCAACGGTTATGCTCTTTAGATTTATGGTGATAGGTGATTAATGAAAGTGAATGATTGTGAAAATATATGTTTTGTGCTCTCCCATCGGGAATAGAACCCCGGGAGCAAGTGTACCAAAGGTGTACGTACTAGCCACTAGACTAGCAGAGAAGGTAAACTTATTGCAATTGTAGAATGTAAAAAATGTAAGGAAAGATCAAAAAGACTGCTCATTACTGTGGTAGTTATGCATTCATACAAAAAACTTCGAAACGGTGGGGCAATCTGTTCTGGCTTTCCAAAATAGCCATAATGAGCAGTTTTATTTTCCACAATTTCGATATTATCAAGAAATGATCAAAAACAGACATTTGAAATATAAAAAAAACCTTGATTGGAAATATACGAAATAAGAATGCAGGAACCGTGGTTGCTAATAATCTTTAGATGAAAAAGATAGATAGAAAACCTGAAAAAAAAAATGAAATGAAATCTTTAAGTTTTACGTCCCATGGTTTATGCCGGTTAGGCTAAAGGAGACGGTGATGATAAGAGATGAGTGAAATGAAGAAAGTGGGAGGAAACGGGAAACCCCGAGAAAATCCACGAGCACGGTGTTTGTCCACCACAAAGTCCACACGGCGCGAGCTGGGATCGAACCAGGGATCCCAAGCACCGGAGGTGAACGCTCTACCACTGAGCCACCGCGCCCCCCAGATAGAAAACCTGATGAATGTGGTTTATGAAAAAATTGTCCAGTATGCAGCAACCAAAAAATCATGGAGTACAGACGTGAAACGTGCTCAAAGCTGACAGGAACATACTTGTCCTTTTCTTTCTTTCCAAATTGCCAGCTCTGCATGTGTTTGAACCTGTTGTGTGCCAACAGAACAAATAGATTCCCGGTGCTCCATGGCATAACCTAAGCATGATAATACCATGATAATACCTGGAAAAAGAGATCAGGCAATCGTTGGTGGACAGCTGTGAGATGCCCGAAAGACACTAAATCCGACGTATTATCCACATACACGAGCGGCCCAGAAGACATAGAGGCAAAGATCCTGCCTAACCATTGGATCCAGCGAAAAAAGCGATCAGGTTGGGAAGACTCAACATGAGAATGTTCTTTCTCTTTCTACCTTTTTTCAACCTCTGATTTACCGTAGTTCTACGAATTTTGAAAAGACCTACTTGTATAACTGTTTATTCCAACTCAAGTTAAATTCTCATTATTTGAAACTGGTTTAAGATAGCCAGGAAGGATCATTTTGTATCTCTTGTTTAAGAACGTTGCTACAAGATGTAGCATCGATATTCCACAGAGCCAAGCGGCTCTTTACAATATAGTTAGATTTACTAATCAAGGTAATAGAAGATATGGCACTTTCTAATATACAATAATTTTAATACACAAAAAGACAAGAATATTGTCAATCCATTAAATTTACATATAATCTCTACAATTACCATCCATACACAAGAATCAAATCTCATTTTCCTATAAAGAGATCATCACACTATTCACACATATGTCTCTAAAAACTTAAGTTACCACTAGAGTGTAGAAATGTTATTTTATACAATAACGAGTTAAAACGTTAAATACAATATTAACTGAGTAGATGCTTAATTTTTCTAATGTATGATATTTTAACCTAGTGCAGTAAAAACATTTTCAGTCATGGGTCAGAGGGATTTCCTGAAGATATCTAAAGAGCCAACATATTTTACCACTTTAAGAGGTAGCTTTCTCGGAAAAGAAAATGAAACTAGGCAAAAAGATGGAGATGAAATGTGAGTTTAATTACTTTTTCCACATTTACATTTTGAAATATGTATTGTAATCTGAGTTTGATTATATAACCTGTTTATAATTGCTTTAAAAAATTCAAATAAAAGTACGAATCAGAAAAAGGTAGCCATTGGGCCACTACTATAATTTAAAATACTCTGACCTACACTAGACAAGTTCAAAATTAGATAAAAAATTCGTCATTTATGAAAAAAATCATTATTATTATTTGCTTGTATTATTATTATTATTATTATTATTATTATTATTATTATTATTATTATTATTATTATTCGTCGTTGTCAAAACAAAGGTATTTTAAATAAATAAATAAATAAGCTTAATCGAAATCTTGGTTGGAAATACTTATGAGAAATAAGAATGCAAAGAAGGGTGGTCGCTGATAAATCTTTAGATGAAGAAGAGAGACAGAAAAGCTTAAGAATGTGGTTCATGAAAAGATGGTGTAGTATGCAGCAACCGGGAAAGTCATGGAGTAAAGGCATGAAACATTCTATTATTCTAAAACGTGATCAGGGCAGACTATACCTGGAAATGTTTCAGAAAACATACAGAGAAGATCTACAAGTAAAAGATGATGTAAAATGTCAACTTGATGTACAAGGCTATAAAACTATAAGGCTGTATTTCTAATATAGAAGTTTAAAACTTACCCATTGCAACATACACTGTACAGTAACTGACAATGCCTGCTTATGTTGTTGATAATCATCACGTTTCCTTATGTTCTTGATAATGTGCCTTGAGCCCACTTTCATCAGTAAACACTTTTCGGCAAATATCACAGTAGAAACATTTCGTACTGATTGGTTGGTAGGTTTCGGGTACTTTGACTCTGAAACTAGACATAAATGCATCTTTAATAGAGCAAATTTAACTAAACCAACACAAAAATTCAGTTTTGTTATCATTTTTAAACATATTGGTCAACACGATTTTGTAGATCAGTCGTGGTTTACTTTACACATCTACAAAATTATTTATATACGAAGTGCTTACCAAAAGTACGTGACGTTTACACGTAACTGCGGTCGTGTTCAATATTTGGGTGAGACCCCTCCGTCACTTTTCAACATAATCTCCATCCACTTCCACACACAGTCGCAACATATGAATTCACCTTTCAAAAGCATCTGTGAAATCATTTCGACAAGGGAGGGGGAGGGTTACACCATGGAATATGTTACTTTTACGGGCACTTCTAGACGGAAAACTTTTGCCTCGCAATAAGTCCTTTACTTTTTAAAACACAGAGGGTACTAGAAAATAGTATTTGAGAGCAGAATGGATGAGGGACCACTTCGATCTTCTTATCCTCTAGTTTTCTGTCCGCCATGACCAGTTTCAGAAGGAGCAATGTTTCCTGAAGTTCCGGACCTTGGCAAAACTTAAGTTGATCAAGCTTTCCTTTTGTCCGTAAATTCACGCACCAACTTCTCCACAGTAAAATCAACAAGGGCAGTGTCACCAAAAACACTTCTCAACTGGCACTGAATATCGATACCTTTCTCACAACACCAACACAAAATTGGTGTTAGAACCTCTGTGGCGGAATTCGTCATTTCAGATCAGTATCAAAAAAAGCTCTTTTTCACAGTTAAGCTAGAATTTATTTTTTAAAAAGTGAACCTGTTAGAAGCTTGAAATTCTGCACAGTTAAGCCTTAAATTTTAGAGTTAATTCATATATACTTGTATTAATCTACCCTTATTGGTCTTTTACCAATGGCAAAACGGTACGTACTTTCGGCCCTTCGTATATAATTATAGCTAAATATCTATATTTCCCATCAGTGCTATCGTTTTCTGTATAACTCTGATGGACGTGGGGACGTTCAGTTGTGTGTCTAGTTATCAGATCGTCTAACAAGACAGCAATTACGACTGTAATAAAAATACAGAAACCCAAGCAAATTGGGAGGGGGAGAATAGGTACCCATAGTTTCTATTGTCGGTTGGGATGGTTATGCAATCTAAGACATTAACGATCGTAACAGCTGTCTGACTCAATTTGAATCCCGTTGAGGGCATGAATGAACTTACGTGTTATCCTTTCAACATTCACCTCTCTTCGTCTCCATTAGCCTAAAGAGCAGAATCACATGGCACACAACTCAAAACTACAATACATATAATTCATACAACAATTGGAACATTAAAACGGTAAACGAACATAACTCGTTCTATTTCAAAGTGAGCACGCTTTCAATTGTTTATAGCTTTTTCAACGTTTATCTAAGAGGAATTTATAGAAAATACCCTCGGGAAAAGAATTACCTTCGTGCGAATTTTTTGATGCCCCGGGTTCTTGTCCTTTCACTACTGTTGACACAGAAATCACACTCATTCTTAATAAACTATGCTAAAAGACAGTAAAGAGCATTACGTGATTCCATGTATGGGATACGGATAGGCACTTTTTTACGTTTTGTAATATTTTCTCCATGTGCAGGAAGTAAACAACAGAAGCAGACGACACCAAGTTACCATGACATCGACATGTGACTGAAGAAGAACACCAGTGCCACTACTACTCACGAAGAGAATATAAAAGACGCCGCAGGACCTCCGACGGTATCAGTCTGCGTTGGGATTGGTCAACCTCACCTACTTTCTCCGGTTGCTGTGGGTTGAGAGTCCGGACACTCATTTTATCAAACCCGCAAAGAAAATATTTACATAACGTCTCAAAATATTACAATATCCTTTAATTACAGGCAACCAACACTTCTTTGCTACTGTGCAGGTTGCATAGAAGCTAGGAAATATTATAGTTTTTAAAAGGGGTATAGATAGCCACCATTAATGTCTCCGTTACCTGTGAGGAGGTTAACGGATATACTCCATTAACGAACTCGGTCCAGATAATCGCTCTGTCTGTCTATTGCAAAAACTAGAATTTATTAAAAAATCGCTTTCGTTCAAGAGTTATTGTGTGGAGTAACGGACAGGCGTGTTAAGAGCACAACTTTACTGCGTGATTCTAATAAATGTTGATATTTCATTTAAACTGTGTCGTTATTCCTTCTATAGAAATATTTTCTTGCATCTGTATGGAAAATTTATACTTTCTTATTTTTGTTGTTCTGTTACTTAGTTTTTCATGTGTCTTAAATTCTGCGAGATTAACGAATAAACCCACAATTATTTGACCGACAGGTGGCAGCATCAATTTGGGACACTACGAGGGTGGAGCACTAATATATATATATATATATATAAATGAAAATGAAATCTTTAAGTTTTACGTCCCACGGTTATGCCGGTTAGGCTAAAGGAGACGGTGATGGTGAGAAATGAGTGAAATGGTGCAATGAAGAAAGTGGAAGGAAACGGGAGAACCCAGAGAAAACCCATGCACACGATGTTTGTCCACCATAAAGTTCACTTGGCGCGAGCTGGGATCGAACCAGGGATCCCACGCACCAGAGGTGAACGCTCTACCGCTAAGCCACCGCGGCCATGTTAAAGGACCTAGGCTGTGAAATATTAGCTCACCCGCCCTATTCACCAGACCTTGCCCCTTCAGATTATTACTTGTTCTGGTCGATGGCACAGGCACTTTCTGAGCAGCACTTCCGAACGTATGAAGAGGTGAAAAAGTGGGTCTTTGAATGGTTTGCTTCCAAGGACACTAAGTTCTTTTGGAACGGTATCCACAAAGTGCCTGAAAGATGGAAGCAATGTGTAGATAGCGATGGGCATTACTTTGAATAAACCCATTTTGTTGTTTCTGTTGAACTTTTCGTATTTTCTTTGCGTACCAAATCCGCATTATTAACTGGTACACCTGGTAGAAAAAGCGCGTAATTCTAATCAAGTTTGCAGCAATGATATGGTTTGAAAACTGACCGAACGGTGGCAGCACCAAGCTGGAACAATGCACCAGGGTGGAGCAGTAGTGTTAAGACCAGGTGCGCACCCAGGTATTTCTGTTGGGAGGGGCCTACAGTTTAAAGGGGGTCCAACAATACAAGATACTTCATCTATGTAGTACTGAATCGGTGTTATTATACATCAGAAGGAAAGAAAAAAAAAGGAAGAAATACCAAAATAGATTGTTTTTATAAGGAAGGAGTACAGAAAAAGCGCAAAACAAAATCTTTAGGCTAAATCAATCGTTTCTCTGTTAAACAAGCAGTTTTATTAAGAAAGTGTATAAATGTATGTGAGTTAGAAGTTTAGAGAGGAGGGTCCTGACCCGGTGTATCCCCCACGTAGGTGCGTCCCTTGCTTAGAATACATATTCTTTTATTTTTGTTGCTTAGTTATTCAGATGGTAAATTTTGTGTTATTCCTGGAATATGTTATTACGAAAGGGTCAAACGGAAACTTCAAAAGTACGCTAAGCTTTAGAAACACAGCGTAATTGTCTTCAAAGCCAGGCAATAATATTATGATTTAAAAAGTGACCGACAGATGGCACCACAAGTTGGAACGTTACATGAGGGCAGAACAATAGTATAAAAATGGCGGTAGCAATGGCAACATGCATCGAACAGAAACAGCGTTCCGTTACCCGTTTTTCAAGTAGGAAGACATCCAAACCACCGGAATGCTTGGACGAACCCATCAGTACCGTACGATAATGTATGTCTATTACTTGAATCAATGTAGGAATGGACTTAGGAAGCTTAAAAACTGCAGCAGTTCTGTCATGTTGCTATTCTCGCTGGACAAACTTCAAAGATGGAATTAGTGAAACGCATGACCAACATTGTAAAAATTAACAGTTAACATTTACAATCTGAATTTCGTATCAATAATACCTTTAATAATTAAACTGTTATCATGTTAATAAGCACATTTTCCCCTCGACTTACTTTAAGCTCTTAGCATCCTTTTCTAGCATCTGGATTAGTTTATCTGTCTTTATTTTAGCTTTGCGAATCACTCGTTTTCCAGTTTGCAACAACCGTTTTTGAGTTCTCCAGTGCCTGATAAGCGTTTCAGGAACACCATAAACCTTCTCCGTTGCCACCACACTCCCGTGTTTCTCAGCATAATCCACCACCTCCAATTTAAACTCTGCTGTAAAACTGAAAAAGCGTAGTAGTCGTTAGTCGTAGAATATTCATAGTTTGTATGTTTTCAAAGTAACATGCAACACGGCGTTATATTTCCAGCAAAAGTCTATGACCATTTTCAGAACAAAATGACAAAAATGATGACTAACATCAATAATAATACATTGTACACAGAGAAACAAAAAGGGAATTTTTAAAACCCGTACTAACTTGCAACTTGAAATTGTTTTCTTCTTTGACATGATGTGTGAACTCATGATTTGCTAATAATGGCATTTGAAGAACTCAGCATACCGGACAAGACATCCTAATTAGTGGCAACTTTTTGTGAAGTATTACTTTAAATAAGAACTTTTACGTGATATTTGCAAGTTGCTCATTTGCGCAACTAATGTTCCGACATTCCGAGTTGCTGCTACTCAAGTCGGGGCACAGACACAAATTCGACCTTTCCTGTAGCGCTATTGTTCCCGTCATTCAAAGTCACTGCATCATATTGGGGATCAGTAGTTATATTTATGAACTAAATTATAATCTTTGCTGTATTATTGTGTACTTTGTTTCTGAGAAGACAATCTCTCTGTATATAAATACGAAGTTTTCAGTTATTGATTAACGCATAGTCCAAACTGTTTAAGCTAAAAACTTAAAATTTCGACAGTACATACGGTTTGTGAGCAAGACACCCTAAGAAAGGAGTTTTGGAAATCTGACATAGGAAGGGGAAAGGGAGTTGCAATAACTAGTTATAATGGAATATTGTATCTCAGTATCCCTTAAGGTTAGAGATACGAAATTTGGTATTTGTACTTTTCATTTTAAATTATTAAACCTGTATCAGAGCTTTTATATATTTGACCAAAACGAAAAGAAAAAAAAAAAAAAAAACGGGAGAGAGTTGCAATCACTATCAAAAGATGTCCACCCCTTAAGGTCAGAGACATGCAATTTGGTATTTGTACTTTTTCTTTCAAATAATTAAACATGTGTTTCAGTGGGATTATTATTATTATTATTATTATTATTATTATTATTATTATTATTATTATTATTGGACCTAAACAGGAACAAAAGAGCTGTGAAGAAAAGGGAAGATGTTGCACTTACTATTATGAGATATCTATTCCTTAAAGTTAGAGATGATGAACTCTGGTATTTGGACTGTTCATTTACAATAATACACGTGTTTGCATCTTTTAATACTTCAGCTAGAAGGGAAGAAAGTGGTCGTGGTGGTTCAGTAAGATGCCCATACGAGGTGTTCGACTTTCATGTGAGACTTCAGGTTCAGACGAATCTATATGAGCGATGCAGGAGAAGGTACACAAAATATTGCCCGCAGTAACACCTGGACACATTTGCTAATAAATTAATAAATTACTGGCTGAAAAATCGAACTAGGAATGTCTAATTTACGAAATGCAAAATGTGTTCTCGACTGCACACAAACCAATGTACAGAGTGTCATAACGACAAGTCCCCACTCTACAGCTGACAATAGGATGCACGTACATTGTTTCTCTGAGTTGCTTTTGCAGCAGAAGCAGTGACGGTGTCAGATTATTAGGAGGGGAAAGGATACGAGTTTGTGAACCTAAACTATCTGGCAACACTGCAAACCGATTTAACATATATATCTAGCACGTAACTGGAACAATGAAATTTTGTAGTGGTATTGGAAAATGAATTACTTACTACAGAGTAGTGAAACCATAATCACACACATCAACTAATTAATGAAAGAAAGAAAGGAAGGAAGAAAGAAACATAGCTATGAAGCCTTCTGATGGGCGCCATATTGTAATGTGATTTGGCACTTCAATATTGTGCCCACCTAAACGCTTCATTGCTATCCCTACCTATCTGATAAAGCGAATAGCGAGTATGATTATAGTGCATCTTTTTCATGTAAGTGTGTGTGTGTGTGCATAAGCACATTATTGCAAGAATGGAAATTCAAAATGCGTGGGAGGAAATGAATAATCTTTTACAGAACATTAAAAATTAAACTTCCTCAACTCCAGGGGTGAGCTGCAGATCGGGTAGATGTGTTAGTAGTTAATTTAAATATAGCTGACAATTTATAAAATAGGGATTCTAGCAAGATTTAGAAAATATAATTGTTCGTAAGTAAAGAGAATTATATAGGTACATCTAGAATAAGAAACAGTATTGTTAATATATATCAGCAAGTTACATGACCAAGTGATTATGTCCAAGCAAGTCGACATTTTTTTTTAATGTTCTTATGATAATTCTCCCTGACTAAATTTCTCCACAAGATGTTATATGCACCTAAAATATGTATGAAATTACCAATTAAGCAGAAACCTTTTCTGTTGGAAAAACAGATTTGTTTTTCGAAATATTAAGAAGTTATCTACCATTCATCAACCTGACTTCAAGGAACATGCAGGTAAGTAAATTTAATTGAAATTAAGTATTCCTTACATTCATTAACAAACAATAAAAATACTATAATACAACATAATGATAAACTACAGCCTCTTAAGCTAAACTCTTTATCAGATAAGGAGAAGCAGTATGAAGAAACAATTCAAGGACAGACAAAATAACTATCAAATGTTTAGTTAAGCATTGCATTTCAATCAGAATCACGTGACTCTGGACTGCAATATTTTGCCCCCTCTCTGTCCCTATCTGAGGAAGGCTTTAGCGAAAGTATTTAGGTAAAGGTAACTGAATTCGTTCAAGTGTTGCCCAAAAAAAAAAAAAAAAAGAAAAAAAAGAAAAAAAAAGAAAAAAGAAAAAGCGTTGCAGAATTCACTGAGGAACATAATGGCACTGCTACGAAATAACCTTCACGAGATATGATATTAATGTAATCGAATAATTTTTGCGAACAATAATAATCTAACAGAAACACAGGCTTACTCTTTCTCCGTTTTGTGAGATTTCAAATGCGTGTTCAAACCTTCTTCCAAATAAAATTTCATGGCACATCGGTCACAATCTAAGCGAGCAGCCGTAATATGACTTCTCTTTTTGTGGTTTTCCACTTGAGTCTGAGAAACAAACCGACGATCACAAAAGGGGCAGCTGTAAAGAAAGAAAAAAAAAACAAATGAGATGGAATTACTAGTATTCGTCCAAGGTTACTATATCTTTAAGGCTAAAGTAGCGGATAATTAACGGAACTTATTGATTATGATAATTTCTGGAAAAATAATGTGGAGGACACGAGAGGACCCCGAGAAAATACACGAACATGATGTTGTCCAACACAAACTCATCTAAGTTAATTTTTTCCACATTTTTTTTTTAAGTTCTTTTAAAACGTTCTACCATAAGTTGTTTTACAAAGATGCTCAAAATGGAGGGCTCAAAATAGAAAAATTCGCAAAATATCATCTCTCTACGATTTACGGTTCCCGAGATGTGGTTCCTTGAATCTCCCGAAATCCGAACTTTTTTGGCTAAAAGCTGGGGAGCGGTGGCCAGTTGTCCAGTGGCCACCGGTCACTATTTGGTATCAAAATGTTTACCATCCTCTTAGGTGTTGATCAACACCTATGTCATCTCTCCATGACTTAACGTTCCCAAGATATTGCTCCTTAAATCTCCCGGAATTAAAACTTTTTGTGGCCGTTATCTCGGGAATGGTAAGAGTAACGCGAAAAATTCCAGCACTTTTTTCAGATAGTTTTTGGTGCTCTATCGAATAGACGGCTCAAAATTGAAAAATTCCCAAATAATAGACACACACACATATATATATACACACAAACATTGAGGAATTCTGTAACGAACTTTTTAAGTTGGTTGAAAATTAAATGATCAATCAAGAAAAAGATCACAATAAATTATCACAATTTAGAAATATGTATCTTCAAATTAAAGAATGAAAAACTTAACTTCTTGGCGTAACAATCAACGACGGACTATTTCCAACAAGAAAGCTTTCCGTTGGGTGATGTGTGATCAACATATCTGTTTCCATCTTATTTCTTGCTTTCTACATCAGAACCGGAGTTCGATTCCTGCAAGTTCAAATAGATTTCAAATTGCCCCAAGATGTTAGGGAAAAAAATCGAATTCTGTGCCTCGCTTTTAAAAGTACGCACAGTAACCATTTGCCTACACCAGAATGTCTACTAGAAGTTTATATTAAATTCCAATATTTTCCGTGTATATTTATCATATCATAAAGGCTTTAATGTTAAAATACTAGGTTTATATGTTTGTGGTCAAGAAAACTTTATACGTTTGTGGCCAATCATTTCGACAATGAGATCTCGAAAACCAAAAGAGCTAGAAACGTGCAGTTTTCGCTGGTCGATTCCAACTTTTGTATAGATTTGCAAGTTTTCGTTCAAATTTTCAAAAAAAAAAAAAAAAAAAAAAAAAAAAAAAAAAAAAAAAAAAAAAACTTGTTTTTATTTTTCTATTCCACATTTTAGGCGTCGTTTTGACCCAATTAGTTTAATATTGCCACAAGGACGTTAAGGTTGATACTCTTGTGAAATGCAACCAGCAGAGGAGCTACGTACAGCGGGTTGATAGACATTTCAGGCGCTTTGCTTTAATCTGAATGACCAAACCTATTGAAAAGCTGACAACTTCGAAGGCTTGTGGACCATAATGAGGCATACTCGGATATGGAATTATAAGAAAAAAAAATATTTGCATTTGGTATCATCTATCACTTAACCAAGCTTGCCACAAACTCACCCCAACATTCTATATGTTAAAATACTACATTTATATGTTTCACTCCCTTTGAGAGTCTTCATGTCCTTTACTTGAGTCCGCAAAGGAACTTGCACAGATATAGTGGGAATTGGGAAGGAGATTTATGCTCATATTAGAACTTTCCGCTATGTAAAGAGGGCACATACAGCTAGTCATATCTTAAAGATCGTACATTTTCTAACACAGAAACATGAATAAATTGACATATACTGATGTACAATAAAATTTACTTTCAAATAAAGGGATTTAACTAGACTAGAGAAGAAGTCAATAAAGTCAAACCACTAAAATTTTAATTCATTTTAAAGAAAAGATAAGAATAATTCTCTATATAAATCAATGGGATAAAAGCAAAATTGGCGCAGGTACCTAATACTCTTAAAACATGGAGTTACTTATGCTACATCCGACGATACTCACCCATATTTCTTCTGATGATCACACCAATGAACAACATATGCATCCAACGATAAGTAGGATCCACACACATCACATGGGTACAGAACGGTATACTTGTGCTCATTAATAATATGATTCTGGTAATTCGCTGCAGGACCCTCAATTTTCAGGTCGCAATATTTGCATTTCATGCGTTTGAGGTACGGCAGCTGGAACAAGAATTGCTGCATTTTATACCACGAGCCGTTCTCACAATAATACTGATTCCGCTGAATAATATACTTCATTTGGTCCCAATCACGGTCTGTGAATTCACGTTCCACCAGATCATTGGATTCTTCGTAATCTAATTACAAAGACATGAAAACACTGCTATTAGAATGAAACGCTTGTATTTATGAATTCAATGCTAAACATAGAACATAAAATAAATACACTCCGGTAAAAGACAGTTTAAAAAAAATCACATGATTCCATATCATTTTATTATAGGCGACCAACATTTATTTGTTACTGTATAGGTTGTATATAACTTAGGGAAAGTTATCGATTTTAAATAGGATATGAATAGCAGAATGAGTCAAAGAAAAGCAAATCTGCGGATATCGACTTCTAACAGTGAGGAAAAGTTGCGTATTCGATGCTAATAAAGGTAAAAACATTTTTAAAAACACATACTTTTCTATCTTTAGTTCGTGCAAAAAGGCCTATAGTTTGAAAAAAAATACCAAAACGATCAATTATTGCTTTAATGCTTAAATTTTGAAGATTAACTTTTCCGATTTTTAGTAGTATAAAATTATTTTAATTGTTTAATAATGGTAAAAGTATTTTAAAAATTACAGCGGTACATTTAGAGTTCGCACGTATGAGCTAAAATTAGTGAATTTCGGTGAGAAAAAATGACTTTTTGAAATAAATGCATTTTTGTATTAAAATATATACAAGGTCATTTTTAAACTTGTTTTCTTTAGAGTGATTTTACGTATTCAAATTTGAGATGAAGATTAGGTTGTAGCTCTTCGTCCAATTCGCAAATTTATTTTTGGTAAAATGAATCTGATTTCACCATGTGGAGGTGGTTGCAATTCGAGCTCTATCCACGCCTCATCCAGCCATTTAGAACATGCTAAATTACGTTGTTTCGCCATTATCAGTCAAGGATATCATCTTGAAATCGGATATACGACTTAAACATCAAAGATTGCAATGTTGCTATAATATAGCCATCTCTGTTATCTTGTCCGCGCACTTTTCACTCGGACTCTCAAATTTAACACATCTTTGAACTATTTGATTGTGACAGGGGAAATTTACAAATTCAAATTTTCTGTTGTTAAGCTTTCCGTCACCAGAGGAGATGACGGAATCCCCGTCCGCCCAATCAAACAGCTTAGCGTAGTTCTTCGTTTCAATATGTATTAAGGGAGGTATAAAAGATCTATTTGCCAATCGTCTCTTTATTCCTGGCTTTCAGTATTTTCCTGTAACCCAACTTTCGTATATGTTCCCTCTCAGCCACTACCTTCGCCAATAGCATGTTCTCAGGATGAGAAAAGAACGCGTTTTTCTTACTGGACTAATGGGCCTAGTTATTCCTGATGGTCGATACGTCCACCGGGTCTTACAAATGTTTATTTCTCAAACGAGTCCTACGAATGGACTGATGATACTAGCTTCTTATGTTGTGAAGATGTATGATGCTGTCTGGTTTAATATAAACCGTTAGGCTGGAATCCCAAGTACACAATCACTATTAAATGGATGAGATCCCGACACACACTCACTAAGTGCAGATTTAAACAAAAAAAAAAAAAAAAAAAAAGAAAAAAGAAAGAAAAAAAGAAAAAAAGCAGCACTGCTCTGCAACTATGGAATTTTACTGCCAGTACGGTAAAGAAGTAGGGATTCATATACCAGCTTCATGAGTTCAAGGTGAAATACAACAGAAAACGAGTTTTCAAAGTCTTGTAGAAAAGCGGTATATGCCAAAGAACATTAAAGAAATCATCGATCCAGGGATTAAGATAAATGCGTTCTTTTGTTATCCTGAGAACATGTTGTGGGCGACACTAGTGGCTGAGAGACAATGCACACGAAAGCAAGATTACAATAGGACAATGAAAGCTGGGAATTGACAAAGGAAAAATCTGTTACAACTTTTACGCCACCCTCAATACATCTTGATGCCAACGACTACATTGATTGAGAGGAATGTAAGTTGTTTATAGCTTCCTATGATAGAAAGCTTAACAGAAGAAAATATTTATGGAAAGTAAATCTGAGACTGACTTTATAAATTCCCCTGACACACACGAACAGTGGAAAGATGTGTAAAAATTTGTTAGAGTTTGCTGGAAAAGTGTGCGGACAAAATAACAGAGATGGATATATTAGAGCAATATCGTACTCTTTGATACCTGAATTCGACCGGAAATCCGATTTCATGATGATACCCTTGACTGATAATGGTGAAACAACGTAACTTAAGAGCTCTTTTTTGGCTATATGGTTTGCGTATACGCCTTAAGTGTAGGAGATTCCGGTAGGAGATCATACGGTTCGGATCCCACATTAAGCTGTAGGTTCACGTTTCATAAAGCCCGGTGCTAAAAAATACCTAAAATCCAAGCATTCAACATAATTTAGCATGCTCTGAATGGTTGAGTATGGCGTAGACGGTGCTCGAACTGCAGCCAGCTATACGTGATGATATCTGGATAAATTTTAGCATGACTAACTTTGCAAAATGAGCGAAGTCTTACAAGTTAATGGTCTTGTTTCAAATTTGAATATATATATATATATAATCAGTGGCGGTTCCAGGATATGATCAAGGGAGGGGCTGAGCCATAGTTTGCTGTTTTATCCAGTGTAAAGCAGGATTGAAGCCCATTTTATCCAGTGTATACCTGAGCGTGAAGGGGGGGGGGCTATAATCCCCCCCTTAGATCCGCCACTGTATATAATCACTCTCTGGAAAAATGAATTTAAAAATGACTTTGTATACGAGTATATTTTAATACACAGGGCTAGAAAAATCTTGCTTGCAAGTACTAGCCAGCCAAAAATCTACTAGCCAGACTATTTTGCAGTCAAAGTGTTTATACTCGCCAAATGTAAAAAAGTACGCTCGCCATTGGTGAGCAGGCGAGCGGATTTTTCAAGCCCTGTTAACACAAAAATGTGTCTGTTTGTAAAACTTGATAAATTCAATTTTTGACCGAAATTTACTCACTTTAAGCCATACTTTCGAACTTTAAATGTAACGCTGTAATTTAAATGGTTTCGGCCTCTTAAGTTGTGGCTTTGTTCACCAGGAAAGTTATTTCAATTTTGTGCTGCGATAGCAGATTTGCACAAAATTGTCATTTAGATCCCGAGCTTGCCCTCCGCTACTTACTACATTAAAGCTACTGAAAGAAATAGATCTGATAACAGGTATTTTACAATTTCTCATTATAAATTTCACAACTGTTTTGTTGGGCTCCTCTTTTGTTTTCAAAAGGCATTGCTAATAATATTTAACTTTTAATGGATGGGTTATGGAATTTTAATTAAACTTACAAAACTGGCCAAAGTTAATTAAAAAGAAAAAAAAGTTACCTTTAATGCATTATAGATTTGGATAATTGTGGGAAACAAAGGGTGGACGAGCGTGTAAAAAACACATTGAAAGTTCCCAACATTGGACAATCAAAAAGTGTGTTGGGGGGGAGGGGAGGCAAATCTTAAGTTAAATTAAAGGAGTCGATCTTTAAATAATGAGAATTGTATACCTGAATCATTTAAAAACCTGGAATCTTGTACTAAAAGAATATTCTGCACAACATCACTAATTATATTACACTTGGCTTTTAAAATTGAAGTAACGACTTTGTCAGTTGTCGTGGATAAATATATGACCACGATAATTTCCTCATTGAAAAGTCAACCCTGATATTTGGCAAATCTTGCGCTGACTACACAAAAATGCTACGCTTCGCCACTGGCAGGTATCCTGTTTCAATCAGCTGTTTCAAGAACCACCACAATTATGTCACTGGTGGTTCTTCAGGCTACTTCGTGTCCTAAGGTAGACAAACAACACGTTGATTCCAAATTTATTAGAAAGAAGAGAACACTCTTCCTTGCGTAACGTCACCGCGAAAAACAGGTGAAACGAATTTTGGCAAGATTATTTTATACAACGCCTATATACAGGTTCTTGCGAAGTGTCAGAGGTTTTTTGTCCCGATCCTTTGCTACTAGCTTTTGTAAATCCTTTACATACCGGTACTGCAAAACAGCAGTGATAGTTTCGATCCATCCCATATATACCTGGAACCTATTATATTTAGTAAGCTTAATTACTTATTTTGGATTATCCTGCATTTGAAAAAACTTGCAGAATATTGCTACTAGTTACATCGTGTACCATGTCTAGTCTGGCATCCAACAAAATTATTAACAAAACCTATCACACAACTATTAATACCAATATATTGCAGAAATTATATATATTTCGATTCTTGGTATAATACATTTCTAATACTACGCTAGTGTGTCTAAAATTGTATCTAAATGGACTTTGACTTGCCTCTTTTATTACAGAATGGCTCAAACGGTACAAACACCCAAGAGTGTAAAAACAATGAAAGAAAAGGGAGAAGAAATAATTCATTCAGAAAATAGAAGTATTGCAGTAAAACTTTTTCTATGCTGTCAAGGAACTCCAGGTTTAAAAAAATAAGTAAATAAAAAAACATCCTTACCTGCTTCGTCTTTCATCATTGCTGATTCATCTTCATACACGTCCGTACCGTCAACTGGTTCTTCTTTGAAAAAAATCGCATGAGGTTCCTGTTGTTCTGTCTGGGAATTAGATATTTCGGCTAAATTAGGAGATTCATAAGGGATTTCATCATTATCACTACCTGATAGTGAAACTTTTATGTCGTTCGATTTTTCTGGATCACCTTGATTAATGCCTTCAGTCGCTGTGACTTGACTATCTTCACTTTCAGAACTATTAGTACTATCACTGATACTATTACTACTACTATTCTTATTATTAACCATTTCTGTACTATCGGAAGCTGTCTGTACATTCTCTGAGTCATGCGCAACACTAGCACTAGCACTAGTACTACTATCCCGTTTGAAATTATTATTGCTTGTACTGGTAACAGTTATAGTAGACAGTGCCGCAGCGGAAGTTAAAGAGAGTTTAAGCTTTTTCACTGGACAACTATCATTTTTCTTTGTTGGATTGCTTGAAGATGTCTCAGAGTCACTAAAGCTCCAGTCGTCTGATTCCGAATCGTCGTCGAACTGGAAAATAAATTCTGAATCAGAGATTAACACTTCAGGAGCAAGCTTATATAAGATGTATAAACTTCTTCCTTAACCTAAGGCTTAATAACTACGAGGGTAATCCAAAAAGTAGAGAACGTTTTGGCATGATTAAATAAAAACAAAAGATATCAGCAAAATACTTTATTTACAAAGCCACAGGACCTTTACTCTACTTTTCTAAGTAATCGCCATAGTTGTCAAGACATTTGTTATAACGTGGGACCAGTTTTTCAATGCCGATGTTATACTCATCCGCCGCCAGAGATCTGAGTCAGGCTCTCACTGTTTGCTTGAGTTTCTCATCGTTTGCGAAGTGTTTTCCACCCAAAAAGAGTCGTTACTTTTCCTGAATTTCTTCTTCCACTTTTTCTGTAATAAATGATGGCTTTCACTCCGACCTTCATCATGCACGCTCGTCCTTCCTTGATTAAACATAATGCACCATTGCATTGAAGCTAGGGAGTTACCGATTTTAAATGATATACGGATAGTAAAGTAGGTATAAGAAAAGCGAATTTTCAAATATCGACTTCTAATGGTGAGAAAAAGTTGCGTATTTGCCCGACTTCTATTAGAATGAAATTATTTATTTTAGTTGTTTAATAATAGTACAAATATTTTTAAAGTTACAGCGGTACATTTAGACCTCGCACATATGGCCTAAAGTTAGTTAATTTTGATGGAAAAAGTTTTTTAAAACAGTTTTACAAATATACACGCTTTTGTATCAAAGTATATACAAGGCCATTTTAAAACTCATTTCCTCTACAATGATTTTATAAGTTGCAGCAAAACATACATAAGATTTTAAAAGCAAAAAATTTACGAAGCAAGTAAATGTTTGTTTAAAGAATTTCACTTATTCGCTCTGACTCCTACCAGCTTATAAATACCCTGAGAACACAGTGAACGTATGAAATCTTCTATTGTTATATATAAATTCAAATTTGAGATGAAGACATTAGCTTGCAGCTCTTACCCAATTTGTAAACATAATGCACCATTTCCTCACTGATGATGATTTCATTGCACTATCACCATAAACATTCTTTATTTGCCTATAAATTTCAATAGGCTTAACGTTTCGCGCATTCAGAAAACGAATGACACTCCATACTTCACATTTGGCGGGATTGGCGCCACCATTTTGAGTTGCTGCAAAAACAAGTGGCGTGATCGCACAGCATTAAGACTCGGCTCTCACTGAGGTGGAGGAAGAAGCTAACTGCCGCGCACGCGATTGCAGTGGTGGGGGGTTGGCACCGCGCGCAATGCGCAATCCTTCTTTACTTTCTGGACAGTTCTCGTATAATTAGCATATAAAACTTAATCACAGATTTGAGACAAATACTTAAAATTGTCTGCATAAACAGAAGTATATAGTTTCCATTGAAGGACGAATCAATATGAATACACAAAGACTATATGAAACATAGACCTACTATTTAAGGTGGAATAAGAGCTTCCGTAATGTGTTCAAAGTTTAATCTCTGCCATCAGAAATCGAACCCAGGACAGCGTGCGCCTGGTCTACATCGCTCAACACTGCATAGCAAACGACTTATAAAAAGAAAACGTAGCAACTGTCATACAGAAACGGATACTGATTAATTTAATGAAAACGCTTGAAAAAGGCGCAATTTACCACATTAACTCCTTTAATAGTAAGACTATCCATGGCTTTGGATTGATTATTTTAACAAAAGAAACACTGACCAAAGCTTAAAACACACTTTATTTTAAATTATAATAACGAAGTGGAAAGAAGCAGATTGGATAAAGAAGGTAGGAAGAGATAAACTGATGAACTGGACAGGAGGCTTACTTATTAATGAATTATGGCAAGGAAGTTTGGATAGCATAGACAAGAAGAAAATAAAAAAAAGGCCCTTATAAGAAACAAAAATGACGGAACGTGATAGTTTTTTTTTCCTCCTCCTCTTTCGAGGAATTTAGATTTAAGGCACAGATCTTATCTCATCCCAGTTTGCCTATGTCCAGCTACTTTGATTAATTGTTCCTGTAATAAAGTCTTGAGTCGAAAACTTCTTGTTCAAACACTGGATTCTTCTTGTAACTAAAATCAAAATAACAAACACAAGATCAAACGTAAAGATTATGAAGAATATATATATATATATATATATATATATATATATATATATATTTTTTTTTTTTTTTTTTTTTTTTTTTTTTGAGAAATGTTGAATTCCAGTATGCTTTGTAATCTGTCATCAAACTGTTTGAAAAATATATTATTAAACTTTTTTTTATATGTTTAAATTGTTTTGTTGTAGAAATTGCAAAAAGATATGTAAAAACTCTTGATTTATGCTTGTTAAAATAAAATTAATATTGACTGGTATTGTATGAAAATATTTAACAATTTGTTCCATAAATTTGTCTCTATTTTTGTTGAATAATTCGCATTGAAATATCAAGTGATTAATTGTTCCAATGGATTTACCACACCAGCAGGTATCTGAATCTCTACATTTAATCTGCCACAATTTTCTGGGAGTTAACGTAGTATGTAAAAGTAACCTAAGAAGTATTATAGTTTTTGATCTTGTCCAAGAATTTATGATTGTTGAGATTGGGCGCGTGTGACATTCTGTTATTTTCCAATAATTCTGTCCTGGACCTGTTTCACTCTTCTTTCTCCATGCCAAAATTTGTTGGTGTTGATATTCCTTGATTCCAACGTGATAGTTGGAAAGTGAACAAGAAGACTTACGGGATTGGCTGAAGGCATAAGCAAATAGAAAAAAAAAGTACAACAATAACTATAAAAATGTCTGTTAAAAGAATTTAAATGTTTTGATAACAATGACTATATATATGACTGTTAAAGAATTTAAACTTTGTCATAACAATGATTATACATATATCTCTGCATTTTCATTTATTTTCGATAGAAGGATATGTTAGATATCCGAAACCATTATTATAATTTAAAATAAAGCGTGTTTTAAGCTTTGGTCAGTGTTTCTTTTGTTAAAATTAACCCCTTGCATACCAGTGACATCAAGTGGGTGCCATGAAAACATATCCCTTGTTAAGGGTCGTATTAATCCTGGAGATGATGAAATTTGTTAGTGGATGCAAGACACGATTTAGTTCTACTATTTCTCCTTAGGTGACAGCACTATACTAACAGAAAAGACAAAAAAATGTGTTGTCCAGTAGACAGCAGGCCTAAGGGAACATTCAATTACAACACAGATGTGTTTGTTTTGACTATAAACAATTAGCAACTTGGAGTTCTATTCGAGATCGAAAAAGGAAAAACCTTTGTCTTTGATCTCCGGTCAGTGTTGCCAACCTGAAGTTACATAAAATCCCTTTAGAACATCAGAATTTTCCTTTTTCAGTCCAAATGTTTCAAAATGCAAACAATTGTTTTTATCAGTAATGTGAATGCTCTCCTCACGCGCGCACAATAACTATGCCCTATATAATGGTCTAGACAGTCTTTCAACGGTAACTGAAACCGGTATTACAGCACGCAAACAGCAAAATGGCACCTGGAACGCAAGGGGTTAATATGACATTGGACCAACTTTCGCCCTCAGAACAGTTTTGATACAACATGACATAGATTAGGAATTAGATTTCTGGGCTTTCGGCATCTACGGCCATGTAGCCCTCCTCATGTATGAGGGATAACTTCCTTCGGCGATTACACTATCCGAGAAAAGTGAAGGAAGTGGCCTGGAACCTATATGTTAGGCCCGGCATTTGCCTGGTGTGAATGAGGAAAACTCAGGAAAACCTCACTTTCTTGATGGGTGATTTGAAAAAGCTTTTACACTCTTCCAATCGAGTGTTCTCATCGGGAATCGAACTCGGGACCGCTCACACCAAAGACGAAAACGCTACGCGGGACCACTACAAAGTGAAATAGAGTCACAGAGGTTGTGAATAATAGCAAATGGAATATTATACCTTTCCGTGTGCAGTGCACCGATCAGTTGCGTGAAAGAGGATGGAAAAGCAAATCTGCACTAGATTCGTGTTTCCTTGGGAAACAGTGTATACCGACATCTGCTTTCTTTATTTGGAAGCCACGCTGTTTGGAACTAAAAATGGAATATTCTGAATCTTCCACTTTCGTTGTTACTACAAGTGACGAAGTTACTTGAATTATCCATTCGTACGAGTAGATAGAACTATTCTATAAAGCTAAGAAAATGGATAAAAGCTTACTATTGCTCTTTCAACTTTCTTCTTTTCCCTTCGCACAAGTTTCTCTTCTTCTTCATCTTTGAATTCGATTCCTTTAGATTTCGCTACCTGCTTTAGACGCTCTTGATTCTCCTGACACCGAGAGCGAAAAGTGTGAACACTCTGCAGCTGGATCACGCACTTTGTACATAGCATCTTTGGAAATGGATCCTCTTTTTTTACCTATCAACGTTATAGAAAACAGAAAAATGCTTACATATAAATTCACATACATTACATATATTCACATGCAAATGCAAACTCATTAGTAAATACTGTATATACTATTCAGTTGTAGTATGCTCTGGGAACATAGCAGCTAAAATAACACTCACTTTCCTTCTTTGGCTCACAACTGAATCATATAACTCAAAACAAATTTTCTATAACAGAATACTTGTACAGGTGATATCCTATATTACTCCATCCCAGTACGGCTTTATTCTGAACGATCTACTTTAACCAATTTTATTACATTTACTCAGTTCCTATCAGAATCATTAAATGCTAATTACGTGGTTGATGTGATATATACTGATTTTTCTAAGGCATTTGATACATTGAACATTATCTATTATTGATTAAATTAGATTTCTCTGTTTTATCCGATAATGTTAAAATTGCTATCTTTACATTTACTCAATCGGAAGTATACAATTATTTTCAATTGAATGCCAACTTCCCATTATATAGCATCATCCGGTGTCCCTCAAGGATCTAATTTAGATCCGTTATTATTCTTATTTTTCATTAACGTTTTACCACCTGCTGTCAAATACTCATAGTCATTACTTTGTGCTGATGATCTAAAAATTTATAAGGAGCTTAATCCAATTACATTTCTGTGATCAAAATATTATATTACTCATATTTACGTAAGTAAATTAGAAAATGCTTAAGAGACGTGGAGCTCTTATTTTCAAATTCACATTGACGACACAGACCGTATTCAAAATACATTTCTTTGTTATTTGTATTTAAAAAGTATAATTGCCCAGCTAAAATAAATAGGATATATCTATTATGCTATGTTCTAGGATTTTATTTTATTTCTATGTTAATTATGCATTTTCTGTTATATAAAATTATTAATTATTTTGTTTATATTCAAGATTTTATGCAATATTTCACATTGAATGTAAACCCATTGTATGTGGGTTTAGAGTTACACACATTTTTTTTAATAAGCAGATCAAATACTGTTCAACATCAACATTCTTCAGCAATTAGATTGTGTAACATTCACAATCAGTTAATTTGTAAAGGGTTAAAAAATAATTATTCTATGCCTTATGATGCATATGTATCTACAATGCGCAATTATTACAAATATAATATTATTTGGTTCAGATTATTTTTACAATTATTATTATTATTATTTTTATTTATTTATTTATTTTTTTTAAGTATTTAATGTATAATTATGTGTTTTGCACTTTACAATGTTCTGGTATCTTTGTATTAAATTGTTTATAGTATAATATATTAAATATGAAGTCATTCTTGTTTTCCCATAAGCACCTCGTCAATTTTTTATGTATTAATACATCGTTAGTAGTACTTTTATTTGTATTTATTTTACTTCCTGTATTGTAATTTATCATATGTTTACCTGTAATTTGCCATTTGATAAATTGAGGATAATGGTCTGTCCAGGGCTATGAAATAAATAAATAAATATAAAATTTTCTGGGTGTAAAGAAGGGAAAGGGGAGAACGAGCAAGGAGGAAAATGCTATAATGCTCATTTCTTAATACAGTACATGTGCATTAACTGTAGACTTAAAATATCAACAACAATGCCGATAAACTCATTTTTCTTTTCACTTTTGAAGTAAAATCAGAAATATTTCTACGCTACTCTAAAGCATTCAATAGGAGAAGAGGCAGGGTTGGCAAGAATCATAGTTTTTATTGAAAAAAAATTTTCTTTTTGTTTATTATTTTTTTTTTATTTTATTTTTTTTTTTTTTTAAATAATGTCCTCTATGTATTTACATCACATACGGATAGAAATAAGTTTGTTTCGTCTTGGTGTTATTATGCAACAACTGGGTTATGCTGGAAGGGATCACAAGAGCTTAAGGCGGAATCCAAACCGCTTCTCGGCATACATCCGAGAGAAATTGTTCTCCATTTGAACTCGAATCCGGAACTAATAGGTCACTAATGCGATACATCTGCCGACTCATTCACGAAGGACTCCTGACAAAAATACGTTGTACTGATCTTTACATACTTGTTAATATAATTGTCAAGAGCCATTTCAAAAGGACAAAAAGATAAATAGTTGCGCAAGTCAAACCATTATACAAAATTACATATGGACCATTTCAAAGTACTGCAGAGTACAGAAGAACTAATTTAGTCCAAGTTAACGAAATACAAGGACTTAATTTGCATATCAGTAAGAAAAGTGAATAAAGATAGGAATTATTTGAGTCCACTTTGGCTCTGATCCATTTATACATGTACCGGGTCAATGAAGATTTTACCGGGTCAATTGAAGAACTTATTTAAGTTTGTGAGGAGGAATGAGTGAAAGTGAGGTAAATGAAATAATAAAAGTGAAGAAAGTTGTTGTTTGTGTTGGTTGATTTTGATGTTGTAAGCGGCATTGTACGTAGAGGTGGAAGGACTATTTCCCTGAGAGGTACATTCCTTCTGATATAGTAGCGCGAAAGGCATAGCGCTGGGAAACAAGGGCATTTCGAGGGCTATTTAGCTGAGTATTTATTTAAGGAAAGGAAACCCCAGGAAATTGTTGTACACGATTTTCTTCTTGAAATTGGAAAAGTTTACAAACCTGTTTTGGAGGTAACAGACTTCTACTTCAAGGGGAATGTATTTCTGCACAGTATACAGAAGCTGAATTGTATGTTAACAAGTGAAGCGTTGCAAGTATGAAACTATGACAAGAGCTGTTGAAAATTTTATGATCACCGAAACCCACATGTGGTCACTATCCTCGCCTACGCATATACCCACCGTCACAAACACGCATGTTCCCTTCGGACGCACCTCCTCGCTCCACACCTGCCCTGACTCGGTTAGATAGCATTCGTGCTTTTAGTGGCTACCTAGCACAGGTTGGTTTGTGTTTTTGCACCCTAAGTTTTTATGCCCCTAACCTAAAGTAACATCATCTAACGTAACTTAATGTAATCCAACAAAATATAACCGAATGCAGTACATTTTGGTGCCTTTTTTTTAGTTTTCAAAAAGTCCGGCGATACGGCACTAATGCCAAACTTGCAGATTGACTTCACGAGGACTTCGTATATATACAATGTGGAAGTGTCATAAAAACTACAGTACGTAAAACACGAACCAACTTGTGGTAGGTGGCCAAATAAAAAGCACAAACGAGCACTATCTAACCGAGTCATGCAGGAGCGCAACAGGTAGGCCCGAGAAATAGCGAGGGGGTGCGTCCACATGCAGCAGGCGCGTCAGCGAAGGGGGTATAGTGTATAAACGAGGATAGTGGAAGACCACACATACACATTCAATACTTCCACTGGTACTCAAAATGCTGTGTACTGACACTAAATACTTATAATCATACTTTCATCCTTCACGAAAAATGTTTCTCATCGTATTTTATCTATAATTTTCTATTTGGTACAACCGTCTGCTCGAGTGAACTTTAAAAGCGTATAGAAGAGTAGGGTAAGGTACAGCAAGATAGGGA
Organism: Thermobia domestica; assembly: GCF_964235325.1. NCBI lineage: Eukaryota > Metazoa > Arthropoda > Insecta > Zygentoma > Lepismatidae > Thermobia > Thermobia domestica. The sequence goes on along the minus strand of NC_137457.1, from coordinate 293,120,046 downwards.
CAAGTAGGGTAGGGGAAATAACGTGTTGGCTTAAGGTTAGGTAAGTTTTCACCCATTTTCATACAATTAATAGTATAATTTCTTGTTTCTGAGTGAGTATACCAGTTGGAGCGGGCATTGTAAAGTTAACCCGTTTTTTCTTTCTTTCTTTTTTAAAAAAGGGATAGTGTTGTGTAACTCTGTAAGAAACTTACATGTATTTTTAAATCCTCTTTAATCATATCCAATAAACCAGAATTATTTTGCTTGACACTGCGAGAGAATAATTCGATAACTCCCTTATTTTGGAGCAGGCACAAACGACACGTATTATGTGGAAAAACTGATTCCATAATTATTTTTAAAATGAACACCTCTATGGAAATAAGACAACGCACATACAAATATCGGAACTAAAAAGACCGAAATAAATTCCAACATCTGACTTCAAAAGGGAAACCAAACAACAAACGATATTATTTCTAAACAAATGAAGTGCTATAATGTATTAACCAGCAGAGTTGCCAACGAGCAGAAAATATTTAGTGTTAAATGAAAAAATCACTAAACATCATACACAACATTATACAGTATAGGGTATATAGCGAGAGAAAATCTAAACCAGTTTTATCAAACCCTACTTCCTAGTATGCTTCGCAAAATTTCCCATACCGAACGAAAGAACGAAAATATTTCTGGAGGAATAACTCAGTGGCGGCTCCTGAGAGATCTCCCATGGTAAAAATAATTTTTTTTTTGCTACAAGCTAAGAAAAGACAGTTTATCCCATGCACTAATTCTCTGTAATGTAAGTCATGAGGAAGTTACATTAGGTTTTTTTTTTTCGTTTATCTTGTAGCAATAAAATTTAAATATTTACCAATGTAACTTCCCTCAAGAACTGCCTCTGGATTACTTGAATTCACATTACATTCGTAGTCTCCTATTACATAAACGCTATTATTATGTACTACGCAAAGGCAAAGCATTTGAAATACATTGAATAATTAGCATAAATGTGGTTTCAACAACTTCTCAAAATTAAAAATAGATTACAAAATGGATACGTAAGTCTATCAAACGAATATAAAGCCTGCCTACCTGCAGGAGACAAAACCATTTAAAAATTTTTATGAAAGAAAAAAGAAAATACCGCAGTTAGATCAGAAAAAAAAATGCTTCCGACAAAACCACTTTTAGGAAAACCTCGTTCAAACAGCACGATTTTCATTAATAATATTGAATGCTATGTATTTTGAAATAGTTGGAATAAGTTGTGTTCAGCTAATATCATGTAATAATATTCTCTCTCGATTTGAAATTTACTGATTAATACAAGTTCTTACACTTTTGCTAATATCATTGACTACAATTACAATATTTGATTATTTAATATTCAAGGTAAATAGGAAAAAAAAAATTCTCTGCGTATGACAAAAATACATCTGACCAATAGGCTACGAAAAACTAAAATTTAAATGCGTTTGTATGACTTTCAATACACTTGTAAAAGTTGTTTGTACAATCCTCAGCAAACGTAGCTACGCTTCCTGCATATTTTTAACGATTATTTTGGAAAGAATTGGTCAAACGTTTTCGTTGTTGTATACAGAATTACGTTCTCTCTACGTCAACGAAAACAATTAGGCTTATAAAATGTTATTGACATTAGATCATAAAGGAAGAGGTAGGGCCTATACATATTTTTGCTGGTAATTGAACTTGAAATACTAGAAATAAATATGTGAATGTTAAACACAATTAAATATAATAATAATAATAATAATAATAATAATAATAATAATAATAATAATAATAATAATAATAATAATAATAATAATAATAATAATAATAATAATAATAAACTTATCACGCAGTATAGACCTCTTTCAGTAAGGCACTAATTCCTACGTTTCAATTGGCATGGTTAATTATCAAAATTCAACATTTGTTCTAGACAGAAATTATGTATAATATTCATATATTTACATTGAGGCGTTTTGTTTTACAATTTTGGGGTCTTGGCGAAAATAAACTCGATTTAGCGCGTTTTATGAGTTTCTTTGAAACAAATATTTGCTTTGTGATAAGAATAGTAGGTCTATTTAATATTGGAACCGAAAGTTTATTTCTAATTTTGGTTTTGTTGACGGTGATCGCCAAGAATATTTGTTCTCCAGCAGCCGATGAACGTGGTAGTAATAGCATCCCTATAAATTTTGAGCATTTTCTCCTGATCCGTTCTTCAATTTACACATTTGCCAAAACTCTTTCAAAAATTCTTTGTAATTCACAGGATTAATTTGATTTAGAAGAGTACTGTCTACGCAAATCCTGTCATGTAATATTTTAAAGTTATTTTAATCCTTTATTTATGGCATTTTGAAACAATGGAGTTAAGACATGAACTTATGAGGTGTTTTTCCTTGAATTGGGTCACAATGAAATATTTTTGTGTAACAATTTCAAAAAAGCCGTTACTAAATTTTTGGCGGTCATTTTGACTCAAAAGTACCGTCGGGTCAGAAATATCAGTTTTCCAAAGTGTAAAGCATATGAGGTAATTGTTATAAACATTAAATTTTTTGTATTCCCTTAATAAATTATAACATTGTAAATGAACTTTTCACCATTAGCACTCAGAAATAAATTTGAACATTATCAACAGGCCAAAGTACCCTAAATACCAACAGCAATAAAGTCGACCTTAATATGTACATCAATATTAATTTCGGCCGACAATAATTACATAATTATCGTACAAGTAAATTTATTTAGCTATTGGACATTCAAATACTGCTGAACATTCCCACTTGACCCCCCCCCCATCCTTGCCGCTTGCTCCCACACGTCATTTTGATTCCTAACAAAGAATGACATATATATTTCATGACATTGCTAACAATTGACTGAAATATTTTATACTGAGTAGCGCTCTCGGTATTTGTTTCTTTGCTTTTTCAATATTAGTAATAAAGGATTTTCTGAGAAAAATTGCTCGATACCCCTACAGATACACTTTTATTACGCCAAAGTTATTCTTGTTTCCTACCATTCTTCATAATAAGTTGATAATGTATGGTGCACCGCAACACTACTTCAGATCACAATTATTTCCAAACGTATTAACAATTCTCACAATTCATCAGATGGATCCAGCGGTACAAACGTGTAGTAAAAGTAACGGCAAATTGCATTCATACCGCTGGATCCATCTGACGAATAGAAAAAGGGCCTATAATAAAATATGGAAGAACGCCCCATTTCACCCTTTATCACATTCATTACTTTACGATTAAATAATATGAATATTTACTTTCTTTATCTAAAACCCCTCACGTTACATGTTTGGTATCCATTTTTCAGATTATTTCCAAATATAGTACATTATGTGTGATTAAAAAAATATGAAGTGAAATGACCCCTACCTAAGTGCGCCACCACTTACATCTGAGTCAGATACGTTTGCTTCAATTATTCAAAGAAATTCCAAGTGTAATTCGTAGAGAAGGGTACTCGATATTCTTCCTTAAAAATTAAAAAAGAAAGTAAAAAGAGCCATAAATTATGCCGTTCCGGCTGGCCGGTACTTCTAACAAGGAAAGCTATCCAACTCCTCGACGAGTATCGCATTGAAACTTGCACAAGTGGAAGGACATATTGAAAGATGGAAATATGCTTACTCTTACGATTCGCAACGTCCTCGAACAGGAAGTAGAATGATCTTCTCCCATAGCCCAGGAAAGTTATGTACTCTGGTCATACATGCCAGAATGTGATACACTGGAACCTGTTATCTCACGAAGACAAATATTGCAAACTCAAGAGAATAACAGTCGGTGGTGATTGGGATATCTAGTATTTCACTGATGCGAATCGATGTCAAATGGAACACGATACGATACATCGATACGATAAGTTCCAAACAAACACGTTTACCAGGTGGAGAAAAGGGACGCTCTGATATATACTTGAACTGTCCAAAGGTCTGGCGCCAGGGCAATAAAGCAGCGAAGAAGAAGAAGGGACGCTCTGAAACCACAACGCAAAAATGGCTTTCTATAATTATTATTATTGTTAGTAGTATGACTAATATTATTATTATTAGTAGTAGTAGTAGCAGCAGTATGATTAGTATTAATATGAGCAGTATGATGTGCAACGATACTTGTATTTCAACATCTTTATTATATCTTTATTTGTATTTGTGGGCGAAATGTGTTTTTAAATTATGCACAAGCTGTTCAAGAAAGGAAGAAGAAGAATATGAAAAGAGATATAGATGTAATTCTTTTTTGCTATGCGATTATATTTTGTTATAATAGTGATTCGACGATGTGAGTTAGTTGTCATAGCAACGGAATATAAATAATGCATAAGAAAGGATCCATCTCGTGAAATCTATATGTACAATTTTAAAGAGTGTAATTGTTTAACTTGTTTCGTATTACAATAAAAGGTGGGAAACTTCCAAAACTTTTATAACAAAGGATCGCGATTTTTGAAAACTAAAATTAAGGAGCTTCAAGATAATAGTAAAAATAAAAACATTCGGAACATGTATAAAGGAATCAACGAATCTAAGAAAAGCTATCAACCTCGTGCTTATATTAAAGAAAGCCGACGGAACAGTTCTCCCTGATACAGATAGCATTTTAAATAGATGGAAAGACTTCTTTGACGATTTGCTGAACACGCAGCCAAAAACTAATGTGCGTGGAGAAAGGGAGATACACACCGCAGAACTATATATTCCAGAACCCAACTGAATAGAAGTAGAAATCGATATAAAGAAATTAAAGAAACACAAATCTCCGGGTGTAGACGAAATTCCGGCTGAGTTAATTTTAGCTGGAGGTGAAAAAACGTGGAACAAGATACACAAACTCATTCTTCTTATCTGGAACAAGGAAGAATTGCCACAAGAGTGGAAAGAATCAATCGTTGTTCCAATCCACAAGAAAGGCGACAAAACTGACTGTAATAATTATGGAGGCATCTCTCTCCTGTTAATATCCTATAAAATCCTTTGAAACATTTTATTAGCAAGATTGACCCCATACGCAGATGAAATTATTAGGGATTATCAGTGCGGATTTAGACGAAATCGATCAACCATCGATCAAATGTTTACCATTCGTCAACTCGAAAAGAAGAGGGAATACAATACCCCGGTACATCAATTATTTATTGATTTTAGAAAGGCTTACGACTGGGTTAGAAGAGAAACATTGTACAACGTTCTTACAGAATTTGGAATACCGAAAAAGCAAATTAGATTAATTAAGGCATGTTTTAAACGAATCCAAAAGTAAAGTCCGGGCAGGAAAAGTTTTGTCCACGAGCTTTCACGTCGAGAATGGCCTGAAACAAGGAGATGCGTTGTCGCCATTATTATTCAACTTTGTCCTGGAATATGCTTTAAGGAAAATCAAAGATAACAACCAGGGCCTACAGTTGAACAGTGTTCATCAGGTTATGGCGTACGCTGATTATGTAAATTTAATACGAGATGATAGGAGAACAATAGAAAGAAATTAAGAGGTCTTATTAAACGCTTGCAGGGACATGGGTTTAAAAGTAAATGCAGAGAAAACTAAATACATGGAAGTGCGTCGGGACCGTAATATGGCAAATTATGAATGCCTTAAAATATTAAATATCTGTAATACTTTTGATAAAGTGGATAGTTTCAAATATCTAGGATCAATATTAACAAAAGAAAATCATATTCAAGAAGAAATTAAATGTCGACCAAAAACAGGAAATCCGTGTTATTATTCAGTTCAAAATCTCTTGTCGTCGCTAATTCTGTCGAGGAATTTTGTAGTCTCCTTTATGGCTTACTACATTTAGAGGAAATATATATATATATATATATATATATATATATATATATATATATATATATATATATATAATCTAGGCTGAGACAATTAGATTCAGTAATCCTACAAATTTCTTATATTTAACGTAAACATGCTATAATTTATTATGCACAACAATTATTCATTTCAAAGAGAATTGATTTATTTACCTGCACATCCAAGAACTTGTGGCAATGTCATTCCAGCGAGAAGTATAATACGTCTTTAGAATTGTGTGTCCAGTCATCCCCTGAATTACTATTCGACTTAAATGTTATCATTAGTAATTTATATATAATAATAAAAGGGTAAATTTTATTTGAAATTCAGTAATGCATTTATTTCTCTTATCAACAGGCAATTAAAATCAAACATCAACAATGACAAAGAAGAAAGAAAGAAAAAAAAATAATCAATTTCTATCAGTGGAGTTAAATTCAAAAGGAAGATGTGTAAACATGCACTTTTCTTGTTACTCATAATTTTCTATTAGTAATTCACAGATGTATTGCTATGTATATGGAACAGTACAATAAACGATGAATACTTTACATGTATATTTCGAATCATTTATGTAGTTAGTTGTAAGATTAGAATATTGATCATTTACTCAGTCTAGATATCTTTTATTGAGATATTTAACATAATTTGATCATGTCGACACTATCAACGTCTAGTCACATTGTAAAAGTTCACGGTAATACCCACTCACAGATTTCTTTATCAGATTACATTTGTTAGCTATCCACCTTATTCAAACATTTAATATTATTACTTAATATTCAACAATTTGAATATGTCTGTGATACATATCACTTAGTTAACAGTGGCTTCACATATATAAACAAACATATCATCACATTTCAATATACTTAGAGCGCTCAGTTTACATATAATTCAGATATCTGAGCATACGGACCCATTTCCATATTTAAATTAATATTATCCGTACGTTCTATCACCTGCATCAATTAAGTTTGAACATATTTAAAATCATCAGAGATTATTAACTAATAAAAGAAAACCTACCCTAACTAACCTACACTAACTTAACCTAAACATATTATTCAAAGCAATTCAATTTCATAATACATTCAAACTATTATATTTCCGTGAGGTATTAACCGTGAATGAAGGATGATATTGTTATCTAGACTGAAGCATATGAGACAATTACTATCTCGGCTAACAATGAGTCATTGCTCAAAATCAGCGATTATTCCATTATAGCATATAGCTAGTATAATGAGTATTCACTGTTTGTTTACTGTCAGAATTTTCATATCTACGATCAATAACATGGATGACTATGTGGAAAAGACACTCATAAATCTTTCAGAACACGTTTGCGATAAGGTTAATTTTTGCTCCCCCATAGGCCTACCCGGGTTTGTGCAACTACAGGTATTTAGCTTCGCATGGTCAAGAATTGAGATTTCCTTTGCAAAACTAACATCACTATAAACAGTTTAAATTTCCAAGGTAATTGTTTTAGTTAAGGTCACAAAGTTAGAACAAAATGGCAGTTTACTTATGAATCCCCATGAAATTTTATGTTTAAATTTTTATATCACTTACATAATTGGCGAGTACCTCGATTCTACCCAACATTTTAAGGTTGTTCAGAATTGTTTTTACTTAAGGTTTATAGTTCCAATTAGCGTTTTTAGCAATAATTTCTAATTATCGGGTACCGCCCTACATAAACTCACCACCGTTAACTTACTACATTTTTCACTGCACCGGAAATCATAGCTCCCTCTAGGACAACTACTATTAACATATTTCCATAGTTATATATATATATATATATATATATATATATATATATATATATATATATATATATATAATTAATTTATTATTAAATCTCGTATTATTTCATCTCCTAAATTTCTAATTTAACTTCTAAATTCCGCTTTTGTCACTTTTCTGCATATCCACTATAAATTTTATACTTAATTTGAACTACTGCACTTCCCGTTTCCCACATCCGGAAAACACATAAACAATATCATTTCGGTTTAATGACAACCATAGTTACTGTCATTTAAGACTGTCATTTAAGACAGATTTCAGCAGTGGTCGGTCTAAAGAACATTAAATTTTACTAAATTTTACGGAAATAAAAACCCAACTTACATAATTATCATACGTTTCCTACAGATAGGCCTACTTTATTCACTCAGTTCGTAAACATGCATATTATGTGTTTCTGCTCTGCATGTCTAATCAACGCTATAATTATCCTCTTGAACCTTATTTACATGCTATAAAAGGGAATTTGTATTATGACGAACAATCCTAAATACCGATAGTGTAATACATAATCATAAACATGATCAGCAGCCGTATTGTGTTCACCAGCTATTCCAGATTAAGGATATGCGGACCATAATACTTCCTCTCGAAAATAACCCATAGGTTTATCAATGTTACTTAGTAATATAAAATCTACGCTTTTATATATATATATACGAACGTATGAAATAATATTGTTACTGTTTACGGTAACAGTGAACTGTAACAATGTTCCCCGATGATTGGAGAAAAAAAAATTAAAAAAATATTTTTTTAAATTTTTTTTATGTGGGATTTTGTAATAACTCTCGTTTCTTTTCCGCCGAACAATCGAACAATTTGATATTCGACAGATTTTGACTTGGAACTTCTTTCCCATTTAAATCTGTTAGAGCTACATAGTTATTTTGTTTTCTTTTTACAATATACGGGCCGCTATATGTCGGCATATATTTATGAATCATTTTCTTATACGCGTCAGATAAGAAGTGAGTTTTAACCATCACCAAATCTCCTATTTGTACTTCTACTGGGTTTACTAATTTTAACTGTTGTTTTCGTTTTCGTTTCGTTAAGAATCTAGGGGTCACCTGTATAAATCTCTTTGATTCATCTACTCTTACTAATTCTGATGGCCAGGGGAAATTTTCTTTAAATTTTTGAGTTGCTGAGAATGACAAATAATTCTGCCGGTGTACTATCAATGCTACTATTGTAGGAATAATTAAGGTCTTGAGCCGTCTTCAACACTTCTTTCCATTTTGTATGATTGTTCTGACACATTAATCGGATTATACGGTTAAGTTCTCGATGCGAGCGCTCCACTATCCCGTTTCCTTTCGGGTTGTATGGGGTAGTTAAAACATGTTTTATTTTATGTTCCTCACAATATTTCTTCCATTTCTCCGAAAGAAACTGGGGGCCTCCTTTGTCCGAGACGATTTGATTGGGATATGGAACGAGATAAAAATAATCTTTTTCTAAGACTAATAATTTCTGTAACTGTAGACGTTTTAAGCAGTAAATAACATACAAAACGGGAATATACATCAACAATAGACAAAATGAAATAGTACCCAAAACTACATGGAAGTTTCCCTACCAAATCGATACACAGCTTTTGATGTGGTCTATCCGCCTGGATATGAACATCTTCTCGCGCTAAAACCTGATTCGAAAATTTTGTGCGAGCACATAACTCACAATTCTTGATATACCGCGTATACATTTGTTTCTGTTTTCGCCAAAAAAATAGAGTTCTCGTTAATTTCATACATTTGTTTATTCCAAAGTGTCCAACATTATGGATATATTATATTATCTTATCTGTTAATGCCATAGGGATCACAAGTAACCAAGGTTTAAATTTAGACCTTCTTATAAAAAGTACATTTTCTTCCACCCTTATATTTTCACAATTTGTATTTTCATTCAGGCGTTGTTTCAACTGTTGGCAATACCAGTCAGACGCATGTAAATCAATTAACTCCTGATGTTCGAAACAATTTTTAGCATCATATGATACGAAATTTATATAATAGTTACTGGGATCACTATATACTTCGGGTGTATTCCGACACAATATATCGGCTATTTCGTTATCTCTTCCTTTTATGTGTCCAAATTTTAAATCAAAACGTAATTTTAGCAATATTTTCGTGGTTCTATAATCTAGATTTTGCAAAGTGAAAGCGAACATTACAGCTCGATTATCGCAATGCACTACCACTTCCCGACCTAATATATAATATGAGAATTTTTCACACAGAAATAACACTGCTAGTAACTCCAATTGGAAAACCGAATATGAGATTTCATTTACTTTTAATTTCCTACTAGCATATTCAATAACTAGAATATCTCCGTTGTCATTATATTGCGCAAGATATCCAGCGAGATTCTCCAGTGAAGCATCTGTAAACAAATGAAACGACCTATTAAAGTCCGGTTGACTTAATGCTGGTGGCTCACTTATTAAGATTCTTAGTTCTCGGAATAAGTCTAAAATTTCTGGCGTTAATACAAATTTATTCGTTTTTTTCAAGAGATCAAATAGAGGTGATGTCAAAGCAGCAAAATCCGGAATGAACTTCCTTCTCCAGGATAATAGCCCAGAAATGATCTTAACTTCTTCTTAGTGGTTGGAATTGGGAAGTTTTTAATAACTTCATTTTGTTTAGGATTTGGTTTAACTTCTGTCCCATTTATTATATGACCTAAGAATAAAATTTCTTTCTGAAAGAAGTTACACTTTTTTTTAAGTTTAATGCAAAATTACCTAGTTCTAAAATTTTGAAAATTTGTTCCAAATGATTAAAATGATCCCCTACCGACTACTGGTGATGGAGAAAGAAAAACTATATTTAATTCATTATCCTCATTATCTTCCTTTAACTCGAATCGCGTAATAAATCTCAGAGGCTCTGATTCAGATTTTAAATGTTCTACTTCTAAATTATTCTCTTATTATGATCTATTTTGTGAACTTCTCTCTCCCACATTTCTTCCAGTCACAATTTGAATTACCTAATATAATATTGTCAATATGGAGGAGTCAACACGGACAAGGGCTTAGTGTCACTCGTCAGCTTTAACTTCATAGTTGATATACGGTAAGTATGGAAAAGAAAAGAAGAACCTAACCAATCAAAAAAAAAATTCTATAACTACGAACTAAAACGGCAACACAAACGAACGGAATTGAACAGAACTACTGCTCTCCCTCTGGAATTTTAGGAGGAGCTACTACCGGAGGCGAAACTCTCGCTTGTCTGATTCGGCAGAGTGCTTCTACCCATTTCCGACACCATTTGTCGATTATAGATCGATTGCCCTGACTTGAGCACCGACCTACCAACCAATCAAAAATCTTCGATTTCGATACTTCATAGCGAGTTTGCTTTTTATGTCTACTCCTGTAAAAGAAAGATTTCTTATATCTTTCACTTGATTTATTAGTGCCCTTACTGTTAAGATTCTTATTCGCTCTCTTAGGATAGCTGTCATGCTTATTACTATGGCCTACATTTACATCATAAGTTTCTCTACTACAAACTACTTCTACTCTTAACCTAGGAACATCAAGCAATACAGGACACATCTTATTTTCTATATTTTCAATCATTAACACAGGTTCATCATTAAATTGCTTCCCTACATTCAAATCCTGTTCTACATTGTCATTCAAATCTATAACAGAGTCACTATTCAAGTTTACTTCTGTTTTCTCAGCCTTCTTATCAAAACTTATTTCATCCAAACTTTCAGTCAATTCAGTTTTCACCATTTGAAGTTCCGCTCTTACTGCCAATAACTCAGTGGACACCTTTTTATCTAAATTACCAATAGATACCTTCATTGAGTAAATATTCGAATTTATTTCAGCTTTTACTGCTTTCACTTCTGAATTAACTGATTTTATTTCCACTGTCACACTATCAATCTTAGAATTAACCTCAGTTATCATTCGATTTTGATTAGCTATTAAATCTTTTAAAGTTTCGAGAAGAGGTCCTCCTCCAATCTCAATCTCCGGTATTTGCTTACGATTGCCAACTCCAACCCCCCTTATAGAAGCGTCAGGGTTGCAGGATTCACCGACCATTTCGGATCTTTCGTCACTAATGATACTATTATTAGCATCAGGACCAATAAACTGAGCCTTCTCATGTGATCTATCACTTACTCTTATTTCTTTATCACACGTTTCACACAACCATTGTCCACCATTTTGTTTTATCAAATCGATCTTGTCTTTCGACATCCTAATACAAGTTACATGGAAGAATGTGTCACATTTATCACACCCCACTGATTCTTCCTCATTTGCATTTTCCTTACGCTTACAACATTTATAAAGTCTTGGATCAATATTACTAGCACCGCCACTAACAATCATTTCTTCATAAAACATTCAGTTGCACAAATCCCAGGCAAGCATATGAAAGGATTAACACCATAAATTGAACATTTTATTATTATTATTATTATTATTTTTAACCTTATCGCTTCTCACCAGAAATGATCATCCCACCTTATTGTTATATCCTGGCTAAAGGGTCGCCACTTTAGGTAGTCTCCTTTATGGCTTACTACATTTAGAGGAAAAAATATATATATATATAATCTAGGCTGAGACAATTAGATTCAGTAATCCTACAAATTTCTTATATTTAACGTAAACATGCTATAATTTATTATGCACAACAATTATTCATTTCAAAGAGAATTGATTTATTTACCTGCACATCCAAGAACTTGTGGCAATGTCATTCCAGCGAGAAGTATAATACGTCTTTAGAATTGTGTGTCCAGTCATCCCCTGAATTACTATTCGACTTAAATGTTATCATTAGTAATTTATATATAATAATAAAAGGGTAAATTTTATTTGAAATTCAGTAATGCATTTATTTCTCTTATCAACAGGCAATTAAAATCAAACATCAACAATGACAAAGAAGAAAGAAAGAAAAAAAAATAATCAATTTCTATCAGTGGAGTTAAATTCAAAAGGAAGATGTGTAAACATGCACTTTTCTTGTTACTCATAATTTTCTATTAGTAATTCACAGATGTATTGCTATGTATATGGAACAGTACAATAAACGATGAATACTTTACATGTATATTTCGAATCATTTATGTAGTTAGTTGTAAGATTAGAATATTGATCATTTACTCAGTCTAGATATCTTTTATTGAGATATTTAACATAATTTGATCATGTCGACACTATCAACGTCTAGTCACATTGTAAAAGTTCACGGTAATACCCACTCACAGATTTCTTTATCAGATTACATTTGTTAGCTATCCACCTTATTCAAACATTTAATATTATTACTTAATATTCAACAATTTGAATATGTCTGTGATACATATCACTTAGTTAACAGTGGCTTCACATATATAAACAAACATATCATCACATTTCAATATACTTAGAGCGCTCAGTTTACATATAATTCAGATATCTGAGCATACGGACCCATTTCCATATTTAAATTAATATTATCCGTACGTTCTATCACCTGCATCAATTAAGTTTGAACATATTTAAAATCATCAGAGATTATTAACTAATAAAAGAAAACCTACCCTAACTAACCTACACTAACTTAACCTAAACATATTATTCAAAGCAATTCAATTTCATAATACATTCAAACTATTATATTTCCGTGAGGTATTAACCGTGAATGAAGGATGATATTGTTATCTAGACTGAAGCATATGAGACAATTACTATCTCGGCTAACAATGAGTCATTGCTCAAAATCAGCGATTATTCCATTATAGCATATAGCTAGTATAATGAGTATTCACTGTTTGTTTACTGTCAGAATTTTCATATCTACGATCAATAACATGGATGACTATGTGGAAAAGACACTCATAAATCTTTCAGAACACGTTTGCGATAAGGTTAATTTTTGCTCCCCCATAGGCCTACCCGGGTTTGTGCAACTACAGGTATTTAGCTTCGCATGGTCAAGAATTGAGATTTCCTTTGCAAAACTAACATCACTATAAACAGTTTAAATTTCCAAGGTAATTGTTTTAGTTAAGGTCACAAAGTCAGAACAAAATGGCAGTTTACTTATGAATCCCCATGAAATTTTATGTTTAAATTTTTATATCACTTACATAATTGGCGAGTACCTCGATTCTACCCAACATTTTAAGGTTGTTCAGAATTGTTTTTACTTAAGGTTTATAGTTCCAATTAGCGTTTTTAGCAATAATTTCTAATTATCGGGTACCGCCCTACATAAACTCACCACCGTTAACTTACTACATTTTTCACTGCACCGGAAATCATAGCTCCCTCTAGGACAACTACTATTAACATATTTCCATAGTTATATATATATATATATATATATATATATATATATATATATATATATATATATATATATATATATATATATATATATATATATATAATTTATTATTAAATCTCGTATTATTTCATCTCCTAAATTTCTAATTTAACTTCTAAATTCCGCTTTTGTCACTTTTCTGCATATCCACTATAAATTTTATACTTAATTTGAACTACTGCACTTCCCGTTTCCCACATCCGGAAAACACATAAACAATATCATTTCGGTTTAATGACAACCATAGTTACTGTCATTTAAGACTGCCATTTAAGACAGATTTCAGCAGTGGTCGGTAAGTTTCCCTAATCTAAGGAACATTAAATTTTACTAAATTTTACGGAAATAAAAACCCAACTTACATAATTACCATACGTTTACCACAGATAGGCCTACTTTATTCACTCAGTTCGTAAACATGCATATTATGTGTTTCTGCTCTGCATGTCTAATCAACGCTATAATTATCCTCTTGAACCTTATTTACATGCTATAAAAGGGAATTTGTATTATGACGAACAATCCTAAATACCGATAGTGTAATACATAATCATAAACATGATCAGCAGCCGTATTGTGTTCACCAGCTATTCCAGATTAAGGATATGCGGACCATAATACTTCCTCTCGAAATTAACCCATAGGTTTATCAATGTTACTTAGTAATATAAAATCTACGCTTTTATATATATACGAACGTATGAAATAATATTGTTACTGTTTACGGTAACAGTGAACTGTAACAATTTGAAGCTTAAAATATATAAAACGATAATCATGCCTGTTGTTCTGTATGGTTTCGAAACATGGTCGCTTGCTCTGAGGGAAGAGCATAGACTGAAAGCACTTGAGAACAAGACCCTGGACGAATATTCGGACCCAAGAAGAGCAGGAATGGGGAATGGCGGAAACTTCATAACGAGGAACTACATAATTTATGCAGATTACCAAACATTCTTAGGGTCATGAAGTCTAGATGGCTTAGGTAGGCAGGTCATGTAGCTAGAATGGAAGAAAGTAGAAACGCTTTCAAAGTCTTGACTGGAAGACAAATCGGAAAACGACCATTAGGAAGACCAAGGCGCAGATGGGAGGACAATATTAAGATGGATCTCGCTGAAATAAGAATCCAAAGTAGAAAGTGGATCCAGTTGGCTAAGGATAGAAGTCAGTGGAGAAGTTTTGTGAACTCGGCATTGAACCTTCGGGTTCAATAGGCCATAGAGTTAGTTAGCTTACGAAGCATGAGTAGATGCCTAGGCTGATACTACAAATAGATGAAATGAGCATTTACTGAAAAGATGGGTTCTACTGACATTGGGTAGTCTATATACTCTTCGTATGTTAGGGCCTAGGGGAGAGGAGGAAATAAAATTTCACATCAGGTTACGTCACGCACAGTCGCACTCCTTCATTTTCCTTAAAAATGGAAAAGCCAAGAGAAATCAATTTCATCTCACTTTCGTTTGTAGCATCATCTCACTTTCGTTTGTAGCAGTCAGACACAAATAATCACACTTATATGCAAAAAACATTTTTCAAATCGGATTATTGGTAGAGCCTCAGTTCAAATGTTGGGGGGGACATGTCCCGCCATTTCCCCGGAATTTGTGTCCGTACCTACAGCTGAGACAACTTTCCAGCATGAGAAGAGGGGCATATCCTCCTCTGGCATTTATTGCAATTTGTGCCGAAGTAGCGGAAGTGGATATTGATGAGACTACTAAACGCACTACAGCACGAAGTTCAGTTTGAAATACTACAGAATACGATCCTTTTTAAAAGATGGAAAAGCCAAGAGAAATCAATTTCATCTTACATTCCTTTGTGGCAGGCGGACACAAATCATCACACTTATCCCAAAAAGCACTTTTCACGTCAGATTATTGGGGGGAAAGTCCCCCCCAGGTCCAAGATTTGAGGGGACATGTCCCCTCGTCCCCCCGGGATTTGCGCCAGTGGTAGTGAGGTTAGTGTGGGCCAGCGTCGGAGAACAAATCGTTCCTTTCATCCTGTGAATTCCTGACAGGTGAAGGATAGGAACAGAGGTAAATTTTTCCGTGTCAGTGAAATCAAATCTCTTACAAAATTTAGTGGAAGATCTGATGATATACCAGCTAGTACATTTATAGAGAAATTCGAAGATCAGTGTGATCTAATGGGGGTGGATGAATCTAAATTCTTAAAAATTCTGCCACACGTTTTATTACCTCCCTGTTCAACTTGGTTTAAGGCTATCAAAGTTAACCTGCGTAATTACTCTGATTTTAAGAATGCGTCATTATCCAACTTTGAAAATGACTTTATGTTAGCTAATAGGGATGCATTAATTCGTAAGAGGCATTATCATCCTAAACTGGACCGGAGTATTACTGACTGTAATATCAGCTTATAATGAGTTGAAATCAATTAATCCTTTTCAACCTTAATCTAGGATAATAGCATCCATACGTATCTTATTACCCTTTAAGCTGCAACAAATGTTAATTTCGGCTCAGTGCGTCAACTTCAACCATCTCATTATGATAGTTCAAAATTTTGAAAGCCAATCTATGATGCAAAATAACAATAGAGGGCAGGCTAACCTTAATCGTAGCCACGTTAATTATGCTTCTGTCCGTAATATCAATGTTCAAGAAGAGGGTATTTCAAATGTCCGAAATAATAATAGATTTCATTCTAATGGGAGAACAAGTAAATTAAATTTTACCGGTACTCGAACCGAACCTAATTACAGGAATAGGAAAATAATCGTAACACGTTTTCACGAAATGGATTTCCTAATAGATTCACAGGTAGCAGGAATTCGCAATATAGAAATCAGAATACTGAAGTACATAAGACAAGACTGTACACAAGATTTCGCTACGCAATGTAACTTAATTCAATTCTATGGTAACATAACTTAAGCTAAAGTTACGGCGTCCAAGGAAACCGTATTCAATTGATTTTTGTTATACTTCACTATAAATATCGTTATGATTTCGTTTGTTATTTGTACTTTATTTAAATTCTATACATATAATTTAAATGTTTAATTCATCACGTACTAATGCAGATGAATATGAATAATGCTTATCAAAATTCTGATAATTATGCTAATTTTTAATGTTGTGAAATTGATTATCTTGTTTTGTTCTGGATATTGTCGATATTTCAATTTTAATTTATATTTTGTTTGAATATATCATATATTTAATCCTTTCTTGTTTAAAAGAGCAATTATGTAAATGTCATAATGATATCTTTTTCGCAATCTTTCTAGTTTTGCCCGATTTTGTTAACCTTCAACTTATAACACGTATCAATGGCCCCAAAAGGACCTAAAATTAAACAATTTCTATGCCGTTATCTGAATGTACACTCATGTCCAAAATTATTGTCACATATCTATAACTGTCTTCTTGTAAGAATATAATTTGATAATGATTTTGCAGGGTACTTTTAATACTGATGCTATGTGTACAATAGGGAAATGTATATTTGTGGTAAATTTCATATGAAAAGAATTATAAATACGAAAATTATGAGTAAAATAAAATGGTGCTAAATGGACAAGACAATTTTATTTTCGTTTTATTGTTCTTATTTACTGCTCCTTTGACATGAAATTTGCCACATACATGTCTTTGCCGATTATACACATATTAACATTATAAGAAATACCGGGCGAATTCGTTATCAAATTATATTCCTACAGCAACATATTTATAGACATGCGACAATAATTTTGGACATTAGTGTACCTTCTGTTATCGGCGTTGAAGTGTATAAATATTTGAAATGAAATTAATTAAGAGGATTAAGATAAAATATGAAAATAATATTGATATAAAAGTAAAATAGATGATTGTATTTTTTATATATACGAGGGTCATTCAAAAACTTAAGTAATTAGTATGTAATAGTTAACGGTCCAGGATTTCTCTTTTTTTATTTTTAGAAAAAAAAAAGGTCCTATTGTTCAGGCGCCACATACAACGATACTTGTATTTCAACATCTTTATTATATCTTTATTTGTATTTGTGAGCAAAATGTGCTTTTAAATTATGCACAAGCTGTTCAAGAAAGGAAGAAGAAGAATATGAAAAGAGATATAGATGTAATTCTTTTTTGCTATGCGATATTTTGTTATAATAGTGATTCGACGATGTGAGTTAGTTGTCATAGCAACGGAATATAAATAATGCATAAGAAAGGATCCATCTCGTGAAATCTATATGTACAATTTTAAAGAGTGTAATTGTTTAACTTGTTTCGTATTACAATAAAAGGTAATATTTTGATGCAGAGTGTAAAATGGATATTGATATATCCGTAGCCTTAGTTATATAAATGTATACACTGAGGACCTATAAATATACGTCTTAGGTGAGTAAAAATAATAATATTGAAAAGAAGACAAAGGTATTGTTGGGCCCGTTAAGTGACGAAGGACTTCGGTCCGTCTTGAGTGTCCTCTAGCGCTACTATAAAGGTTTTAGAATCCATACACAACCATACCCCAGAAGGGATTCGAAGTCTGGACCCTTGAGTCGCTGGCTTGGCGTCTCAACCCACATGAACACGAGGTCTACAAGAGGAAATAATATAGGACAGGGGGTCTCAACCTGGGGATCGCGAAGATAAGCAAAGGGGATAAGTATAATTAGAATCTAATACCAGAGAATATTTATAAATAATAATTATTTTGAATTTTGTTCTGACAGAAAAATTTTATTTGTATTAATACTGTAAAGAACAACAAAAAATTGGTTTACTAAACATTTTCAACAGGTGCAAAGTTGGTTAAAAATCAATTTAAACGACATGAAACTTATGAGAACTTCATATTGAAATACCAAAAGAATGCAAATGAACTTTAATCATATGACCCAAAATTGAGGGAGTTATGAAGATTAAAGTTTTCAAACGGCCTCCATTTTGAATCAGTAGAACGGCGGATTCGATATTTGTAATACGAATGAACGGGCCAAATTTGGTTTTAATCCATTCGCTTTTAGGGAGGTTATTGTATCCACTATATACAAGAAATGGATTCTACTATTACAGAAATAAATGTATATAGTGAGATCTCCGCAATAGGTATATTAAAAATCCGACATAAGCTTATTACAGGCCAGAAGGGAGTCGCTGGCAAGAGGATGTAATATGGGGGTCGTGATCGAAATTAGATTAAGAACCACTGGTATAGGATTATTATTATTTCTTTGTCGTCTTCTTCATTTTACGAGGTTTGTCCGGAAAATAAGTATAAAAGTTGAATAAGAACTTTATTTTACAATTATTCAGCTATTACAATATGGTCTCCTTCAAAGTACTCTCCCTTAGACAAGATACAATTCTACCAACGCTGTTTCCACTGTTGATAACATTGCTGAAAGTCTTCAGTTGGGATGCTGTTTAGTTGCCGTGTCGTTTCTGCCTTGATGGCTTCCACATCTCCCAAGTGCCGCCCCCCGAAGCACCATTTTGCATTTCGGGAACAGGAAGAAGTCACAAGGGGCTAAATCGAGTGAATAAGGCGGGTGGTTTGTCACGGTGATTGAGCTTCGGGCCAAAAACTCACGCACAACGAGCGACGTGTGAGCGGGCGCATTGTCGTGATGAAGGATCCACCTGCCCCCTTGTGCCAAATCCGGTCGAACTCAGGCCACACGAGCTCTAAGACGTCTCAAAACTTCCACGTAAAACTGTCCGTTTACACCCTGGCCAGGAAAGACAAATTCCTTGTGAACAATGCCCCTAGAATCAAGAAAACAATCAACATTGTCTTCACATTGGATCTTGCTTTACGCGACTTTTTTGTTCTCGGTTCTCCTGGTAGCTTCCATTCCTTGCTTTGAGATTTGAGCTCCACATCGAATTCGTTCTGACTGTCAACCTACGGTCTTTAAGAACACAAGTCCGAATTCGTTCAACATTTTCATCAAAACTCGATGTCGACGGGCGTCTTGGGCGAAGGTCTCCTTTCACGTCTTCTTGGCCTTCCCGAAACCTTTTTAACCACTTGTTCACGGTTGGTTCCTTCAGAGAATTGTCTCCGTACACTTGTTTCAAACACTCAAAAATCTCACGGCCATTCTTACCTAGCTTTGCAAGAAACTTGATGTTGATGCGCTGTTCCTCAATCACAGAGAGCTCCATGCCGACGGCAGGTGAAACAGGGTAACTTTCAACAAGCAGCCATACACTCCTACTGACATGCAGAGCGCTCTGACTCGAACTGAGCGTTGATGGGATTGGCTACAGCAGTAGTGCCACCTGGCGGTGACTGCAACCTGTAAAATAAAGTTATTATTCAACATTTATACGTATTTTCCGGACAAACCTCGTATTGCCGACCTCATGTTCGTGTTGATTGAGGCATCAGGTTAGCGGCTCAAGGGTCCCGACTTCGAATCCCGGCTCGGATATGGTTGTTTGTGAATTTTAAAACCTTCATAGTGCTAGAGGACACTTAAGACGGGCCGAAGTCCTTCGTTACTTAACAGGCCCAACAATACATTTGTTGTCTTCTTTACATTATTATTATTTTCACTTATCATACTGCTCATAATACTAATCATACTGCTGCTACTACTACTACTATTAATAATAATAATAATAGTAATAATAATATTAGTCATACTACTAACAATAATAATAATCATAGAAAGCCATTTTTGCGTTGTGGTTTCAGCGTGTCCCTCTTCTCCACCGGGTAAACGTGTTTGTTTGGAACTTATGATCGGTGTATCGTATCGTGTTCCATTTGACATCGATTCGCATCACAGGCGTACTAGAGATCCCAATCACCACCGACTGTTATTCTCTTGAGTTTGCAATATTTGTCTTCGTGAGATAACAGGTTCCAGTGTATCACATTCTGGCATATATGACCAGAGTACATAACTTTCAGGGGCTGTGGGAGACTACTTCCTGTTCGAGAACGTTGCGAATCGTAGTAAGCATATTTCCATCTTTCAATATGTCCTTCCACTTGTGCAAGTTTCAATGCGATACTCGTCGAGGAGTAGGATAGTTTTCCTTGTAAGTCCCCCCCCCCAAAAAAAAAAAAAAAAAAAAAAAAAGCAATTGGTTCTCTCTCACACAACATTCAAAGGATTCCGAAACTTAACAATGAATACATGATTACCAAGCATGTTAATGAAAATTTAAAAAAAAAAATATTCGAGCACCTAACTTTATTAAATTAACGGGTCTCTCAAACACTGGATAGTGAAAACAGCGACTCAGCCCTTTTGCCTATCTGAAACAAAATGGCTTTAGCGGGAAATATCTTTCTTCTACATCATGATGCCAGGTATTAGTCGATTTGCCAAACAGAGAAAATTGTTTCCAATGAGTACCGTTCGAACACAACGTGCGAATCCTTTCCCATAATGATTTCTTCCTGGTGGTACTTTAAGGTACCATTAGTAAATAAAGAGTTAAGTGTTATCCCTACGTTTTCTAACAGAGTGTACAACCTATACTTTTCGCTGCTTCACATTTGGAAGGAAAAATGCTAGAAAATAGAAATAAGCTTTCATTATTACATTTCCAGATGCACATATATGAAAGCTATGGCAAATACACCACGCAGCAAAGATATTTCTATTCAATTAGATTAATTTTGCGCTTACGCCTTTGTTAACTCCCATCATAGTGCTGGTGTTGTCAGCAGCAAATCTAATTAAATTTGAAATTGGGATATTTCTTCCTTGGAAAAGCGCAATTATTGTTTCAAAAATGGTATTGCTTTTTCTACTATGACTTTCCAGTAAATCTAATACTATCTAATACTTGACCCTTTCCGGAGCCAAAATAGCGAACTACAACAATCAGAGTTTTCGAATTACTTATGTCTAGATTTGTCAATAATAACTGAAAAATAGTTTGCAGATCTTCGGCGATCAGTTCAACGTTTTCTTCCGCTGAAACATTTTTAATAATAGCACGGATTTAGTACGACCACATCGAACTTGTTTTGTAATTTGAGAATCCGGAAAACAACCTTTAAGAGTTCATGACAGAAATAGGTATGTGGTGCTCGCCTAAATAAGCAGATAATCTTATCTCGACTTGTCACTTGAACTCCTAAGGATTCTCGACAGGTCTGGGAAACGTATTGTTCAAAGTTAGAGTGGTTTTCCTTTCTTCGTATCTCTAAAATGCTTTGAAGTATGTAAAGCGCTCCATTGCTGATACACTTCCCAAAGG
This sequence comes from Thermobia domestica, assembly GCF_964235325.1. Classification (NCBI taxonomy): domain Eukaryota; kingdom Metazoa; phylum Arthropoda; class Insecta; order Zygentoma; family Lepismatidae; genus Thermobia; species Thermobia domestica. The sequence goes on along the minus strand of NC_137457.1, from coordinate 293,097,805 downwards.
CACCATATCGCAACATTTACAATATGCTTTCGCAGGGGTTTTAGGACTAGACGTAAGCCAGTCTTTAACCCTTTCAGACCTGGTAGTAACAATTGTGTACATCAAATTTTAAGATTAATATAATTACTCTGGAGGATTCAAAATGGCTGGATTTTCATGCCAATATTCTTTGAACATGTCTAAATCACTTTCCGCTATTTCTCTGGTGCTTTCATCTGTTGTCAAGTAGCTACGCCCATTTCTTGAAGAGTACTTGCAGGGCTATCACGAAGCATGAAGCTCAGCCACGTAGGCTGTTTTATTCTTGGCGAAACAAACTATTTGCAATAAATTCTCCTTCTGTTTTAGTGATGCGTTTTGAGCTTCTAAACTATGTAGATCACTATGATGTTTTGGATTAATGCCATTTTGTATTTTACATACTTATTTCAACCCTAGTGCACGCAAAATGTTTCATCCATAATTCTCTAAATATAACATCTGCAAACAAATCGACGTTTGTATTTAAGTCAAAAAGAATAATAAGACAAAATAAAAATAAAATCGGAGAGTAAACAAAAAATCAGGACTGAAAGGATTAAATTATGGTTTATCTTCCCAATCTTTTTTTGTATTCCTGATGTTAATACAAATATCTTTTGATTAAGTGTTCGATAGCATTCATATCATTTGAAGTTACAGTTTCATTACCTTTTATTCTGGAAGATTCTTGTCAGAATTACTATTGTCATCAGATACAAAAACGCATTTATTCCGGATTTCAGTATTATTACAATTGCTCGAAGTACCAACATAATTACGCGCAATCTTCTTTCACTTCAGGATTATTGGCAAATACACATGAATCAGCACTATTAGAAATTCCACCCTTAACTTTAGTACAATTTGAAAATTCCTCGCGCCTTCACAAGTTCTTAAAAGGACCTTTATAGAGATGACTTTTGATGCTAATTATACATTTTCTTAACTCATCAGCATCGCCGACGGGATACACTATGGGTCAGCGATTTCGCAACACAAGCCCAAACTTGAGCAACTGAAAAAATATACATCCGCGAGGAATTAAATATCTCAGACTGAAAGTTCTGATGGAAATCTTACTATAGATATTCTGAACAACTAAATGGCATTGTTTACTTTCCGAGAACAACCTAGTAGCAATTTCGAACTCCACAAGATAGTGAACGAAATTAATAAGTAAACTAATATACGACTCCAACGAGCTGTTTTGAAAATATACGTATATATGCGTAAACACAAATTTACTCTGTGAAAATGTACCAAACAGCGGCAGTTAGTAGAACTGACCTTCCTGAGGCGAAAAGATTGTAAAGATTTCGTGTTGTAAGAGATTTTCTTTCAGTCTTTGTATGGCAGCTAACGACTTCACGTGTTTACAAATATTTTTTGGAGATGACTTGTACCCATGTAATAACAGTGGTACCAGCACCAAAGAATCTTAAAATCGTTAGGAAAATTTTCATCCCGACATTTCTCTCCTTTTGGCAACGCTGCAATCAAACAAAATTGCCACATTCTTCTTCTAAGAAACAAGGTCTTAGCCATATTAATCGAGTAAACAGTCTTTGAGCTGTAACTCATTAACTGAAAACGTCAAAAAGCGTCCCGTACCGAACGGGTTAAATTAGGTTCTAGTATAATTTCCTATTTCTTTAAACTCATTGGGAACATCTAAAGATAATGATACTGGCGGCGCCTCTGTACGTCACAAAACATAGAAGCACAGCATTATTATTTCTCCACTTCCGTGATAAAATTACCCGCTCACCATAAGTAACTCACAATGTCGTCCCATGTCAGCGAACATAAAGGAGTGGAGGGCCAAAGATAGTCTCTGCTCATGATCACTTTTACACCGGGAGTTACTCTCAGACTGTAACAAAAAGAATAATTCTCAAGTTTCAATATTTTTTCGGAACCGAAGCATATTTTTATTTATTATTTGAAAAACCATTTTCTTGACATTTATCTGCATCAGAAATGAAATGTCAAAAATCACTAGAGTTTGGAGATTTACGCGAAGTGTGTACTATGTATATCATTAGTTCAATGTTAAAATCACAAATCTAGTACAAAATCACTAAAAGTGGCACCCTTGGGGTAAACGGTATCTATACGGTAAACAGATTACTTATGCTTGTGAAAATCCAGTTGGACTCATTATAAAGTCCGATTTGCCAAGTAGCTATTGGGCTACGGTTTATATCGATGAAAATAAAAGGACTACTATTTTGATTCATTAGCGCAAAATGTGACTAACTTAATCCAACAATTCTTACAAATAAATTGTAAGCTTTATTTTGTAAATAATGTGCAGATCCAAGATGACCTATCTTTATATTGTGGGTATTTTGTAATTTTTTTTTTTTTTTTTTTTTTGTATCACATGGTACGTGGTTATTCATTTGAAATATGTACTGCAATATGTTTAATAATTTTAAAAAAATGAAAACTGTAGTCAAGCTAAATTTAAAAAAAAGAAAATAGTTGTTTCCAATTTTCAGCTGTTTCAATCTTTTGTAACATTTAACCTTTCTTGCTAACGTATTTATAAATAAAACAGTTTGGTACTTTTTTAAAATTTGTTTTATTTCTAAAATACAATTCAACCTATATATAAGGAAGAGATTTATTACATTATCTAGTATTACTTTACATAATGTTTGAAACAGAAAACACTAAACAACTAGATATTTCATTAGTAAGAGTTATAGACCGTTGATATTTCCACCAGTGATTCAAATTTGTTGAGCACTGCGAAATGCAGTCAAGTTTTTTTCCCTGCAGGATTATTTTCATTATAAACATGACCTTATACAAGTATTATGTTAATCGTGGACAATCTTTTGTTTCCAGATCCACATTTGCTAATGCAAATATTCTCTCAATTCAAATGACTTTTACTCCACCTTCACAATAAAAAGTTGCATCTGGTGGATATATACGAATATGTGATACTATACACCTAGTCTTACTATTCTACATTAAACTATGTAAACGATTTGTAATTCAATCAATTTGGTTTTGTGAAACTACGGTGAATCGTTACACTCTTATGGCAATCTTACTAAAATAAATAAATAAATAAAAATTTAATGTATCATCACATGTAGCAAGACAAAAATTCATGTATCACAAATTGTTTTTGAAGAAATCTTAAACCCTTTGAATGGTAAACTGACATTTCACTGGAACCTTCCACGACAATTGAAACAAGTTATCCAATAATTCATTATCTTTTAATTGACTGAAATGTAACACTTTCAGCCCGAAGCCCATTTAAATTTTTAAAGCGTTGAATCGAACTTTTTAAGGGTAATTTTTTAATTAGTATCTTTCTTTCTGCATAAGCTTTTGGCCCAAAAATTGCAACATGCAAAGATGAAAGTTTACTTGTATATGAAAATTCAGACAGCTACCTTTCCAATCAGTTTGCCATCTCTTCGAATTTGACAGTAAATTTGGAAGTTTTTACAACATAGTTTACATATGACGCACACGCAACCACACAAGTACACGTATATTATAAATTATATTCACAAAGGAAAATGTAATTTATAGCACACGTTCTTTAGAACATAGATTTCCGAATACTTGTTTTTTGTGTGGTATAACTCGAAACATTTTCCTAAGCCACACAGGCAGCCCAACAATAAAATGTAGTTGCTTTTTTTTTTTTTTTTTTTTTTTATCACGTTTCACAGGCCAATACTTTCCCCAGTCAGAACACACTTTACATCTTTGTCCTACACGAGCAGTATGCGTTGACGATATAGATACACGGTATGAGTAATGGCGGGTCGTTACAAGCTTCTCACTAGACAAAGACCGGGATAATTCACTGATCTCGAGACCAGCATCACTCACTATTCACCTGTCAACTCTGCGAGAAATTTCCTGTCCCTACAGAGAATATATGCGTTGACAATTGACAGATCAAATAGGCGAAAGAAAACTTTTTTTTTCCACCACTTCACCATTTTCTTCTAAAACTGTACTTCGATAGCATCTGATCCGACTTGTCGACTCCAATCTTGTACGTGTTATAATACACAACGGCGGCTGCTTTTATTTTTTGATACCTACCTTTCGACTATGTTCTGCGGTCATTTGGTCGTTATGAGCTGTACTTAGAATGTATACATACGTGTCTGACATCTTCCCCATTTTTAATTTATTGCTGAATGCATCCTTAGGAATTTTTCTTCTATTACGCATTACTATTGCTACAGTTTTGTATTACACCTCAAGAGATGAACAAAACGTGTGGGGCTCAAAACCACCTGTCCATGTAGACCATGGGCAGAGCCCAGAAGACAATTCCTAACTCCGCGTATGATGTAGACTATAGTATTTTTTTTTTTTTTAAGCAAAATCTGTTCACAACATTGAGTGCTGTATTATGTTGCGGATCATCCGGCTGTGCATCAGTATAAATTTCAAGATCACACACAAAACCACTTCTTGCTTCACACAGTTCAAATATTTTTATTCCATACTTTTCCGGCTTTCAATCTGACTGCAAAATGCGCAGATTCCTTCATTGAATACGACATACTCTTCTGAAGTATATAACACTTAGTACTGAGACGTGATAATATTCAAAATTGTGCGCACCTTATGTAGTAACGGGTCATCTCTTGGCTCAGTTTTAAGCACAATAGTGTCGTTAGCTATCAAGTGAAGCAGGGCCAGAATTTCGAGAAATCCAATCATCAAATAGAGATGGTTTACGCACAAGATAAGAATAAATTACTATCGCAAATTACTTCTTTAGTTCTAAGACATTTATGGGTTTCCATTTCGCAAAAATTAATTTCCTTAGTGTACTCTTTCGTTTCACCTTCCGAATTTGCTGATGTGCGTACCAGTTTGTCTCTCTTGAAATAATTTCAAACACATCTTCACCAAAAAAGAAAAGAAAAAAAAAGAAACATGGCAAGTGGTAAAATTTCACCATAAGCACTGACATTTATGACAGAAAAAACAAGATTTGTAGTTTGCTGAATATTTTCAGTCCACCCTCAAGTCTGAATCTGTGTCTACACGGAGGACCCTTTTCCGAGTATCTGTAACTACTACTTCCTTAACATCAGAAGATTCATTGCCTCCACACTCCGATACGCCACTGAATTTGTCAGTGTCATAAGCATCTGAATCGGAATCGTACACAAGTTCGGTAATTCTATCTTCGTTTAGCGTCAATACTCGTAAATTACGTAAATTTCTGCACAGTCCCATTTGTTGAAGGAACACCCATTTTTCAATACTCCGAAATTACCAACCCATCACGACACCGTCAAAATTGATAATGTCCTCAAGCATCACATCTAAACAATATACATATTCACGAGAAGAGAGTAAAACAAAGGTAAAAAAACGGAGCTTTTATTTATGTTATTTCTTCTTGAGAACGTGATCTGATTGTCCACAAAGAAACCATTATCAGAACGCATTTCTCCTAAATGAGAAGTAATTTGTCACTCATTGACAAATTCAAGACAGAACAGAACACATACACATAGTGTTGCCTCCTTACCACTCAGGGAGGAACCAGGAAGGGATTACACGTCGAGCTGCCTTCAAGATTATCACAATTTTTTCTCCTTTAATGATGGTTTTCCTGGAAGATTTTAAAAGAATTCAACTTGAGTCTTATCATTCACCAAATGTTTTTGAAAAAGTTTCACGATTATGATCCATACTACTTAATGGATTTGTACGTTAAATATGCACTTATTGTTTTCAGAACACAGAATTTCATTAATAGTTTGTGCACAGTTCTCATTACAATACATGATTACACACAAAAAAAAACTATTTCTTTCTGTAGAGATATCTGTCCTTTCCCTGGCTCGTTATGCAATCCAGATGTGTTTTGTGTATTTCCGGAAAGAAACAAATTCAAGAGTACATATATTTTCCTTACACACTGCATCATGTCAGAGTACTTTCCATAATCCCTTTCTAATGAAGTCTTCAATAAAATAGGCCTATAGTCCAAGTCCCATGCAAGATTACACAACCATTCAATATCATTTCACATCATTACATATGCAGATCCACGTTTCAGTCTATATATTCTTAATAATTCTTTCCTTACTCTGGAATTGTGAAAATATAAATCGAAAAAAAAAAAAAAAAAAAAACTACTTTCACTATCCCATATCAAACCAATTATGATGTCCTTGCCTAGACTCTTCAAATGCAGAGAGGAGGCATGCAACACACGCCTTCGGATTTCCAATAAATAAGGCACTACGTAACACACCCTAATATTTTCTCTACAATACAATCACCAGATGATTTCGAATATTCCTCCAATTTTCAATCGTATACTGTTGAATCAATAACCATGCTGGAGAGATCTCTTTTATTTCATCATTACTGTCTTATGTCTTACTTTGAATTACTATGTTAAATTTCGGCATAAATGAGGCTTGGAAGAGAATTTGGTCATCTTTTCCAACGGTGTACCGCTAAGAACTCAACCGAGAAAGTATTTTCCATTGCTGCCCCCACTAAGGCCCACCCGGAATAAAGTTTCTTTAATGGCATTTCGCTAAGAATCGCTTCGCTAAGTACTGATAAGGTAAGTACTTAAAAAAAAAAAAAAATAGTTACTTTTAATTTTTGATAGGCAATAACTGAGTAACTATCAAAGATAATTACACCAAATTTTGTCACATGAAACATTACACCCAAAACATTTCATTAGAGCTCTCAGTACTTCTTTGAGACTTCGATTCTGTAAGTTATGCAGGTATTTCACAATAGCCCCAAATGCAGAGCCTATTTTGAAACATTTTTTTATTTTTTTCATATATATATATATATATATATATATATATGTTTCTAACCCAAGCAGATTTTGATGTATGGTTTTTCATTTCACAATTACCCCACTTGACCCTGAGTTCACGTACTGTGTTCCGTCTTCCCAACATGAGGACCTCGTTTGGCATAAATTTTAAATCACCTCTTCCCTTTTCAATCCTCCTCCTCACCCCTTAGGAAGTACATCAAATCATTCGAAATTGCCTACAGTCTTTCCGATACAGTTACTTCGACTGCATCAATGCGGTTCAAGCCAACGCACGGTGTGGATCTGTATACAGACATACAAACATACATTTCTATACATAAGATATCTATAAACATCTCCCAAGTAATGAATCAAAAAAGTAAATAAATAAAATAAAAAGAATAAAAAATAGTCCCTTCATTTTACACAAAATAAATCGACAATGTTCTAGTCAGTATTATATAGCACGGCTTTGCTTGTCCATTGTTTGTGACTAGAGGTAAATGTTGTATGTGACAGTAACAATAACATTAACGAACTAATATAAAATACAATAATATAAATTACTATCAATAACGTTTATTAAAAAATAAGAGCTTACATTTAAAAAAAATGTATAACAGATATCTTTCTTAACATAAGATTAGAAAAGGCACTTCAATTAGAATATACAATGTAAATGGTTACATAATGTACAATGTCTTCACGTTAAAAATGGAAGATTAATTCTGACGTCGAATGGTAAAAAGAGAGACAGTAAAACAATTTAAAAATTACTCAACAGAAACTTATATTTAACATAAGGAAGTTATATATTTTTACAAGAAATCTGTTGCTAATATTTCTTTCTGCTGAAAATTTATTTAGCTCATATTAATGCTTTCGATCCTGTACTTTTTATCTAGCAAATTCCAGCTTCCTGGCAGTTTAGTGCAGAGTTGCCATATCTTACCTTTTCCCCACATTTTTTTGGCATATTTTATTATAGGATTTTATTTTCCCCGTAGAACAACTTCTTGCGTTTTTTTAAAAAAAAGAAATATATACAAGAAATTACTCCTATAGTAATCGGTACGTTTTTATATGTTAGTGCAAATTAAAAAAAAAAAAAAAAAAATCAGAGGAAATGATTTCTCACACACTGTAGCAAGTAACAGAACGATATAACTTAAAGTTCAGAGAAAAATGCAACAGATTCAGGTTTTTTTATTTCCTATCACACCAGCACCCTCACATTTAGCATCTTAGCCTTCATCTGTCAACACCGTTTCGATCATATCGCAATCTCGATGATTGTATTATACTGATGTCAGGAACAGAAGCAACTGTGGCTAATAAATGCAGAACTCTTAAGTGATTGTGATTTTCGATATGTCCTGCATGGACTTTTTCGAACTATCAAAATAGATATAGGACTGATAGGAGATACAAAGTCTTTATTAAAATACAACTAAGGCAACACATATTTATGTAATATACTTGGTAGGATGGATTTGAGGCTATCTATATGAGAGGAGGCTACATACGACAAAGGTCTACTCTTTAACGTAGATCCAAACCACATGAGCTCCCTCAAGGAGTTCTAACATATCTTTCTGTATATTGTGAGTTACAATTATTTTTAATGAATCTGTCCCAGTTTTAATTAAAGTTATTCTATGTTGTTATGTGAAATTATATATGTTTATTATGTGTAAATCACATAATAATATCACATATCTTCCGTTTTTTCTTCTAAAAATCCTAAAATCTTCCTTTATGTACTCTGGAAAATCTGGTAATACTAGCTTAGTGCTTTGTATCAGGTAGAAGACAAAAGATATGCATGCAAAATATATTCCAAGTGAATCTTTAAACATTCTATTTGAAGACGAAGACACTTATTAATATTGCTACAATATTACCAAGCTCGTATGTTTGCATTAATAAGTTACCGCAAGTCCTGCTCGGGCTTCGCATCGGAAATGTTAAACCTATGCATAAAATTATACCGTATAGTTTCATTTAAAACATATTTTGCTGTATGTCAATTTTCTTTGGAAAAGAGTTGTCGATACATACCTATGTTCATGAGGTGTATACGTTTGGCAAAACCGCATTTTAGTAGGAGTAAACGGATGGCCACAATTCCCTCGTCAGAGGAAAAAGATTTTGAAGTTGAATTATTATTATTACTTTTTTTTTTCTGGTTATGAGACATACGGAAATTAAAAATTTTCATTTTTTTTTTTTTTCAAATTTCCAGTCTTGCGCCTGTCTGAATCTGCTATGTGCCAACAAAACAAGGAAGTTCCAGACTCCAGCATTTCTCTTCATATAAATACTCCGGAAAGCGAGATCGGGAGGTCGTTGGTAGACAATCAAACATTTGACACGAAAAGAAGCAGAACCAGACGATACTGTGAGTTCATTTACCTCCATTCATTACGAATGGAAGAAAACAAAGTCGATGGATTATCCGCATATGTGAGAGGTCGGAAAAAAGGAGTCCGAAATTCTGCTCAAGTGACCACTGAATTCCAAGATAAGCGACCAGAGTTGGGAAGAAACTACAGCTGATATCCCTCTTTTTTCATCCTTTGTTCCACTGTGCTGCTCATTTTGAAAAGACATCCTTGTATTTCCGTAAGTTGGAAGGATCGCTTGTGTCCGTCCTTTGAAAGCTTTCCTTGAAGATCAAGGATCAATATTTGAAAGACAATCGCCCCCTTTACAATTAAAAGGTAACAGAGCATAGGGCAAAATGGAACCAATGAACATAATACATTCAATTCGAGTTATAGTATTCCACAATTTCACTAATTATTCTATAGAATGAGTGAATTCCATGATTGGTGGTAATACAGACACATGTATCTTCGGGATTTCCATGATACCCTTGTTTGAATCAGTTGATTTCTTAACTAATGCTATACTATTATGTAGGTTAGAAGGACTTCTTAAAGTTCTTGGTATCTTAGAGCATCACCATAAAAATGTTTCCTCATATTCAGACAAAAATAGTAGCTCTCTTATATTTGTTTTACGGCATTCTGGTGCATCACGGCTCGCAGCGTATTCTGCTGGAAGAAAATCAATCATAATATTTATTCACTTAAAAAAATATATTAATTAAAAAAACAAGCTAAATGCAGCTTACAACAATTTACATTATTTGAAACTTAACTATCTGTTTATTGTAATCGGGCTAAGTAAGAAATTGATCTATAATTGAGCTGGGATTCGAACTCCAGTCATCTGTATCACAATTTCCGTTGCTTTAAGAGCCGTGGTAGCAGACAGCTTTCAAGCAGCCGAGGGGCTAATCTAGTATGTGCACTGTCCCAAGTAGGTTCCAGAAGAGTGTAGGGAATAAAAAGAATATAAGCTGCTATGCAATGCTATTTTAATTGATAGAAGCTGACATGTCATTGCAAAAAGGAAGACTTAACAAAAAAAAAAAAAAAAAAAAAAAAAAAAAAAAAAAAAAAAGGCTTTTATGTAAATGATATACTAATAAACTAGAACCTGGGCGAAACATCGTAGCCTGATTTGGAAACTGATTTTCAAACGACGGTAAGATTGCTTATTGGCTTGCTTGACTGATTTGTATAATATTTTGTCAACAGTGAGCCAATATTGTGCTGGACTTACAGTTTAAAATAGAATCTGAACCACTGTGGCGCATTTGATGTTCTTTCACCGGAAAACGAATCCGCAACTTTATATACCAAAGACACACGTGCTAACCACTAGACTAAGAAGGAAAGCGGTAGTAAGTTTGAATGTGTGCGTGTACATATGTAACTGTGATTATAAATGTGGTATAGATGTATATATGGAAGTTAAATTTGTAAGATATATTTTAAATTGTACCTAGTTTTCTCTTTAGTATTCACACTACCATTCTATAGCACTGTAGATATGTACCATTTTTTTTCTTTCTTTTTTTTTTTTTTTTTTAATATGCAACTTTTTGTTTGTTTGTATCATTTTTAATACAAGTATTTGCAAAATGGTACATATCATTTGCCACTAACCTTTTAGAAGTGATGGTTCTTAAAAAAAAAATTGTAGGCTCGTTTCGGAAGCTACTACTCGGACTCTAATTATATTAGATTCATAGTTCGTACCTCGTTGTCTTTGGAATAAAGTAGGCTTTAAATGATACCATACACACGTGTCACTACCCATAAATTAGGGAAATTTTCCGAAGAAAAACTTTTTGTTTTAATTTGGATGCCTCTATTGGGCCTCCATGTTCAGGTATCTTGAAAAATACTATACATCGTATGCTATACATTTGCCTAGTTTAATTGAAATACTGCTAGTAGATATGAAGATAAAAAATACTTTACAATCTTATGAAATATTTGACATTTTGAAGAGGAAAATATACAGTATTTTAAACAATTCACTTAGGAAGCTCCTGCTTGTACTCAAATTACTTTAAGAGGGGGCGCGGTGGCTCAGTGGTAGAGCGTTCACCTCTGGTGCTTGGGGTCCCGGGTTCGATCCCAGCCCCCGCCAAGTGAACTTTGTGGTGGACAAACACCGTGCTCGTGTGTTTTCTCGGGGTTCTCCCGTTTCCTCCCACTTTCTTCATTCCACCATTTCACTCATCTCTCATAATCACCGTCTCCTTTAGCCTAACCGGCATAACCGTGGGACGTAAAACTCAAAGATTTTTTCAAATTACTTTAAGTTCATAGTTCGTACGTCGTTTCTTTAGAATGATACTATACACATGTGTCATAGGTCCATAAATTCAAGAGAAATTTGGAGAAACATTTCCAAAGCTTTCCCGGAAAAGACTTTTAAAAAGAAATAACATAATTTTTTCGTTAATATACAAGAAAGAATCCCCAGACCATACTAAAATCGATTATTTTGTTATACAAAATATGAATTTAAATATAAATGAAAACTTGTAATGATAGAAAACCGTGTATCATAAAATTGGCACATATTTCAGTCGGTAAACTCCAATGAAATTTTGTAAACTTAGATTAATTACAATTTTGTTATATTCCATTAAATATACTAGTATAAGTGTATATTCATAATAGCTGCAGGAACAAAAATTTTTAAGTTCCAATAGGTTTACGATAAGGAATTGCTCAGTTTCTTAAAACTCTATCAACCAAACTATCGCCAATTTACATCTTTAGCGCGCATGAAATGTCATAAAATACTCAATATGAAATGAAATGAAATAAAATAAATAAATAAAAACTGAAGTTGACGAATGAAGCAACCATCCAAAACTTCATAAATTTTAAATGAGCAAATGTGAATTACAAAGAAAACTCGTTAACACTTTCAGAAAGATGAAATTGACACATTTTTGCTAAGATTAACAATCATTTAACTCCCCCCCCCCCCCTAAATGTGCCTTGCGAACTTTAATTGGATGATTACTTTTATAGTATTTCATTCAGTGACTATCCTGTTGCAATTGACTACCAGACAGTAATTGCAGAACTTAGGCTCCACAAAGAATATCATATGTTATTTAATTGAGTAATTTCCAAACAAAACTCTAATACCAGCGATCACTCTTAACTATTGGTGATCACTTACGCACGAACAAGTTCAAAACTTTGAGGTAACAGTTATATATAAATGAAACAATCTTGGACAAACATTTACAAACGCTATGTACAATTTGAGGTATTTCACTCCCTTTACCTTCCCTTTAAGTTTGTATTTATTTATTTAAATGAAGCAAAATATTTCAAACTGTAAACAGCGTGTGTAAACAATTGATCTACATTTGTTTTATTTATGCATCACTGTTACCTCAAAGTTTGAGGGGGACGCGGTGGCTCAAAGGCAAAGCGCTCACCTCTGGTACAAGCAGTCCCTGGTTTTATCACTGGACGCAACTTAGTGTAAGGATACGAAAGGTAACCAGACAAGGTTGCTGGAAATTACTAAGAGGGTGTGAGGTTCTTTAAATAACAATTATAATTCTAATAAAATGTACGATTCAAATAAAGACTGATGATACCAATCGGGATGTTGATGAAACTAGAGCTTGGGAAAACAGCTTAATTTCAGAATAGTTTCACCGAAGTTGTTCCACGGTCCTTTCACAAGCTGGGACTAGTGTACGTCGTAGTATGTCCTGAAGTCCCGAAGAGCTAGGCGTCTCAGAATGTCCACATCGAAAATAACCAAAGACGAACGGCTAATGACAGTATCGAAAATGACGAAGAAGTGACCAAGCTCATGCTCTCTCAATTGCTTTTGATCCGCCTGTCCCCTCTGAGTCCCATTCCAGAACCCACGAAGAACTCATGGAATTCAAAGTTCTTATTTACAGTAACTAATACTTCCTCGTCGCTGCGATGAAAGGCAGGTAAACGATCGAAGTGGACAACGTCCGGATGCTGATATAAGACTGCGAGGGCCAGTAAGATACAACTTCATTGAGAAAGTGCCTGATCTCATCATAAATAAACTTAAAAGTTATGAGACATGATGAAGCATGGCGGACGGTGAGGACAGAGATAAAGGTTTGGGAAGCTGCTACCACAGTTTATTACAAAATGCTTTACAAATACAAGGATTTCCTTGTAGACAGCAAACAATGAATAGGAAATCAACTTGCTTCCTAGCTGTTAGAATGTAGCTGTCAGCTGGTGACGTCAAGGCAAATGGCCGATGTTGACCATCCAGGCGATGGAACTTGAACTCGGAAATGCAGAAGAGACTGTTTGGCTCTCCGTATTAAACAACTGTTTCCCCAAAATGATTAAGTTCCAATAAGTATACGTGAATTTTCTCAGGGTTTTCCAGTTTCCTTCCACATTATCATTCTGTCAATTATTTCATAAATAATCATTCAATTTTATTAATTCATCTGTTTCCTTTGGCCTAAGGGAAGTAACCATCGGAAGTAAAACTAGAAATTCCATTTCCAAGTTTTGAGCTATTGTGACGGTGATCAGCAAGTTACGAAAAGAATTGCTGATATTAGTGTTTCTTTCAAAAACAACTGTTATATGTCATAATCTTTCGGAAGCCTACGTTTCCAATTAGCGCCTGGCAGTCGATGGCAATAGCAGTAGTTGCTAAAATCATATCAGATTCCCAGGACTTAACAAAGAAGAAGAAGAAGAAAAAAAGGTACACGTTGTTTATTAAACTTCGTTAACACTTGCTGTATGAGACTTCCAGATAAAAATTACAGCTCACCCACCTCTTGTAGCGTACACTGTGCAGTAACTGACGACTGCTTATATCGTGCTTCACGTCTTTTCATGTTCTTGATGATGCGCTTTGAGCCCATTTTCATCAGTAAACACTTTCCTGCAGATATCACAGTAGAAATATTTTGTTTTGATTGGTTGATAGCTTTCTGGTACCTTAACTCTGAAACTGGATATAAAAAAAAAACATTAAATAGTAGAGTTTTAAATAGTTCTAGTTAAGCTTAACGAAAATACACATATGTAAATTCTTTCTCAATATTTATTCCAATAATCAACTATTGCATAAATCTCGAATATATTTTAATATTGATCAACAAATCATATTAATACTAAACTACAATTGACTACACAACCACACAGATACTCTGTGTACAATCCTCTCTACCTAGATAATTAAAAGTAACAAGCAACAAACTAACAATGTCACCCTGATTGCCACGCTCCTCGTAAATGGCATGCTCTCTGCTTACTTGAGCATAACTGATCTTATAGTTCTCTATTGAACACTTGCAACAATTTCAACTGCGTTATTCTCTCCTTGTCAGAATGTGTTATCAAGAAAGACATAAATAGTGTGCTACACTTGGAAAAAGCGTGTAATTGTCCTCAAAGTTTGCAGCAATGATCTTACGGTTTGAAGAGGAATATATATATATGGAACAACTGGTAAGTAGGCGAGGAAAGAAAACTCGCATTGCATCTGCTTGCAATCGGGAAGCGATGTAAATTTACCGAGAATGAAAGGAATCGGAGACCCTTATGGCCACGCCTACAGTAGCGCGACCATCATTCTGCTTATCCCGTCTATAGTTCGTATAATTGCTGTGACTGGTCACAGACCGGTGGTTTCAGTTCTTTAGGTAACTACTGAAACTGAAGCTGAAGGTAATTGAAGAAGCTAATGCAAAACATTAATGTTTAAGACATACCTTCCCGCATGTGTCAATTACCATCTCCTCATGATCCATTAGTTCGTCCTCCACTGTATCAAAGTTTAACAGAAACTGCAGGTGATTTACGAATCGGTGTATATTTAGCATGTTCCAGGGAGAGGACAGGAGCATTCAGTCGGCGTACATGTTGGCTAAATTTTAGGCCAGCGATGTAAGATGAGCTGCGAAGAGGAGTTCCCTGAAGAATACTACAAACTGATACACGCTGGATTTTGGTAAGTTCGCTTGGCATTAAGAATGGGGTTTTCAGGAGTTGCAGTTGAGTAACAATCTCAGTTTGGGTGGTAATGTCAAATGTAAGTCTCCAAAGACTTATAAGGGTAGAGGGTATATTGACAATGATTTCTTTTAAGTGTCGTTTGGTTTCCGTAGCAGAAATCTTCTACAGAACCATGAGTTCTCCGATACGTTTCTGTCTCTGAGAAGTTGGATAATTCCTGAACTAAGCAGAAATATCTCCCTTGCAGTTAACACAATAATGCTTACTCGTACATGGTTCCGCACCTTGACTTTTCTGGCTACAATTAACTCAAATAGCAGCTGTCGCGTTACATGATATACTAGTGTGCCCGAAGTGCTGACATTCCAAATGTTGAAGGGAACTCGGAATATAAGGACAAACTACAAGACGATACTATTCAGACTTCAGTCCGAAAGTGTAGGTAAACTGAAAGTAAAAATCGGTGACTTGAATAGCAACCAGATCACCTGACTTCTTACTTTTAATACTAGTTACTTCTACATGTTGGTCAGCTGGCTCCGATTTGATCTCCTCTTCGGTTGAATTCACGAGATCCCAACAAGGAATCACGCCTCGAGAGGTGTTCAGTAGACAGTGAGATTCTGCTGACACTTTCACTGGTCCAGTAACCTCCAATGTCCACACTACCCGGGGAACTGTGAGAAAGAAGGAAGCGGCCTGGGGCCATTATGTTAGGTATCATCCTGGCATTTGCCTGATGTGAATGAGGAAAACCCAGAAAAGCTTCACTTAAGATGGATACCCTGAAAAAGCTTTTACACTTTTTCGACCGAGTGTCTCCACCTGGAACTGAACCCGGGACAGCTCACACCAAAGGTGAGAGCATTAGCGAGTCACTACGCGGGATTACATCTATCACTGTAGTCAATGATCAATTGAAATAAGAAGCTTGAAATATGTTACTCCTCTTAACATCATTGTGGGTGGGTAAAACTTCAACGAAAAATTATGTAACGGGCATGGCCAACCTAGTTGAAATTAACAACAATTAACATTTACAAGTTATATTTCGCAACAATCATATATTTCAATAATTAATTTTTTAAAATTTTATCAGGTGCATTTTTCCTATCAAGAACTTACTTTACGTTCTCAGCATCCGTTTCTAGTATCTCAAAAAGTTTATTTTTCTTTATTCCTTCAGTCACTCGCTTTCCAGTCTGCAACCTTCGCTTTTGAGGCCTCCAGTATCTGATAAGCGTTTGAGGAACACCATACACCCTCTCCGCTGCCACATTCCCATGTTTCTCTGCATAATCCATCACCTCCAACTTAAATTCAGCTGTGAAACTGAAAGTAAATTTATCGTAGTTCACAAGTTAGTTGTAGGAGAGGTCGTAATCAAATTTGATTCTTACTCTGTCACATTTCCAAAACAACATGCAACAAGGCAGCAAGGGCGCCCATCAGGGGGGGGGGGGCAAGGTGGGGCGATGGCCCCCCCAAGAGGAAATTGTACTTGGGAATATTGAAAACACAATAGAATTTTTACATTAGTTACAGCAAAATTTGAAACTACATTTGAAACGTCGCTTATACTTGCCCCCCCTTGGAAACCACGACATGGGCGGCCTTGCAAGGCAGAATATTTCAAGAAAAACTTTATGCCCAACTTTAGGACAAAACGACAAAAAAGATTAATAATAACACAGTAAGAATTATATTATACAAAGGGACACAAAAGAGAATTTTTAAAACTTGCAGGAGTTTACAATATAGACAGTTCTTACCAGTACCTTCTCGCACACAATGATTTGCAGTACTTTTATTACTCCCCATATTGCTCATTTGTACAACTAATGTCCATCATCCAGAATTCCTGCTGCAAGATTTGGTACATTGATATACATTAGAGTTTTCAGATTGCGCCATTACTGCTACCGTTCAGTGTCATTGCATCCTATTGCAAATAAGTAGTCTTCAATTTGCACACTAAATTTGTAAATAAAATTCTGTTTCGTTTTTGAAAAGAGAATAATTAAAAAATATTACTGAAGGAAAAAGTAAACTTGGAATACTTGATTTAGGAAATATACAATTTGTTAACAATCAATTTCCCAACTAGCTGATACCATACACATGTATTCTTTCCTCTTTGCGTTTCTTTGAGAAGCAAACGAAACGGTTGGGACCACTAAACGCTAATTACATTCGTATATACACCGTATCCACACAGTCTGTTGCCACTCTTGGACTTCCACAACAGTTGAGATGCGAAAAACGCCAAGACCCATATTACATTATTTTCAGAGATTGATATTTTGAACTAAGTGTATTCCCCCAGTTGCGTCGCCATAGAGTTGGGTAGGGGTAACTCAAGTATTTTAAATAGCAAATAGGTCGAGGAATATACAGGGTGATTTTTTTTTTAAAAAAACTCACGGATTTCATTTGGTCTAAAGTTTCTAACTGAAGTCCGATTTTCATGTAGTTTGTGGCAAATGATCAAGAAAGGATGGGAGATTTGTGGGATTACGTTTACCGGTTTAAATTTATCCGGGGCAATATCGACCACACCTCAAAAAACAGCAAATATTCGTCAGTGTACCCTACAATTGGAATTAGGTTTTGGATTTTCGAAGCGAAACTGCATAATACAAATTAAGTGTTAGTAAAAATATAAATTAAGTGTCAGTGGTAACAACCATAAATTACATGTTGAATAGCTATAGCCGGTTTCTTGCGATAAACGACGGAGATTTCTTGGGCGACCTAAGGAGTCGATAACTGACATCTTTCACAATACCCGCCTGCGGGGTCCAATGCTTCCTTGTCTCACTCAGAAGTGATGAATTCTCTTCCAATTTATTTACTAGCGATCATAGTGTGTTCTAGTCAGGGGCAAATTTGCTTGTAAATGCCCTTTGCGTAGCAACAACAGACTCCGTTCTCCAAAAATTTTTAACGATAAACTCATTTTGATTAAAAGAGTACACTATTCTCACTATGTTCTGATCATACTCATACAGTAGGACAGAAATGTACAGCATAATTCCCAATACAACGGTCCAGTTTCCTATTTCTTATTGACCTTGGCGTGGTTGCCATTTAACGAAAAAACTCAAGTTTCCACACAGTATTGCACCTCATTCCAATTGTAAGGTACACTGGCGAAAATTTGCTATTTTTATTGAGGCGTGGCCGATATTACCCCGGATGAATTTAAACCAGTAGACATAGTTCCGACATCCTTCCATCGTTCCTTGATGATATGCCAAAGAGTTGTGAACAGGAAATGGGTGACTTACAAATCACACAAATTACGGAATCGGATCAAGAAGAGCACTGCCTTCTCAACCTGGTACAACGAACAGCAGTTTTGGATTGGCAAAACTTGCTACAGGAAGATTTAGAATACTATAATGCTACTAAAAGCGGGAAATAACTCAATCTAATTGAAGATCTTAACCTAATGGATGAGCCTAAAGATAATCAATCTATTTATTACTTTTCAATTTATGTCGAAGATTGTGACAGTAAATCACTTACAGAGGATCAATATACTGATTTATTAATTTTTATTATTTATTTATTTATTTACTTCACACACGAATAATCTAATGATGGTTATTTACTTCAAGTCTAGATAATGGCAATGCGAAGACAACATATATTATTTGTTATTTTTTTAGTTTAATGTCCCACAATTGTGCTCCAAGCCTAAGGGAGAGCAAGATCGTCA
Organism: Thermobia domestica; assembly: GCF_964235325.1. NCBI lineage: Eukaryota > Metazoa > Arthropoda > Insecta > Zygentoma > Lepismatidae > Thermobia > Thermobia domestica. Next base: position 293,078,883 of record NC_137457.1, on the reverse strand, counting down.
GATGCATGATACTGGTGGAATGAAGAAACTGGGAAGAAACAGAAGAACGCCGAGAAAAGCTACGCATTTGACCCAACAAAGTCCACTTGGCGTGGGCTGGGATTGAATCTGGGACTCCACGTATCAGGAAAAAAAAAAAGAATAAATTCTTTATCAGCTCATAACCATAAGTTTACGAGGAGGAAGAGTTTGGAAAAACGTATTCTTCCAGCAACGTAGGTATTAAAAAAAAGTACTGACAAAGGCGGAAAGTTATTGCTGAAACTGTTTGCAATCGTTTTTAATCGGATACTTCAGGTAAGTGTAAGACTCCCATTATTACTATAATTAGTTAATATGGATCCTATTGTTTTATCAAGTAATTTTCGGTTTTGATTTGAGTTTAGCGTCTTTTTCAGCATAAGAGGCTATATGACATATAGACCTATACGTTAACATGAGATTCGAACCACATGAGCTCCTACTGGGAATCGAACCCGGGTCTTCAATTGGAAAAGTGAGTACTGATTACGTAATTATAATACAGTAATGAAATTAGGGGCTGGCCCGGAAAAGGGGAAATTCCCCGGGGCAAAATATCTGATCATGCTCAATGTGGATTACCAGTGTTTTTTTCGCTGTACTATTTTAACCCCCTCCCTCATCTATTGAAATATATCCCCCCTCCCCCAGGAAAAATCTTCTGAAAGGGCCATTGTTATATTGTACTTTTCTAGATGTGTGTGTGCATGCGTGAACAAGTTATTGGAAGAAAGGATCTCCAAAGTGAGCATGGAAAAGTGGACAATTTTCCAAACAGCAATAAAAAGACTACAATACAAAACAAATGAGAAATTATAACTATCTTAGACGAAATGCTTTATTAGGAGGGGAGACGCAGTGTCAAGAAAAAAAGTAAAGAAAAGTAACTGTTCTTGGTTAGTTAGCCTTTCTTTTAGTTAGGCGTCATATCTGAATCAGAACCCCGACTTTGAATTGGAATATGCCGCCACTCTTTTGTCACCTTATTTTCTCCCCACTTCTTCTTCATGTTTGAATTAACAGTTTTGCGAAAGTATTTCGACTTAGGCAACGGTAATTAAATTCATTCCAATGTTGAAAAAAATTTAAAAAAATGTTCCACAACTGTCCGATTCACTGACTCATTCTGTAGTACTCTACTCAAGATAATAACACTGTTGGGAAGACATAACTTGCACGATATTAATATCAATGTAATTCGAACATAATCTTACGAAGAATAACAGTTTAACAGTAATGCAAACTTACTCTTCCTCAGTTTTGTGAGATTTCAAATGCGTGTTCAAACCTTCTTCCGAATAAAAATTCATGTTACATCGTTCACAGTCCAAGCGAGGAATTGTCTTGTAATGTTTCTTCTTTTTGTGGTTTTGCATTTGACTCTCAGAAACAAACCGACGATCACAAACAGGGCAGCTGTAAAAGAAAAATGAAACATCTAATGATCAATGAAGATAGAAATATGCCTCTTCAAATTAGACAACGAAACATTGCACAATTGTTAATGGTTATCAATTACCTGCTATAGAGTTTTGTTGATCTGTCGAGTAGTTTTTGTTTGGACATTTACTTATTATTATGAACATGTTAAAGTAAATTAATTGTTTCTACTGAAGGGTCAAAAAGACTTTTTTCTTCAATAGATATACTTCTGAAAAGAATATAAAGAAAGTCCTGCCTGTCGCTTTTTATGAAGGTCTGTGTTCAATTAAGTTGAATGCGAATGGAGATAAGGCGAAGTTCAGTTGTTGATGTGGGTATACAAAACATACTACCTGGTCGTTGCAGTTTAGTTACACCGTGAACTTGCGTAAGGACAGAGTAAACATGGGACCTTCACAAGTGTCATAAGAGCATGTATGCTGTGCAAGTTCAAACTGGGTCAAACGCCACTGCAGTGGGGCGGAAGATATGCTAGGTCTTTGGTGAGGCTGTCGTGACTACGCGGAAAGTGCAGCGGTCTTTTAACAAGTTTAAGGACGGTGACGAAACACTCGAAGACGCACCATGTGCCGGAAAACCAACACAACATGTACAAAATGAAGATATTCAGGCAGCAATTGAGGCGAACAGTGGCCAGGCATGCAAGGGTCTGGGACTACAATTCAGTGTGAGTGGAGAAACCATTAGGCAGCACCTCCATCAACTTGAGAAGCACTACAAGTTGGGTCGATGGGTCCCACATGATTGGATTCCGGGCCAGAAGGCAACGCAAGAAGACAACTGTATTTATTTGCTGTCTCGTCTGAGGAAGGAGCCATTTCTGAACAGGGTGTTGATACGTGATGAAAAGTGGGTCCTGTACGAAGCTCCACGGCGCCGTCGTCATTGGTTAGCATCCTATGAACCGGTTCCAAAACAGCCGAAACCAGCATTGCAGCAGAATAAGGTCCTCCTGTGTGTTTGGTGGACTGTTCGCGGCATCGCGCATCGGGAAATACTACCAGTAGGTCAGAGCATCAATGCAACTATGTACTGGCAGTTGAGTCTTATTCATGAAAAACTTAAAACTCTGGAGCCAGACTTCTGAATCGTAAAGGTGTCCTCCTGTTACAGGACAACGCTAAGCCCCGCGTGGCTAGGATGACCCCGACACTATTCTACCCCTGGGATGGTAAACACTATTGCAACCGCCATACTCCTGGGACATTGCACCGTCCGATTATCACCTGTTCCATTCCTTGGACAATCACCTTAGAGAACGCCAGTTTAAATCCCTAGTAGAGGTGCAAAATGCACTTGATACTTTTTTGCTTCACGGCCCACCAAGTTCCACCGCGGTGGAATCCATGGCCTTTCAGAACGTTAGCAGAAGGTCGTCGATGCTGTTGGAGACTCCAAATACGTCTTAGTTTACACAAACACATACGTGTACGCTCTACATTCCGTTTACGACGTCATCATCCTTTTATTCGCTAGGTAACATATCGACGTTCAAGTGGTGGGTAAAAAAGCGACAGAACTTCTTGGTTACTTTTATACATGCACATCTCAATGAAATTGATGATATATGCATCTATACGTTAAGAAAATAAAGATTTACCTGTTTCTTCTGTTTATTTCATCTTTTGTACATTAGCGTACAATATACAAAGCATCATACAAAAGACTTTTTCTTATTGAGATAGATACACGATATTGATATGAAACAAAATTAACAGTTTCCTGTTGCCATAACTTGCTATACCATTTCCTTATGCTCTTAACATCTGGTGGCTGCTGTCCATACTCTCTCCTGAATGTTCGTTGAACTGTGACGGGAGATTTTGTACCATAATACCACAACACGCACTTCGCTTTCTGCTGTGCTGACGCCATTTTTTAAACAAATGACTGTTGCGCTGCGGTCAGCTGCAGTAGATGGCAGCACAGGCTTACAAAATCTGGAATATCATACAAGAGATGTTTTCAGACCGCATGCTTGTATCATTCTTCGTTTTCTTGTTATTAATGTTTGTTATCAGGGAGAGCCTTTATGTCCACCTTGTATTCAAAGCGTGCGCTCGCGACTAAAGTACGATCTACATAATACTATTTACTTTAAAATGCAAAACATCTTACGAACTGACTTAGACTGTACAACTAGGTAATCCATTGAAATATGGTGACGAAGGATATTTAATTCAATAATGGATTATGCTACATTATGAATGTGATATGTTTGCAAACTATGGCTCTGATACTTCTATTACGGAAGTGTAACTTCTATTATTATTATACTTTTCTCTCTTCTTCTGTAGAAATCAGAGACCAAAATCAAATCCAGATTGTATCAGTCAATTGTTACTACCTATTCGCTAGCAAACAACCTTAGAAAGCAAACATTTTATTGCGTTCATCGTTAACATTTATGTATTAGAATAATTCAGAACATTTAAAGGCAAGAACGTTTGAATGCAATCTAGGTGCTGTGATTTTATTTTCTGCCTTCATTTTCTTATAGAACATTAGTTTTAGCATAGAAACTCATGAAAAAAAGAGATCTTTTGGTAGAGCAAAAATGTCGGTATAATAATAATCCTTATTGGACTGGACTGACACTCGATTGAATCCACTGATAGACTTTTCTTTCTGCGATTTCTTAAATCATGTAGTTATACAACATCCGACTATACTCACCTATACTTCTTCTGATGATCACACCAATGAACAATATATGCATCCATTGATAAGTAGCATCCACACACATCACATGGGTATAAAACGATAGTGTTGTGTTCATTAACAATATGATTTTGATAGTTAGTTGCAGGGCCCTCAATTTTCACGTCACAATATTTGCATTTCATGTGTTTGAGGTACGGCAGCTGGAACAAGTATTTCTGCATTTTATACCACCAGCTGTTCTCAGAGTAATATTGATTTCGCTGAATAATGAACGTTATTTGGCTCCAATCACAAGCTGAGAATTTACGCTCCACCAGATCCGTGAGTTGTTCGTCGTCTAGTAAAAAGACAAGAAAGCAGTGGGGTTAGAGTGATCTATTATACCTATATTTATGAACTCAAATACTAGACATCGAAACTAACATAAATAAGTGTAAGTAAACAAAGGAATCCCATGATGAATTCATGAACGCCAATATATGACTATTTTGCTAACACAAATGAGGAATTACAGAGAAATAATTTAGATATAATAAAGAAACAATCGGATGCTGTTTAGGCAGAAGACAGAAAATTGAAACAACGAAGTGTAGAGCATTTTATTGTAAACTCATTGTTTTGTTGCAGAGCCGTTCCAGGTCAAATGAACACGGTTTTAAAACAAAATTTACCTTACCATCTCAGATTGTCATGAAATTTTGTACAAGAATACTATTCATATAGACTACGAAAAATACCAAATTTTATCTCTATATATCAACCAATATTGTAGATAAGGCTATGTAAAGTTTCAAAAAATTGGCAAAAGTATATGTTCAATGTATTTTGAAATTGGAATTGCAGCTCTCCTAATTGAGCTAAAGAGCTAGTTAAGGAGTCATTTTATAGCATTTTTCATGCCCTCTCTTGCAAGGGCGCCGATTTTTCTGTAAA